>NC_143481.1:22251692-22851692 GCF_027475165.1 Benincasa hispida
TTTGCAAATGATTTTTAAAAAATAAAGGATTTTGGACCATAGATGAATTTTCAAACGTGGCTAGAGGTGTGCTAAAATGTACGTGGTATTACCACTTAGCTATGTGGAAAAAGTACAAGTTAATTTACTTTAGTTAAACGAAATACATAAGTGAGGGTCTCGAGCTTCTTATTTTTTGATTGAAGATTTATATTTAAAATTTGAATAAGTTGTACTCTATTGAAATAAAATTAGACAAATTGTCTATAATGACGATAATAATAATACTAAATACACATGTTTAACCAATAAATAATAAAGTACACAAAATTTTTATATGTGTAGCATTCAAGTAATGTTCCTTGATTACGCTTGTTTTAGCCTATGATTTAGTAAATAGCTTCCATACAAAATAGGAAGCAGTTTCTCTAACGCGTAGATGGTTGAAAATTCACGTTTTCATCATCTTTGGTACCAAAAAAAATACTCGACTTAACTACAAACCGAAAAAGGTTATAAAAAGAAGAAAAAAAATAAAATAAAACTCATCAATAAAAATATCCTACCCTTAAAAAAAAAAAATTAACATGTTTCATTTAATAGAAGAAAGCCAAGTTCAAAAAGATGATCTTATGACTTAATATTCATATAATCAACTAAAAATCTTTCAAAAATATTCTAGCTATTATAAATATTATGATAATGGATGTTCATTAGATACTCATGCTTAGTGTCCATTGGCCATGTGTCATGCCCCCATTTTCCAAAGTGTTTATTTTATTATATATTACGATTATATTATATTATTTCCATATTCATGTTTTCGTTGTGCTTTTCAAATTCACAACACGTTATCAGCACGAGCTCCTATTGTTTTCCTCGCTAAAGATAGGTCCTAAAGGAATGTATGTTTTTCTCTATTCGTTATAGTTAATAAATTAAATGTTGTTTTACATATTTGATATATTAAATTTCTAATATAAATATAATATTTTATAATAGTGTTACTATGTAAATATTACAAAATTAGAATTTGTAGCATTTGATATTAATGATAATAATTATTTGTCATTAGTGCTTGATGCCAAAAAGCACCTAGATGACATAAAAATGTGATCATCAGAAAACACTTTTTCTTCCTAAAGCTCGTCGAAAATGGATGCACTTGAGACTCCAAAATTTTAAATCAATATGTTAGAGAAACATTTTTCTACATTTCGGATATGCTCCTACAATATCGAGAGAGGTTTTAAACAATATTCTGAACTAGATTCATATCTTCTCGTGGCCAAACAAAATAATGAGTTATTGAAGAAAAATCATAAATCTCGACCAATTGGAACAATGTTATTATCTGAAGTGAATGTTAATAATTGTGGTCGAGGTCGCGGCTGCGATCGAGGTCGTGACCGTGGCAGAGGAAGAAATAATTATTATTTTCGTGGTGGTGGTTATAATCATTCAAATTTCAAAAGAACCACACAAACTGATGATCACAAAGGAAAAGCTCCACAAGATAAAAGTTCAAAAGGTGTTGAAAATAAATGCTTCTGATGTGGAATGATTGGACATTGGTCACATACCTGTCGTACATCAATACATTTAATTGATCTTTATCAAGCATCCCTGAAGAAAAAAGAAAAAAACATGGAAACAAATTTTGATAATGACATATTTGACCCATCCCATATGATAAATTTGGATGTGGCTAACTTCTTTAAATCTTCTAAAGAGAAAATCAGTAGAAGTGATGGAACATCAATCGTTTCCTTTGACTTTGAAAATATCTAAATTTAATGTTATTTTTTTTTATTCATCTCCATGTTTTTTTCTTCTCTCCAAATGTTGTTTTTCTTATTATAATTATTTATTTTAATGAAGAAACCTAGATCATTTTCATATGTAGGGTGACTAAAAGATGAGTGAAGAAGATCTATGTTTGGCAGACAGTGCAACTACACATACAATACTTAAAAGTAAAAATATTTTTCCAAACTGACAATGCTGGAAACAAAAGTCAATACAATATCAGGTTCTACAAATCTAATTGAAGGGTTTGGAAAAGCAAATATTATTATGCCTGGAGGAACAAAATTTACAATCGACAATGCATTGTTCTCTAGTCAATAAAAAAGAAATCTAATTAGTTTTGAAGATATACGTTGTAATGGTTATCATATTGAGACTGATAGAAAGGAAAATATGAAGTATCTTTATATCATATCTATTATCTCATATGAAAAACGTATGTTGGAAGAGTTGTCTGCTTTATCTTCTAGATTGTATTGTACTCATATGCGAGTAATTGAAACATATGCAACAATGAACCTTGAGTTCATGGGTCTAGACATATTTATAACTTGGCATGACAAATTAGGTCATCTAGAGTTTATAATGATGAAGAGAATTATTGAGAATTCAAATGGACACCCATTAAAGATCCAGAAGATTCTTCAGTCTAATGAATTATCATGTGATACTTGCTTTCAATGCAAATTAATCATAGACCATCACTAGTCAAAGTGGAGATTGAATCACCTGTATTTTTAAAACGAATTCATGATGATATATGTGGACCTATTAACCCACCAAGGGAACCATTTAGATATTTTATGGTATTAATAGACGCATCCAGCAGATGGTCACACGTGTGCTTATTATCAAGTCAAAATCTTGATTTGCAATATTACTTGCTCAAATAATCAAGTTAAGAGCATAATTTTCTGATTATACAATTAAAACTTGACTTGATAATGTTGGTGAATTTACATCCCAAACTTTTGATAATTATTGTATGTCAATTGAGATAAGTGTTGAACATCTTATAGTTCATCTTCATAAACTAAATGGTTTAATAGAATCATTCATAAAACATATGCAATTAATTGCTAGACTATTGCTTATGAGAGCTAAGTTTCCTACATTTGTATGGGAATATGCTATTTTGCATGCAGATCACTTGTACGCATTAGGCCAGTATCTTATAGTAAGTACTCATCATTACAATTAGCTTATGGCCATGAGCCAAATATTTTCCATCTGAGAATTTTTGGATGTGCAGTATATGTTCCAATTGCTCCACCACAACGTACTAAAATGGGTCCTCAAAGGAGGTTAGGAATATATATTGGATATGATTCTCCATTAATTATTAAATATATTGGACCTCTGAAGGGTGATGTATTTACTGCATGATTTGCTAATTTTCATTTTAATGAGACAAGTTTTCCAACATTAGGGGAGGAATTAAGAAGTTGGAAAAAGAAACTATATGAAATGCATCACTATCGTCTCATTTAGATCTCCGGTTAGATCAATGTGAACTTGAAGTTCAGAAGATAATTCATTTGTAAAATATAGCAAATCAATTACTAAATGTATTTATAGATGCAAAGAAAGTAACTAAATCAAATATACTAGTTGCAAATGTTCCATCTAAAATTGATATCTCAACACAGCAAGTTGTCACTAATGAGTCTGGAACATGCCAGAAGCGTGGTAGACTAGTGGGTTCCAAAGATAAAAATCCTCGAAAAAGAAAAATAATTAATAGTCAAGAAGACTTAGTTGAAGATATAAATACCTATGAAGAAATTCATGACATGATTAATGAGGAAGGTGGAATATATAAAGATAATAATGAGATTTCAATAAACTATGTCATGACAGGAAAAAGATGGAATCGAACTCATGTAGTTAACATTTTTACACATAATGTTGTTTCTGATATTATATCTGAAAATGGGGATTTTGAACCAAAATCTGTTGAAGAATGTCAACAGAGAAAAGATTGGCTTCAATGGAAAGAAGAAATCGAGCCAAAATTAAATTCGCTTTCAAAACGTCAAGTTTTTGGACCAATACTCCACACATTAGAAGGTGTCAAACCTGTGGGATACAAATGGATATTTGTGAGGAAATGAAATGAAAACAATCAGATCACAAGATATAAAGCACGACTAGTTGCATTAGGTTTTTCACAAAGATCTGGTATTGATTATGAGGAGACGTATTCTCCAGTGTTGGATGCAATTATATTAAGATATTTAATTGGTCTAACTGTTTATGAAAATATGAACATGTATCTTGTGGATGTAGTCACGACATACTTATATGGATCTCTTGATAATGATATTTATATGATAATCCCATCAGGATTTAAGGTACCTGAAACATATAAATCAAATTCCCGCAATTTGTATTCAATAAAGTTACAGAATCGTTATACGATAAAAGACCAGATATTGCATTTGCAGTAAATTTATTAACAAGATATAGTTTTTCTCCAAAAAAAAAAAAAGATTGGAACAGAATTAAGCATATACTCTGGTATCTCCAAAGAACAATTTATATGGGTTGTTTTATTCAAATAAATAAAATTTTGAACTAATTGATTATGTAGATTCTAGATATTTATCTTATTCACGCAAAACTAGATCTCAAATCATGCTAAAATTTTTGCAATTCACGAGGCTAGTCAAGAATGTGTATGATTAAGATCAATGACACAGCACATTTGTTAAACATGTAGTTTGTCTTCTAATAAAAATCTTCATATTATATGAAGACAACATTAGTAGCTAATGTTGGTAATCATTTATGAAAGTCTATCAATGTTGATATAGTTTTTATGGAAAACAAAGTGTTTGTATCGACAAACGCTACTTTTATTGAAGAATACCACATAAGGAAGCACAAGCCTCACAGTAAAATTGTGTTGAATGAACTTTTCAAATAATCTACTGAGCCTTCAACAAGAGTTGTTGAAGAACCCAACACCTCAATAAGAGTTGTTGAAGTTGGATCATCTAGTAGGTCAAATACACCTCAAGTGTTGAGGGAACCTCGACGTAGTGGGAGGGCTACGAACTCACTTGTCCATTACATTGGTTTAACTGAAATCATTGCTATGGTAGCTGACAAAGATGTTGAGGATCCACCGTCTTACAATAAGGCAATGGAGGATGTTGACAAAGATGAGTAGATCGAAGCTATGGATCTCGAAATGGAGTCAATGTACTTCAATTCAGTATGGGATCTTGTAGATTAACCTGATGGGGTAAAACCTATAGGTTGCAAAGGAATCTACAAGAGAAAATGGGGTGCTGATGGAAAGGTGCAAATCTTTAAGGCTAGACTGGTGGCAAAGAGTTATACCCAGGTTGAGGGAATTGACTATGAGGAGACTTTCTCACCTGTTTCCATACTGAAGTCTGTTAGAATCCTCTTGTCCATTGCCTCATATTATGACTATGAGATTTGGGAAATGGACGTCGAGACTGCCTTTCTGAATGGTAATCTTGAGGAGACAATCTACATGCAGCAGCCTGAAGGATTCATAACCCAAGGTCAAGAGCAAAAGGTTTGCAGGCTTAATCGGTCGATTTATAGACTAAAGCAGGCTTCTCGATCTTGGAACATAAGGTTTGATACTGCGATCAAATCTTATGGCTTTGATCAAAATATTGATGAACCTTGTGTATACAAGAGGATCATCAACAATTCAATAGCTTTCTTAGTGTTATATGTAGACAATATCCTACTCATAGGGAATGATGTAGGTCTATTGATTGAAGTAAAAAATTGGCTAGCAATCCAATTCCAAATGAAATATTTGGGATAGGCTCGATTTGTTCTAGGAATTCAGATATTTAGAAATCGAAAGAACAAAATGCTAGCTCTATCTCAAGCACCGTACATTGACAAAATATTTGTCAAGTATTTGATGTAGAACTCTAAGAGGGGCTTATTGCCTTTTAGGCATGGAGTGATATTGTCTAATGAACAATATCCTAAGACACCTCAAGAGGTTTAGGAAATGAGACAGATCCCTTATGCATCAGTTGTTGGCAGCCTAGTGTACGTGATGTTATGTACTAGATCTGACATTTATTATGTAGTGGGGATAGTAGTAGATATCAATCTAATCTAGAATTTGATCACTGGACCACCGTTAAAAATATCCTCAAGTATCTACAGAAAATGTCACACCCTCTCCCAGACTACTTTCTGAGCCTAGGAAAGAACATGACTGCAGCAGTTATCAATCCTTTTGCTGAAACTTACTGCTTAATAATTCTAGTATAAATAACTCTGATACCAACATGCAATCTCATATACAGCGGATGCCTCTATGGCTAAAACATTAACTTTACACACAAAATATGTAGAGAGATTACATTACTAGTTTCATAAGTCCCGATGCCCAAAACCTTAGTCCCTATATGAACAACTGTAACATGTGTACAATATTTATAGTAACCACCTAACAGACGGGTTATAATAACTTTTTCCTTGAGTGGCAAAGCAAATGCAGAGCTACCTCATGAGGATTTGACTGCTACCTGGGGGAAGGGAAAACATTTGAAAATGGGGTGAGCTTACTAACCCAATGAGTGAGTTAAGAAAGAAAACTGATTCTCATGCAAAAGTCTCAATAAAGAGATTAAACTGAAATATAAATTTCTACATTAGCCTTGTACTGCAATATAAACATTTCCAAATATAAAGCATATAAAGTTGTTTTCATCATAAAACATTAAATCGTTCCTTAGTTGAGAATAACCCTGCTGTGGTTAAATCCCAACGTCAACTGTTAGTCAAGAGAGAACCCTTTTGCTCAATCTCTGACTTTAACTACCTACGTGCACGTGTCCATAACTAAGTACCGTCATACCTTAGGTACTTTTGTTCAGATACCTTCTTGAAACTTGTCCTTTAGTATCGAGCTGCTTGAATACCTTCTCAAATGTCCCTTGGTATCGAGTTTCAAGTAAAACTAGCCATACAATGATTTTCTCTTTAAAGCATGTAAAGCATAACGCATAGAAAACATGTCTTTAAAGATAAAAACGCATGCTTTGTGTAATTAAACACACATAAATAGTTTTTTTTTTTTAATAAACTTTCATATATGGCATGCGTTTAAAATATAACTCATGCTTTGCTTGAAAATTACTTTGTAAAACTATCTAGCATGAGAATTTAAAACATGGTTTCTTTAAACATTATAAATATTTAGTCACTCACAACTTTTAGAACTATTCCTCAAGGGTCGATATGCTTCTATCACTGGTGTCAATCCTGTAGACACAAAAGCATATATTAGCTACTAGCATAAGTCTCCCTTTTGAGACTAATCCTTAAGTAAGCTTTGTGTTTAGCCTTCCTCTTGAAGACTTTCACAACAACCACCTTGCTATATGTTTAGACACCTAGGAATTTCTTTGAGATTTGGCTCATGCAAAGCTTCCAACCGCTCTTCACAAACGCAACACCACTTATGCAACCAACACTTTTCTCTCTAAGTGTTCTTACAGTTGCATATAGTCATCCTTAAGGCTGCTTATGCATCCAAGACTCCACTGCAAGCTCTCTTCGGCCTACACAACAGGTCTAACGTATGGAAAAGCTCATCCCTTGGTCTGTCCAAGCGTTTCCTTCGAGCTGTCAGCTTACTCAACTCAAGCAGCTGCCTGCTTGTTCATGAAATTCCAGATTCAATTTTTGAAATTAATAACAAGAATTCCAGAGCTTATCTCAAGAAATTTTCTTCTACAAACTTGTTATGAATTGTCTAAAAAATCTTACCTCAAAGTTTCAGCTTCAGACTCCCTATGGTCTGTCCTAGAGACTCAAATCTTTAACGATGACCCAGATTCACCCTAGAACAAAACCTCTGGTTCTTTTTCTCCTTCTCCGACCTTAATCCGATAAGGACTTCTTTCGGTAGTGTCACCTCTGAAAGTAGACTCTCAGAGCTTTCCAACGACACTAGTAAATCTAAATTTGTACTGAGGAATTGATCAAACTGATCATTTAAAGTTTGACCTCCCCTTTTTTATACTGCTTCCCACCGTTTCTCATTAAAGCATAGCGTGACATTTCATTTTTCATAGAGTTAAATCCAGTGCTAAGGACATCTGGTGTTTTTAATCGGTGATTAATGTTTATTAATACAAGTCCAATCATTTAGCTCATCACCTCATCGTTTAGTGACCTCACGCTGATACTTGTCACTCGACGATCTCGCCCAACGCATAACACATTGATGCCTATCGTGTAGCGTTGACGCCCATCGTCTAGCGCAGCACGACTATCGTCTAGCGCGACACGACTATTGTCTGGCGTCCATACCCATCGCGTAGTGCTATCGTTCAGTGTCATCGTCTTGTGCTGATACCGATTGTGCAGTACCAACGTCACATTGCTTAACGTTATCATCCATCGTATAGCGCTATCGTTTAATGCTACCCTTCGCATAGTCTAACGCTGCACTTTGCCGCACGATTACCTACCGCATCGCTGAGCTCTGCGCATTTGCTACACGATCACCTACCTCATCGCGTAGCGCCGCTCATTTGCTAGAAGATCGTATACCTCATCATGTAGTGCCACTCATTTGCTACACGATTGCCTACCTCATCATGTAGCGCCACTCATTTGCTAAACGATCGCATACCTTATCGTGTAGCGCCGTTCATTTGCTACAGATCGTCCAGCGCGCGCAATTCCAACGCCCAGTGCCCCTTTGCTCACGCACACTTAAGGCTGCCGCTTTGCTAACCTCTCAAAACTTTGGTCGCCGCATGCCTTCCCACACATAGCTTTTCCTTTCGGCCACTCTTTGGCTTCCTACAACGCCCAAATAACCTCTCAAATGAGCAAGGCCAACACATGGCACAACACTTAACTAATTTTTCAAGCTTTACCAATGTTTCTAGCCTCCAACGCATGGGTTATACTTAACCAATTTTTCAAACTTTACCCAAGAGTCAAGTTTTCAAATTCAAACTTTTCTTCTAACTTTTCGCCCTTTTCTCTACAATTATGCATTAATTCATCAACCTACTCACCACACTGGTCTCAGTAGGGAACATACACAAGTAGAGAAATTAAGGCTCAAGGTTTACAGAGAATGAGGGACTACATGCTCGGGTATGGTTCTCAGGATCTGATTTTTACTGGATACACGGACTCTAATTTTTAGACTGATAAGGATTCTAGGAAATCCACATCAGGATCAGTGTTTACTCTTAATGGAGGAGCAGTAGTCTGGAGGAGCACCAAACAAGGTTGCATTGCTGACTCCACTATGGAGGCTGAGTATGTAGCGGCTTGTGAAGCTGCTAAGGAAGTTGTTTAGCTCAGAAAATTTTTGACTGATTTAGAAGTCGTTCCAGACATGTTAAAGCCCATCACACTTTATTGTGATAATAGTGGTATTATGGCTAATTTTCGAAAGCCTAGGAGTCACAAGCGTGGCAAACACATCGAACGAAAGTATCATTTCATCCAAAAGATTGTGCATCGAGGGGAAGTGATCGTCACTCAGATAGCTTCGGAGAACAATGTTACTGGTTCATTTACAAAGGCCCTCACGACTAAGGTGTTTGAGGGTCACTTGCAGAGAATGGGTCTATGGAACAGGCCACGTTTAGACTAGGGCAAGTGGGAGATTTATACTAGGCGGTTTGTGCCCTAGTTTATTGTTTTGTGTACTTTGTATGTTAGTATGAATTTTACATTGTAAAACCTCACTAGCTTTAGGTCAAGTAGAAGATTGTTGGGGTTGATGCTCTAAATCTTGTAGGGTCCTATAGTTTGTAATTGTAATGTACAAATATTTTATTTATGTAATAAAATATGTGATGTTTTATTTCAAAATTAGTTGCATTAACCACAAACTAATAAACTAATATCCAGGGTTATCTTGTAGCTTAAACATGTATATAGAGACATACGGGTGGATCATGTTTAAGTGATAACCTATATGGTCTGTAGTAGATCCTGGTGACACTACGAGTATGACCCGCTTTGTAGGTGTTACAATTGTTGTAAAGTGCTACAAATGATCTGATTCTAATCCTTCATGTGGAGACATGTGAACAAAAGAGTTTGTATAAGATCGTACCACGAAATATTTAGTCTGATTATATAACGCCGTTTATAATAGAGACTTACGATGACTATAGGTAATATGACTTGAATTCTAAGTGAGTTGCGAACTCATGCCTATGAGGTTGGTCCTTTGATTTGTATGGGTGAGAGTGGCTAGATCGCCGACTTAACAAGCCTACCATTCTAGGGATTTGTCTGATTGGGGAGTTGAGAATACAGCTACACAAGAAGAAATTCACTTTTTCCCCAATGTCGGGGCAAGTAGATAAATTGCTCATTTAAGGGTTGATTTCAGGGCTTGAACAATGTGGCTCCGCACCCTCTCCTGGCCCAATAGGGGTTTGATCATAGTTGGACTATGATTTATTGTTCATTAGAGGGATCAGTGGTACTTCAGAAGTTAGATATAATTACAAGGGAAAAACAGTTATTTTGACCCAACTGTACTTACGTGCAATTTGTGAAGGGTCATCATATTGTTGATTGGTTATATCCAATGAATACAGAAATATATCTGTAGTGAGAAGAGTCAGTTGTCGATCTTTAGTGGAGTGCCCGACAGTTAACAGATGGTGAATAATTTAATTAAAGAGTTTAATTAATTATTCATGTACTATTGGATTTTCAAGCTACAGGTCCATGAGGTCTTCTCGGTAGCTCAATGGAATCTAATGAGAATTAGTTTTTAGATTAATTTTAATTGTTGAAATTACTTGAGGGAATTATATAATTAATTAATTTTAATTATATATGATATAATTACTATAATGTATTTTATACATTATAATTTTAAGTATTTACAAGAGGAAATAATTATTTGAATATGATTCAAATATTAATTATATGAATTGGATTCATATAGTTGAGCTAATGTAAATCTGATTTATATTAAAAGCTATTCGTGAGAGAAAATTGAAACTACAAGCTACATTATATTTGATACAATATAAAAATTATAGTTTATATGTTATATGTGATATAACATATAGTTATGTATATATGTATAATAAATTAGTTATTATACATATATATATTATATTAATTAATTAATTAATTATATATATATATATATAATATTTTTTTATATGTGGGAGGGAATTAACTTCTCTCCCCAATTTTCTCTTCACCCACGTATTATGTGGAGTGGTTGACAGAGGAAGTGGGGAATTTGATTTTTCTTCTTCTTCCTGCAATACAGATGTGTGAGAGTCAACATAGAAGTGTTCTGTGAAAACAAAATTCTAATTCTCTTTCCTCTCAATTTTTACTTCTCTTTTCCTCAAAATTCCAAAATAGTCAGAGCCCACTCCTCCTAGGTTCTCTGCCTGAGAATACTGAGGTCATTCTCATGGCCGTACTCAATTGGCCATTTTCACCGTTCGTGATTTGCACAAAGTAGAAGGATACGTGAAGAAAGTCTTCAAAGATAAGGGTTTTCTGAAACTCTAATTAATTCTTATTCTTCTTTTTTCCTTATGCATGTTGTAATTTTTTATTAAATGCATATTTTTCTTGTCCTCAGTGAAAGAAGCTATCATTGAAAATCATGATATCAATCAACGTTTGCTAGTTCAAAGAGATGATAACTACTGTGTTAATCTTTCAAAGTTGATAATCATTTATTCTATCAACGTTAGCTACTAATAGTTTTCCATCATTGGTATAGCTCAATCTTTTAAAGTTGTTGATTTTCTTTCAATGTCGATAACTACTTATAAATATCTATCACTGGGCTGTTGATAGCCTTAACTGTTAATATTTCAAGGTTGATTCTAACTGGAAAGTGTATTAATGGTAGCCACTGATAACTGATAGCAAATTAAAAACCAATATTTCAAGAATGTATTAATATTTCTTAAATTGAAAGCTACCATCAATAGTAGCTATTAGTGATAGCAGCTGATAGCAGTCAGTGGCTATCATTGATAGTTGCTATCAATAGTAGCTTTCAATTGAGAAAATCGGGAAGAAGCGAGCAAAATGGTGGCTAGGCGTGGGCTTTTTAGTCTTTTACCATTTTTTGTTCTATATATACAATTAGTTTATCCTTGTACTACATATTCTATTATTTTGAGCTTAAATTCTATTTATGCAACTATCTCATTATGTTCCTAATTGTGGTCCATGACGATTGATCCATCAATGAAATTCTATTATAATCATACCAATTTTTAGTAAAAATTGGCAAAGATGGCCTTAGTAGAAGTTAAAACCTTAAACCAAATTATTTTCTAGTGTCGATTTGTTTGGTAGACTAAAATATCTATCTATATTTATACTATCTCTACTATATTAAAAATGACTATATGGGGGAGAATCTTTATCTCCCCAAGCCTTTCATTTTTTTGTTAAATGCCTATTATACCCTTTCTATTGAGTATGTGTACCTTTTCCTTTTTTTTTTTTTAGATTTTTATTTTCAATAAATTAGCCTCCCATAAAGAGGCATCACATGAGTGGAGGAGAGAGGAAAAAAAATATGAAGAGTGGAGAGATGAGAGATTGAAGAAGTAACGTGTATTTTTTAAAGTTTTTTGTTAATATTCTTAACTTTTCTTTCCCAACACTTTTGAGGCAAATAGTGGGAAAGAGGGGAACACTTTGTGTTGTGAATAAGTAATTTAATTTTAACTTCACATAATAACTAAATATTTTTTAAATAATCACACATTTTCATCTACCATGGAATTCTCTTGATGTATCCTTTCACATAAAAACTAAAATTCAAATACACATCCCTCGCAAATTGTACACAACCATTCACATGATAACTAAATATTTTTAAAAATAATAAATATAAGTGTTCCTATTTTCTTTGGTCCCATCTCCATTAATGTCATGATAGAAAAAATTTTATAATGATAATTGAAGTTTTCATTATTAGTAAAGAAAATATTGGATCATGTCAAAGTGAAGTCTAGATAAACTATAAACTTATTTTCTTCGATGAAAATGTATGATTATTATCTTTATATTTAAATTTTGATTTATTATTATTCAATAACCGTTATATTTGAGGGAAAAAAAATCAGATATGCATAGTAGGTTGAAGTTTAAACTTTGATACAATATTGATTATTAGATTTATTTTCAAAACTACCAAATATTTAGGTTATTCGAAAATTTAAATTTTGATTAGGTAGGAAATTTAGTTTAACTTTTTTTATTTTCAAATTTCTTTTTTAAGGAGACGAGTGATATAAATTACAAGAAACAAAAATAAAACAAGAATTGGATTGGTAGATGAGAAATGAAATTGGGTATGGATGAGGAAAAGGGGAGAAGAACGAATGTAAAAGTAAAGTATAATGTTCATGAGGGAATGTTATTAACAATTACGGTTATTTTGAATTCAGAAATATAATAGTTGAATTCAATCAAAGAGTGACAATACTTTTTAATTTTCAATTTATAGGAAATTATGTAAAGTATATTCCTTTTCAACCATAACAAACATTTACATATTTGTGTTATTTTAAAATATAAATATTAAACATGTAGTTATTGTTAGTACTTGAAATTTTATATTAGTTATTAGTTTATTAGTTTAAATTAGATTTTTTATTAGATTTCTATAATTTCAACCTTATCATAATATTAGATATCTTATTTATTTGTTTGAACCAAAATTTTAACCCATTTTTTATGTATTTGAATTTAACATCTTTATTCTTTATGTTAGGAGAAGAAAAAATTTGATAGATTCAAAGATCTAAGACAAAGTTATTAGTATCATATATATCTCTAACCTTGAATTACACAAGCATGCTAACAAAACCAATATTTCTCAAAGATATTATTCTTGAGTTAGTTGATGATTCATATTGCTATTCCATCACCTTTTAATTTTATGAAAAAAATTTACAGTTTATACTACTCCCATCAAAAGTATCAAAATTTATGTTCCAAGTGTTCCAAAGATCCTCAAACACTTTGGCTATTAACTATTTTATTATTTTTAATTTTTATGTTATACATTTATTATTTAAACTTAATAAAATTTATATTAATTTGTTATTGAAATTTTACTGACAAAATTCATGTTCTAAAGATCTTTAATCACGTACATTGCACATGTTTTATAGCTTGTATTAAAAGGGGCTATAAGGTGAAAATTTTCTCCTTCCCTTTTTGCCCTTACAAAATTTAGTAATTCCCTTCTTGCCCTCAATAAAGTGGCTCTTCATAGAGTAATTCTCATCTCATGTGTCTATTAATATTGAAGTGACATGACTATTTGGATTTGGTGATGATGAAGCACAACTCTTTTATTATAGGTGTACGGGTGCATGATAGTATCTATAATTTTTTTTAAAAAAAAATTGATGCCTAATGCATTCATTATCATAACAAAATTTGAAATTCCACATAGCATTGAGAAGCAAAATCTTTCAAAAAAATATTGGAGACTACGGTTTTTTGTTCTTCAAAGGAAAACATCTTACCGGTGATGAAGAGGTATTGTTATCTATCATTTTCTTGTAGAGATATTGTTATCCATCATTTTTTTATTTGTTTATTTATTAAAAAATATTTTCACCCCTAAATTATGTTTGAGAAAGTTTTTGAAGTGAAAGGTTTGCATTCGAGATGTTATTTCATTAGAAGAAAAAAAAAAACAAGTAGAATATTTGAATGAAAAGTCGTTGCTAAATAATAAATTGAACAAGTGTTTCACAACTTAATTAGTCATTTGTTTATTCTCAAATTGAGGAGCAAGTAAAATTTTATCATGAAATGAAATCATTCAACAAAATAAGAAGTAAAATACGTACATGAATAAACATTGTTCTAAGGCTGTGACAAATTTTGCTTCAAACAATGATTGAAACTAGAGAGAAACATGGACATTGGTCATTTTGGTGATTGACAAGTTTGTCGTTACAGGTCACTTTTTATATAAAAATATTTTTGTAGAGAATAAAAGGATATGGTGAGAGATGTTAGAAATTTAAGGGAATATCATATAGGAATTGATTTTATTCTTTTAATTTTAATATAGTAATTCTTAATTTTAAAATTTTATCTTCTTCATTTTTCAATAATGTGTATTTTTTTTTCTTCATCATTTATTTGATTATGTGATTTGTTTTACTCAATTTTCGTTTTTTTATTTTATTTGTATCTAATTACTATAAACTTATATTCTTTTATTTTTTTTAATCTAATTGTAATCCTTTTAGATATGATGATCCACCCTAATAAAGTTCATCTAATTCACAGATATGTTCAACTAGATTTCTTTTACTTAATTTTATAAAGCAGTTAGCTTGTGGAAGATAGAAAAATTTGGTAGAGGTGAGAAGCAATGAAGAAAAAATGGAAAAGATGAAGATATCGAGATGACATGAGAAAATTACTTAAAGAGGAGATACAGAGAGAGAAATTGAGAAAATTGGGAGATAGAAATGTGAAATTAGAATTATGAGGATTTTAGAAAAAGAAAAATATGTTTGATATTTTATTTTAAAAATTATAAATGAAGTATTTAATTTACCTTCTTTTAAAAGAACGTCTATTTTAGATTTTAAAAATAAAACAATATGAAAATTGATGTAAAAAAATTTGATAATGACAAGATTTTTTTTCTTTTCAAAAATTTAATTTCTTAGCCGTGTTTTTGAGGGAAAATTAAAAGGATATCATCCTTTTAGAAACTATTTAGGAAAATATTGTTGTTTTCAAACTATTTGTAAAAATATTGTTTTTTTTAAAAAAAAATAAGTAGAGGGTTGAAAATCCGACCTAGATAGGTCGAATTTTGAACCCTCGACCTTCCTTTCACTTGTACGTCGAACTTTGAACCCTCAACCTTGCCCTTCCTAACATTATTATTGAGTCTGTTTAATTAACATTCTAGAGACCTTCCTCTATCAAAAGATTGTATTTCTAAATTTTCATAAGGTCCTTCTGGAATTCCTTCCAAAGCTTGTTGAATAATTTTTACGGATTCTGTCATCTCAGCAAGTCTGACTAAATAACGAGCTAATGAATCTCCTTCTTTTTACCACTGAACTTTCCAATCAAATTCGAGAGCGAGATTATGAGAGTGAGCGAGATTATGAGAGAGAGCGAGAGCGTGAGTGAGAGCGTGAGCAAGTGCGAGAGCGATAGCGAGAGCGAAATAGCGAGATTTTGATAGAGAGCGAGAATACCGTATAAATTTTCCTCTTTTTTTCCTGTCTAATTATTACACATTCCATCTTCTTCTTTCTAATCTTTTTTTTTTTTTTAATTTTTCATTTTATAAAAACAATTTCTAAAAATATTTTATTATTTTATTTAAACTCTAAAAAGAATAAATTAAAAAAATAATAACTCATAAAAATAAAAGAAATGTAAATTAAATATCTCATTTATATAAAAATAATTACAAAAATCAATGTGTCCCACAAGGCGGACATCGTCGATTTCGAGCTGGTTGTTGTCGTCGACTTTGAACTTGAGGTTGCTCGGGTTCTTCTTAATGTTGCTCTGGTACCTCTGCAGGTGCTTCATAATATAAATATTCATTATGCTCTCCACGACCCCGACCATGTCCATGCACGTATAAACCTTGCACGATAGTGCCATCGCACTACCAAATATACAACTTTTTCGAACCAATCTCCAGTCCTTAGGTCAATATCAGGCAGTAGGGGTTCAGTATTACAAGGCGATGGGACATCCTACTGAAAACCGAATTGTCGTCACCCTGTCAGGAAGATGCCACTCACCAATGTGAAAACATATGAGAGGACTCATCGTCCGCCATATGTTTTGACCATTCGTACAAAAATTAGGCAAAGTATGCACAATAATTTTGTACGGCTCCCAAATAACCTGAAACACAAAATATTATATTAGAGAATATAAAAGACAAATACAATAAAAATGTGAATAAAATAATCAATTAGGTTTAGTGTAATGTACTTGTTCAGGTTAAAGCAGATCAAACATATATCTATCCTGGTTAACTACATGTGTGGCTGTCCTAGTCACACAAATTTTGTCTCTCCACCTAAATTTTTAAATTGATAATTTAGAATTTAAATTAACTAGATCAGTGATATAAAAATTAAATTGAATTAAAACAACATACCGAGAACCGTAGGTTCGTCCAACTAACTGAGTATCATTAACATGATGTAGCTGTGGAGCCATTGTTGAAAATCGCTCCCAAGCTAATAGTTGCAAAAGTATGAGAGGCCCAGCATTCGACATTCCATGCTCGCATTTTATGGCCGTTTGCTCACATTATAACATGAACTACGAAGATTTTATTAAGGACTACTACAAATTGTCAACGTATGCTGAATATTACTCTCCTCAATTTCAACCTGTACCGCATGAAGATTACTGGATCACGCACCCTAATATGCCTGTCTTACATCTTGATCCATCGTTGTTGAGAAGACCTGGTAGACCGAAAAGTTCACGTTATCACAACGAGATGGATTGGAAAGAACCAGCCACTCGACAACGATGTGGATTTTGTAACCAGTTAGGACACAATCAAAGGAAGTGTCCTTCGTTACTAAGACGGGCTCCAGATAGTTAGGGATTGAATAATAAATAATTTTTTTTATTATATATTCATTTTATTGTATATTCAATTTTTTTATTATAATTTATTGTATATTCAATTTTTTTTTTATAATAATCTACTGTATATTCATTTTTTTTTTAGTAATCAATAAAGTTTTACATTATAATAATCTAATATATTCAATTTATTGTCTAATGATTATTCAATTATAGTATAATAATCTAATATATTCAATTTGTTGTCTAATGATTATTCAATTATAGTATAATAATCTAATATATTCAATTATAGTCTAATGATTATTCAATTACAGTATGATTATTAGCTCTTTTTTTTTCTCTTTTTTTTTATATATATTTCTATGTAAAGTTCAAATAAAATGAAGACTCTCGCTCTCTCCTAAGATCTCGCTTTCTCCTCTTAATCTCGCTCTCTCACTCTTGCTCTCTCCTAAGATCTCGCTCTCTCAGTATCGCTCTCTCCTAAGATCTCACTCTTTCACTCTCACTCTCGCTCTCTCCTAAGATCTCGCTCTCTCACTCTCGCTCTCTCTCAATATCTCGCTCTCTCTGTTATTGTTGTTATTTTTCCATTAATGATTACTAGCTTTCATTTCTTCTGGAACAATCACAAACATTTTTTTTATTATGGATCTACTAACGAAAACTCAATGCGTAATCTTAGTATTCAATGGGTATTCTTGAATAATCTCATTTTTCAATTATTCAACCATTTCATTTTACCAAGTTCAATGTTAGTTAGATTAGTCAATATAAACTAAATCTCGCTCTCTCCAACATTCTCGTTTTGAATCTCGCTCTCTCCTAAAATCTTGCTTTGAATCTTGCTCTCTCTTAAAATCTCATTCAACATCTCGCTCTCTCCTACTATCTCGCTTTGAATCTCGCTCTCTCCTTAATCTGCTTCAGCCCACTTATCTCCTTAATCGCTTTGAAGTTTCGACATGTGTGTAACCTTCGATAACCTAATATACAAAATTTTGTTCGTAGACAAAGCTAATTCGGAATTGTCTTTCATTCCAAGGCATAACTTGTATCCATGCGCTTCATATTCTCCTGGAGTTCGCTCCCAGAAATATAGTCATCCCCACCCCCTCACGTCAATCCCACAAGCCTCCGTCTAATTCGAAATGATAACAAAATGCATAGGTTGTTAGAAGCAACTCGAGTACACAGATACATATAGTATACCATCTCATTACTTTATTTCCTCTATGAGGGAAAAAGAAAAATAATAAACCTGCAATCTCGATGGTGGATGTGTGTCAAAACTTCAACCTTTAACAAACTAAGCGAGATTTCCTTGTCGAGGGTTGAAGTTTCGGCCTATGTATTGTTTCCAAGTTTTTCTTTGTTCGTCGAGTTCTCAACGTTCGACCTCTAGCCTCGAACTTCCAAAACAACAATATTTCTCTAATAAATTTCAAAACAACAATATTTCTCTAATAATTTTTTAAAACAACAATATGAATATTAAAGATCATGTGTTTGACATATAAAACCTACGCAAATTTATTTAAAAAAACAACCAAATTCTTTAAAACAAAAAAAAAATAATAATAATAACTAGTCCAACAATAATCATTATTATACATTGAATGACTATATCCTAATATGTTCGAGCGATTGACGTATTTAGTTTTAAAAGTTATATATATTTTTTTTTTTTTTGGTTCATGAACAAACTATGATATAATTTTTAAATTAGAATTTTATTAATGGCAACAAACAACACACACCTAAATAATTTTAAAACAATTAATATCTTTCCAACTAAATAATTTTAAAAATAGTTTTTTATTCAAATTTGTGGTTAAAAAGAAAATTATTCAAGATAAATTGACATGATTCACAATTGAAAAAAAAATTGAATTTCAACATTCACTACAAAATTCATAAACACGTGCAATACACGTAATTCTTTACTAGTTATATTAAAAGGGACAATGAGGGAGAACATTTTCTCCTCATTTTGCCCCACATTTTACTCTTCACCCAACACATCTTTGCGAAGCACCTCCACAAAAAACGTTGCACCTTATTTAAGAGCAATGCACATTATCTTTTTCTTAAACAAAACATATCTTTTCGTCAAGATCTACACATTTGACTGTGAAAATCGTATCATCAAAGAAGAAAGTGTATCATCTTTAGGTGTGTTAATATTTCGAGGGCTTGAAGAGCTATTTGACTGCCCCTCAGTAGCATCTATTCTGACTCACTGAAGTATCATTACATATAAATAATGAAATCATGTACATTATTACTTTTGCTAAAATAAATTTGGATTTAGATACAATTTTTTGATAGAATTTGTTTATGTTTCAACATGTCGAACTTGATTATCCAACTATTAACTTCCAATAAATTATTGAAATTCAATGTCAAGGGTTACTCAAACTATAGGTTAGAACTATTTGCAACTTTTTCATCCCAAAATATAGGTTACTCAAACTATAGGTTAGAACTATTTGCAACTTGTATAAATATAATTCCTTTTATTTTTTTGAGTTTTTCCTCAAAAAAAAAAAAAAAAAAATACATATAACTTATTCCATACGTTTTATGAACCAATTCTTTTTTAAGATTTTAAGAAATAAAAAACATAAGTGATGTTTTAGCCATGTTGTTTTCTATCTTTGTTTTTTTTTTTTTTTTTTAATTGATTGAACGGTTTCATTTTTAGTTTAAAACTAAAATTGTTTGTTTTCTTTTTTTCAATATGTTTGTTATTTTTTAGATTTTATGAATGTTTAAATCTTCAAACCAAGATTTTGTATGTAAACTATTTTATTCTTTTTATTTATTTATGGTAAAAGATAATACTATGTATTTATAACTTATATTTGAAAAGGGAGTTAAATATAACAAAAAAAAACTATTTGGAATTTTTCCACTCAAAATTATGAGTTACCAGATATATATAAGATTTTATGAATGTTTAATTTTTTTTCACATACCGTATATAAACCATTCTTTTTTTTTTTATTTTTTAAACTTTTAAAATATATAATTACTAATTAGTTACTTATTGATCCCACATAATATCCTTTTATGAAATTAAGAACAAATTTGCATAAAATAAAATAATAATAAATATCTTTTTAAGAAAAGCACAAAATTATTCCATTTTAAATAATTATGACCCTTACCCCTGAATATTAAAGAAACAAAGTATATATCTAGCTAATACAAATTTAAATAATTTAAAACACAATGTTTATGTATGCTACTTTTTTTATTTTAAAATTCTCTAATTCAATATTTCATCAGTCTTTCTTTTTTCCCTCCAAAAGTCAATCAATTCAAGGAAATTAAAAATAAAAAAAAATAAAAAAGGTAATATTTTGTTATGCTACCCCTATACAAATTTTAGTTTATAAGCATTCTTTCAATTACATGTTTTAATTTTATCCATCAATTCTTTTCTATTTCTATCCGTTCTATTATTTTCAAATTTAAAATTTAATGTCAAATATATTTATTATTTCAGCTTAATGAAAAGTAAATTTATTCACCATAAAAAATTATATTCCAAATTTGTTTTTATCTATATCCAATTTATTTTATTTTATGGTAAGTTAACCCAAAACAAAATAACTATTTCTATTGCTAAATTTATACCAAAGACTTATTATTCAAGCTAAATGGTATATATTTATTCATATTCAAATTCTACTATAAAATTTTAATTTTAACAAAATTTAATCAGGTACATTGGATGTGTATTTTAACTAATATTTTTTTTAAAAAATTAGGTGAAAATAAAACAAATGGCACAAAATTAAATGTCGGTCGTTCGGTTCCCGCCATCTAAAAAAATAGAATTAAAAGTAAATTTCTCTTATGAATTTAAATCTGAATATTTTGAAAACATTTCTTTGGTGAATTCTATTCAATTCTTTATATATAAAATATATTAATTATCGTGAAATTCCTTTTTTTAGTACAAAAATGGTAGGAATGAAAAAACGGAACCTCCAACTTATAGGTTGGAAGATCATAAAGTTAGAAGTTTGAATTTCTACCCTAGAATATTGTTGAAGTCAAATAATAATGCATGATACTTTGAAAATAGTTGCTTCAATTTTAATTACTCCAATTTTCAATATTTCGTTTTGTTTTTCAACAAATAAATGATATTTTTGAAAATTCTTGACTATTATTTTGAAGAAATATAAAAAGATGCAATTATAAATGAATTTCTTCTTTTCATGAAAATCCCATAATATTCCTCAATTTGATTATAAGTTAGGTGCATGTTTGGGATTCAATTTAATGTCTTAAGTAAAAATAAATAAATAAATAAAACAAGAAGGTTCAATAGTACCCATAATGTACTATTTCAAAGCTTAAGTTATTGTTAGTCTTGAAATTTAATTGATTATTTTACGAGATTCGAGTAACTTGAGTTAAAACGATGATTCAAAAGGAAATTAAGAATATTAAGAGTACGTCAAAAGAAGTAATTTTGAGCATCTCCATACTACGTTTCATGCACCTAAGTCTCAAGAGCTACAATGGTAGCCACTAGACGATTCAAAATGACAAGTCGGTCATTTAAGAATATAAGAGTTAATCCAATGAAATTGGGTGATTTTTTAGACTAGAACACATAAATAGCCGTAAAATCTTGGGTAGATTTTAGTTCTAGCTAGTTTTAGGCTATTATTTTAGGTTTTGAAAACTTGATAGCATACACTTGGAAATTGCATTATATTGCACAAGAATAAATCGACAAAAGTATGAAGAAATGTTTTATGCTATATCCAAATTAAGAGGCAACTTGGAGAAGTAAGAGTAAAGTTGAGAATATTCCATTGGTATAAAGTATAATTTGAATTTAGATGAGTTCATTCTCATACTCCACTATGAAGAAATATTTGTTCATCCCAAAACGTCAAAGTTGTTGACAATTTTTTAGAATTGATATAAATCCTTAAACGAAGCGAAAATGATGGTCAAGTGAAGATGAGATGACTGAAATCTCCCATCACAATCAAAGTCCTACCTAAACATATACCTAAACATATGTATGTGTGACACCTTTGAACTTTCTAATTTGACAAAATATATATATATAATATTTCGAAATTAGTATAACTTAACAAGTACTAGAGATGTTCATCTTCTATGGACCTTTCCCTAATAAGGCAGGAATTTTCCTGTTTAGGCGAAAAATGAAAGAGGAAGTGGACAAAAAAAAATTACTGTAAGCTAAATGCCCCTCCTATTTAGGGTTGACAAAATCCCCATGACGATCCCCGGTTTGTCCGGGACCGGGGATGGAGACGATATCCCCATCCCATCCCTGTTTCCGACCCCGCCCCGAATATTTTTTTAATAATTTTTAATAATAATAACATACATGCATAACGCTACTGCGTTATTTTTTTTTAACTTTTTTTAATTTATTTCATAATATAATTATATTAAAATTTTTATTAAATCAAAAATGTTTTTAATTATTAATTTAAATAATAATAATAATAATAATACTTTGTTATATTAAATATTTAAAATTTGAACATAAATACCAAAATTTAAATAATTAATTAATTAAAAAATAAATATAAACGTAGATTTTTTCTGTTGGGACCTAATCCCCAAACAGTGATTCTCTGACCCCGACCCCGACTCCCAAAAATGGAGAATGTGGTGGGAACGAGGATTATAAATCCCCACGGGAACGGGGCCGGAGAGTTTGCCAACCCTACTCTTGTTTGCCTTTTTTAAAAAGAAAATTATTAAAATAATTATTGTTATATTTTTATTATCATTATATAAATATTATTTACATTTTAAATTTTATTGTTTTAATGTCCAGGATAATAGATATGTTTGAATTGAACATTTAAATTTATATCATATATATCATATAATATATATAATATGATAATATGATATGTAATTGTTTTTCTTTAAATAACAAAATGGAAAACTTTTTCTTGGGGAAGCTGGTTCCTATCTTGATCCTCCCAAAATTAAATTGGGAGTAGGGACAAAGACAAAAAATTAGCCATCCCTGATTCGACCCTTTTCGTGGACATTTCTAATGGGCACAAAGTTTCTATTATCAATTTTAAGGATAGAGATTTGATTCCTCCACCTCACAGCATTGTTAAAAAAGAAAAAAAAAATAACCTATATTTTTCCAAAAGCTTTTGATCTTTCATAAACATTTTATTGCTATTATTGGAGAGTATAAATACATTAAAATGTTGAAGAAAGTTGATACTTGAAAGTGTGGAAATGGTGACTCAAAATAGAAATTGAGACTGGCACACGATTCTAAATTGCAGTCACATTTTTCCAAGTATTAATTTTCATCCAACAAGATTTCTATAAACATTTATGAAAGGTCAAAAGATAATATTATAAATTTTAAAAGAATATGAGTATCTTTTTATTTATATATATATATATATATATATATATATATATATACATTAATGTAGTCAAAACATTTCTACTCGTATCTTTTGGGGATGCAAAAGAGAGAAGAAAATATTTCTTAACCTTGACTCTATGAACCTCGTTAAGCTTTCATTGTTTGTCCTCCTTTTTTAGGCATATTCTTAATAAATGTAATTTTGAAATGCTAATTCTCTTCGTTGAATAGGAAGAATTAATTAGTGGGAAGAAAAAAAAAGAAGAATGAAGATGGAATTGTAGAGAGGTCAAAGGTTAGGTGTGTGTGGTCAAAGGTTTGATTTGTGCGTGTGTGCGCACTTGGTGTTTTACCCTACATACTTTGATGTCTAAGTTATATCTAATCCATTCAAGGCGTTTTGTTAAGCTGAGTAAGAGATAATATCATGAATATGAAGATTTATTCTATTTAAAGAAGTCTAGAATGGATTGCATTATAATCCAACCAAGTCATGTTAGATTAAAGAAAAAAAAACTAGTATTACCGTAGTAGAGACTACTCCCGTTTATTATTTAATACGTCATTAAATGATTTATAATTTATAATTTATTTATTTCAGGTACCTCACAAAATTCTTAAATACTACTTTTGTAGCAAGTAATGGATAGTATGGAAAATTTTCCATTCTACCATAGTACTAAAAATTTTCTCACCTACGATATAGATCTCTTGGACAACTTAGATTTTAGGTCATACATAGTCAATTTACCCTCACACTGAGGTAACACGCACAACTAAAAGTATACCTTGAGGACTGCTCATATCTCAACATGCCACAACTACCTAGGTGGTTCATTCTTGAATTAATATAAGTTGGACCTTTTAGTTAATGGCAATGTTTTTTCGGAAAATTTTCACATATAGAAAAAATATTAAACTAATTATAGAGATAGAAAAAAAAATGCAAATAAACACATGATAGACGCGAATAGAAGTCTATCAATTTCTATCATTATAATATCAATGTTAGACTTCTATCAATAATATTCACAAACTTCTATCAACATCTACCAGTGATAGACTTGTATCGGTTTCTATCAGTTTCTATCAACATCTAAAAAAAGATTCAATTTTACTATTTTGCATAAATAGTTGACTTATTTTTCTATTTTTAAAAATTCTCATTTTTTTCCACTATAACAAAATAGAGTGATTGTGGAATATTTTTAAGGATATGAAATTTATCCAGTATTAACTTTATGAATGAATTTTTAGGTAAGTGTAACATCTACATAAAAGCTCGAAATATACATATATAAAATAAATACTTTTTCCCAATGTATTTTATATTCACATAGATATTTCACCCAAATAAAAAAAAAAAATTGTATGTAGCTTTTTAGTCTAGTTGTACTCTGAATGTAGATTATAATCCAAATATATTAAACAAACACAAATTTAGATCAGAGGTGGATCAACACTAGTTACAATATATAAATATAATTTACACAAGACTTAAAAAAATAAATCAATGTAAGTTTATATGATATAATTTATTCATTTTGTTATATTGAATGAACAACATGTTTTTTTAGAATTTTTTACTAAATTGGTTCTTTTTCTAATTTGGTCAGAACACAATTTTAGTCTAATCAAACCAAACGTATCAATTCACTACTAAATAAATAGAAAGCATGTAATATATTTAAAATAATACCAACTTGTAACATGTAATAATATATAAGAAAACTTTATGAGAAACGAGGATCCTACTCTTGGAACAAAGTTAAAAGACTTTAAATTGACCTAAAACCATATAAAAACTAAGTAAAACCATTAGAAGGAAATTTCTAATCAATCTTTTTATTTTTTTAAAAAAAAATCATAATGTATGATGTAGGTAGCTATAATAACACAAGTGGATGAACAAAGGAGATATTTTTAATTTTTAATTTTTTAATCTTTTTAAAAAAGTAATTAATAAATTAAAAAAGTGATAAAAATGGGAGATGATGCCACGTAAGAAGATGAAGTGGATAGATTGGAGTAATGTGTGTGACTAATGAATTGCCACGGTGGTAAAGTCCAATAACAGTAAATAATAATAATAACTTTAAAAAAAAAAGGTGGTACCACTCTACCGTACAACTCATTTTATTATATGAAATTCAAATTTTCTAACTTTAAACTTTGCTTTGTTGGCCATTGAACTTCAAGCATGCCTCCAAATTTATCTTTGTTGGATTGCCTTTTCTTTTTTCTCTTTTTCTTTTTCATTTTCTTAAACTATTAGATTCTTTTGTGTTTTTTTTTAATGATTTTATTTGATATTTATGGGGATGTGACATATTAAATATAATAAATTAGCCCCAACTGAGATTGATTTAGTAGCCTTTTTATATGAAGTGGATTAGTTTGAAAAATGAGTGCACAAATGATAAGATCCTATGTCTATCTTTTCATTATGGATTATTTTTAAGTTAAACTATAACATTAATGTTTGAATTTTCAAGTTTCTATCTATATATATTTTATTCCAACTTTAAAAAATATATAATAAATCTCTAATCTTTAAAAATAGTAAATAGATCTTTCTAAACCTTCAATTATCTATCTAGTCCTGTAGATTTTTTTATGAAAAAAAACATGGACTAAATTTTGGGGACACAAATTCAAAAGTTCAATCATTATTACATCTTATAATGATTTATTAGACCAAAAACTGAAAGTTCAAGAATCTATTAATTCTTAAAGTTTAGAGACTAAATAAACTCAAACTTAAAAATTTAGGTACTAAATTTATAATTTAACCATTGTTTTGAAGGAAATGGTGAAGTTTCATGTGAAAGCAGGGATCAGTCCAAATTTTCAAAATCACAGAATTAAAATACAGAGAACATAAATTATGCATATCTCAAAGAATATTTTACGACATGCTTTACAAGGAGGAATTAAGGGTTTGGATAAACTTACCCTTGAAACCAAAATCTTCACGAATTCGCTCCTCGATCTGGTTACGAACTCTCCAAAGAAACTTGAACAAAAACTACAACCAAATTTTGGACACCACCAAGAAGTAATGCTCTGTATTCTCCGTAGGGGTTAAGAATTAGCAAGAGGTGTGGACTACTCTAATTTTTGGGAAGGGGAGAGGATTTGAGAGGAAAGGAAATTTGCAGAAGAAAATTGCGTTGGGAGAAGACACATTGTAATCTTCTATGAAGGATGAATAAAATCAAAACAAAGAGAGAGAGTTATAACTCCCTCCTAAATTAAATTTAATAAAAATTAATAAAATTTATATATATATAATAACTAACTTATTATATAATATATATCGCACTATATGTTATATCAAATATAACTGATAACTTATAGTTTTTATATTGTATCAAATACAATATAACATATAGTTTGAATTCTCTTAATCAATCGTGGTATTTAATATAAATCAAATTTATATTAAATTTAATTATATGAATCTAATCCATATAATTAGTATTTGATCATATTCAAAATAATTACTCTCAAAATAAACTTTATATTATAATGTATCAAATATATTATATTAATATATCACATATAATAATTTAAATTAATTATATCGTATATAATCAATCCCTCAATTAATTTGAACAATTCAAATTAATCCAAAATTCATTCTCAATAATCCATGTTGAGCTATAGATAGAACTTTATGGACCTGTAGATTGAAGTCTCAATGGTACTTAAATAATTAATTAAAATTAATTAAACTCTTTTAATTATATTATTCATCATCCATTAACTGTCGGTCATTCCACCAAAGACCGATAATTGCACTCTTCGCACTACAGATATATTTATGTGTCCATTGGATATAACCAATCAACAATACAATGACCCTTCACAAATTGCTCATAAGTACCGTTGGGCCAAATTTTCTATTTTGCCTTTATTGTTACATCTAACTCCTTAAATACCACTAATCTCTCTAATGGACAATAAGTCATAGTCCAACTATGACCAAATCCCTCTCGGACCAAGAGAGGGCGTGGTGTCACATTGTTCAATCCCCGGAATCAGCCCTTAAGGAAGTAATTTATCTACTTACCCCGACATTAGAGAAAGAGTATATTTCATCTTATGTAGTTGTGTTCCCAACTTTCCAATCAGACAAATCTCCAAAATGGTAGGTTTATTGAGTCGACAATCTGACCATTCTCACCCAAATCAAAGTACCGACTTCATAGGCAGGAGTTCACAACTCACTCAGGATTCAGGTCATGTCACCTATGGTCATCCTAGTGAAACGTAAGTTTCTATTATTAACGACATTATATAATGAGACTAATCATTTTGTGGTCCGGTCTTATACAAATTCCTTTGTATAGAACACTCTCGTTCACATGTCTCTACATGAATGATTAAGATTATATCATTTGTAGCACTTTACAACAATTGTAACATCTACAAAACGAGTTGTATTCATAGTGTCACTAACATAAGGTATCCAACCTTATCCATCTACTACAGACCATTTAGGTCATCACTTAAACATGATCCACATGTATGTCTACATACATGTTTAAGCTACAAAAGATAACCTCAGATGTTAGTTTATTGGTTTTGTGGGTTAATGCTACTAAATGTCAAATAAAATACTTCAGATTTCATTAAATAAATAAATTGATTGTACATTACAATTATAAACTACCGGACCCAAAAGATTTAGAGCATCTACCCCGTTTATGTTGTTTTCTAAAAATAATGTGTATGTTCATAAATCATTCATATTTATCTTTTTTATTTACTAGACTTTGTTCAGAGTAACATTTGGAAGTGAGAGATTCAAACCTCTAATCTTTTGATCGAGAATATATACCCTAGTCAGTTAAACTATGCTCAAGTTAATCTTTCGATTTAGCGACTTGAGCAAAAACGAATACATTAATCAGTGTGATACCTTTCTTTACAAAATCCCATAGTACATAGTCCATGAATCTACATTTCAATCTAAACACTTGTTAATTAATTTCAAAGCTAGAGAGATTATAATATTTTGAATTCTTGATTGAAGGTCATAGTGAGCATAACTCAACAATAATTTTCTCAAGAAAATCTCCCATAATTCTAAAGTAGGCAAAATTAATAGAGAAATTAAAAGAAATAGGAACACAAGATATGTAAAAACTCTAAATCGGAGGGGAAAAAACCACGAACGAAGTTCAACTATGTGAAAAATTATTACAATAACACATAAATTTCTCCTTGACCTCAATTACAAAGAAGACGCTTTTTCAAAGTATTAGTCTTCTGCTTTTGTCAGAATCTTGTGAAAAGACCAATTCGACTTTGAGAATCATCCGACCGTGCGACTGATAAGTTTTTTTGATACCCAATATTCAATGCTCAAATCTCTGTGCTCTACGCTTCATTCAGAAGTTCACTTAATACTCAATGCTTGATGTTTAGTATTTGATGTTCTATGCTCTATTTATAATATATGCTTGCGACTTGATGCTCAAAGAAACACGTGAGAAAGAAAAAAGGGGAGAATAATAAACAAAGAAAATAACTAACAAAACTGGGGAAGAAATGCAAAACAAAAGAAAAAAAGTTAGAAGAAGAAATGAAAAAGGGTAAAAAAAGGGAAGAAACGCAAAGAAAAAAAGGCAAAAAAAAAAAAAAAAAGATGTAAAACCAAGAAGGAAAAAGATGTATTTAAGATTAAAGTGGTATTTTCATTGAGTGATGACATAAGGCCAAAATTCAAAATTCACTAGTTTTAAAAAAGTCGTCATTTTTCATTGACCCCAAAAAGGGTTATTTGTTTGATTTTTGCAAACATTATACAACTCATATAATGGAGTTAGTATATCAAGGTTATATATTCTTTTTATAGTGTTTGGAATCCAAAACTTTCTTAACATTTGAAATGCGGGACACAATTATTGTTCTAATATTTTGCCAAAATCCAATATAATTTACATGTATTCTTATTCTCAAAAAAGAAGGATAAAATGTCTATACCCTATTTGTTGTACTAAACAAACGAAAGAGAAAGAGAGAGCATGAAGAGAATAAAGATAGAAGCCCAAAGCAGGGAGCAAGGGGAGGCGAAATGGGAATGGCGGGCGGCCACAGCCGACCAAGAGAGATGGAAAAGACTTGAAGAACAAAAGAAGAGAACAGTAATAAAAAGATGAAATAAAAATGTCAACTTTAATTTTTGAGATACAAAAAGGCAGATGGGATTGGAAGTAATAATAGAGGAATAAGAAAAAGAGACAAAGTTCCAGGTCTCGTGGACGACAATAACTACATACACACAGAAATTAATATATATATAAAATTTTATTTTGATTTGATACTCATTATATGCAAATGCGCCCTACTGTTACTATTACTATTACTTCAACTCATTCTCCCACTATACATCCTTTTCTTTCCATTTTCTTTCCCTCTCCTTTTCGTTTCTTTCAAAAGTGTTTCTCATCATCCTCGCAAATCTAGACAGAAAACATCTCATCTAATCTCAACATTGTCGTAATTGTCACAACGTCTTCATAAGAGACTGCTTGGGAAGCTAGAATATAATCAAAATATCATAGGAATGTAAGAATGGGTGAGGAATTCAGGCCATAATAGAAAATGAGATTGTGAAGAGTGAAAACAGTGGAAAAGAGGTCGGGTTGAAAACTGTGGGAAAGCAATGAGTTTGCTTTTAGATATCGAGTCCAAAACGTTCAATCCGAACATGGATTTTTAATTACATTACATTACAAACACATTCTATTACAAGCCTCCGAACAATCCCTAAGAGACTTTTAGGATGAGAATTGACTTACTTTTTCAAGTTATTATGATATATATATAGGCTATTAACCAATCTACATATTCTTCTCCTCCTAAATATCTCTTAAGTTGTGGCTGTGCGACCCCCATGAGCCAAATTTGACTGGTCCAGGGTGTTCAGACCTCCACTCTCACCTAGCTCATTTGAGTCTTAAGTCTTACCTTTTGTTCCATTTGAATCTAAATACAAGCGAGTTTGACTCTGATTTTCTTGAGTTCAAATCCATTTATAATACTACTAAAAGCTTTATGTTGGCTAAATATATATAGAAAAAAATCATGAGTATATAAATGAATCGTTAGTGTGAAAATATTTTTTTTTTTTTTTTTTTTTTTTGTTAAAACCACTTTTTAGCCCCTACACTTTCATGAAAGTAACAATTCACTCTGAACTTTTGTTTGTAAAGATTTAATCCCTGTATTATTAGTTTTGTAATCATTTGGTCCCTAAACTTTAGTATGCGATAATTTAGTCATATATATTCTCAAATTGTAATAATTTTAGTCCCTAATGAAAAAAAAAAAAAAAAACCATCAACATTTGATATCAGTTTTTTTTTTTAATGATGTAGACCTTGTATTTTATAAATATATTAAGTCTCTTATTAGTTTATCGATTTATTTATGCAAGAAATCTCATTAAATCTTAACACAAATTTTTACAATAGGGACTAAATCATTATAAATGTAAAAGTATAAGGTCTAAATTGTTATAAAATTCAAAGACTAAATCGTTATATACCAAAATTCAGGAATAAAAATGATTTTTAACCTTTTTTTTTTTTTATTTGATGATGCCAAGACCCAATCTTTTCAAGGCCCATTCTTCATTAGACTACCTTGTTGCTTATATATACACACACAAAGGTTAGTGGGTTTAATTTCGACTTAAAGTAAAAAAAAAAAATTGTTATAATTTGAGGCTGAATAGATATTGAGGGTTGGGCTTTTCTTGAAGCGATTAGAAGGCCTTATGGCAATGGGCAGAATTCTGAGATAAACAGTGTTCGTTTCGCTTGTTGGGCTTTACACATTTTTTTAAGGTTATAGATTACTTAAATCCTTAATAATGTAGTTATTAATACTACTATACTACTTAAATCAAAATGAAGAAAAAATATTTTAAAAAGTAAATCAACACTTCCTCTCACCCAATAAATAAGTGATGTATATGATCTAATACAGCTTAGCAAAGTAATACGATGCCGATTCTCGATCGACCCTTGCAATCGTCCTGCTTAAACATTTGACATGCAATTAGCTCAAACTTCAACCTGCACCCATGTGTGTGTTGAAGAGCTTGAACAATAAAAGGTCATCCACGTCTAATTGATCAAAAGCTCCTACACTGGTTATTGGGGTCAAATCAACATTGTATTTAGGTTACCGTGCCTTTTAGAACTCGAGTCTTGAGTATCGGTTACTCAAAACTCTCAATGATGATGTTATTATTGTTACTACAATTTTCTAAATATGTCTACTTATATTTCGATCAATTTTAAGTATAGCAATCACAAAGATGGCAGATTGAATTTCTTATTTTGAAAAAACGAATGTGTATCGTTTATCATTGAACTAAACTCACTTTAAGCTGAACTTTGAAGTACGTATTTTCATTAGGAAAGAGTCCATCATCTAGTTTGATCTATTTTACCAACAAAGTCCACAAACTCGAGTTTGCATAACACATTATTAGTAATTAAAAAACAGAAGTCTTTCTTTCCTATTATTATTATTATTATTATTATTATGTAATTTGCCCCTTGAATATATCAGAGCTAATTGAGGGACGACCCTCCACAAATATCTCCCCAGTAATATGATATTATCTATTTTGGTTATAAACCCTCGCGACTTTGTTTTTGTTTTCACTTAAAAGACCTCATACAAAATGAAAATACTATCTTTCACTTATGTACTCATACTCTTCCCCTTATTTTAGTTAATGTGTGAATTTAACCGCATTCCCAACAATTTTTATGGAAACCAAAGGCCATCGAACCTCTCCATATATAGCAATCTATCAATCCAGCTTCTATCCAAGCCAAATTCTATTCTCCTAGCACACCACCAGTTTGATAAAGCTCAACCACAAATTTCTACCGTGACTACATCTTTTAAGACTACCCACTTCTTTGCTTGAAACTCGAGGATTCCACCGACATAACTAAGTTAAGGAAATGGTTTTGATACCACTTGTTAGGATCAAGGACAATAACTCTCCATATATCTCATTTCCACAATCAAACAATATTGTCCACTTGGGCATGAACTTTTTTGTTACAGCCAAAAAACTTCATACCAATGAAAATACTATCACTTGTATATCCATATTCTTCTCATTATATGGCCAATATGAGACTTTGATAGGTTTGTATCAAATTGATCTCTAAACTTTGAAAGTGTTTTATAGATTCATGAACTAAAATGTTTCTAATAAGTCCAAAAATATACAATTTTGTGTTCAATAGGACTTCTCAACCTTTTTTTTGAAATTTACAAAACCCACCGAACACAATTAAAGGTTCATTGTGTCTAATAAATTTGTTAATTTTAAAAGTGGTAGAATATATCAATGACTTTTAGACACAAAATTCAAAATTCATGACTTAATACATAGACTAAAAATTCAGGAACCTATTAGATGCTTTTGAAACATCATGAACACCAACACAAAAGTACAGGGTGGAACTTGTAATTTAATCTATCCTGGAATTAAATATCTCAGTAAGGAAAACGTGGGATTACTCATAACGTGTTACATAAACTAATGAACATGAATGTACCTTCAACTTTTTCTTTGGACAGTTGACAGCATCTAACAACGCGTTGAATATGTATCCATGGTGTTTACGTAGTGGGAAAAATGCAAATTCATTCTTCATCCAAGATGAAAGCTTGTTGGTAAATATATATAAACATGTGTCTCGAGCCAGCACCAATGGCAACTCGGTCACTCCTCCCAAAAGAGCATCAGCTAGAGACAGACTGCATGATGAATTGAAATGGGGTCAAATGCAATATTGTATCAATATGAAAAAAGTTGGGGAAAAAAATTTACATTACATGAAATTTTATAATCCAGAGAGCTTAAGCATCATTCACTAAATAAAGAACAAGCATCTTCAACATGTAACAAGAATATCCAATGTCTACAAACTCTTCTTCAGTCTCTAGACTAGTGCTCATGAACTCTTCATCAATGACATCTGTAAAGTACCAGGATTATAGTTGTTCGTAAAATCCATATCTTCTCACTAGGAGGAAAGGCAAGATAGACTGACATCAAGAAGCTTAAACCACATAATTCCTCAAATTTACTAATTTGCATAAAAAGCACTGAGATGAGATAAGAGTTGCAGCATCAGCTCTCCACTAAAAGGCAAAGAAATACATATAATTTTGTAGATACGTCACCAAACAAAATATTATCAATTAGTATTCAGGTCGATTAAAGGCCAAGCACATAATTTCACAATCACATTCGCAAGAAAGTTCACAAGATGTTCCTGTCTCTATTCCAAAACCACTGCATCCCTTCCGAATGAAGAATTCGGATATATGAGGAAGCTACAGCTACTAACAGAGGACCACAATAGCAAGTAACTCTGAAGATGGGGAAGCAAATACGTAAAAGAAGAATACTCTAATCGAACATCTACCTCAAGTAAATTCCGATAAGTTTGCTGGGAGTCGATATGTATGTTCAACAAATAAAGTAAAAAAGTTTATAACTCAAAATATATTTCCAGGGGCAGAAACACAAACTCCTTCCAAACCACATCTGAATCCGGATCATTGTCATGTCTTTCATACTTGAGAAAATAAATCAAAGGAGAATACAGTTGACAAGGAGATTTTCTCCACAACTGTCCACAAGGTATTTCATTTTGAAAATGAAAATGTTAATCATCAATTCCAGCCCACCCTTAATATTAGAGTCACAGACCACTTCGCAATTAACCAAAACAAAACGACAATTCTTTTCTTCATCTTGTCCTTTCTTTCACAAAAAGTTCCTTGCACACCATCAACTCTGTCAGCTGCATTGCGGGGTAGTTTAAAAATATAAAAAGGTAAGTATCACAATAAACAAATACAATCATACAGGGTCAGCACTAGCAAAGAGATAACGAAATTATTAATGGTGCCAATATTCTAGAGAAATGAAACATAAACCCACCCCTGGATATCATCATTTTCGGCTAAAGATCTGACTCATCCAGATAACTGGCACGGACTCGATCAGTCTCAACAATCTGTCCTGTCGGCTGACCCCATCTTTCCAGTCTGCAAAAAGCTGAGTGGTAATTAACAAGTAACTATGAGCCCCAACGTTAGAATTAATAGAGAAAATAGCAAGAACTGATCAAATTGATCCTGATACCAGTTATTCTGCTCGTCCAACCCATAAATCGAGTATCTATCAAATCTCCAAAAGGAAGACGAAGAAAAACCAATGCCTAAAGGACTAAGCAGAAACGAACCATCATTTCAATCTCCAATCCAAATGCATATATTTTTTTGTTAGCCTATAATCCAAATCCCATGTGTCTGCAAGTCAGATGTCTATATTATACAATGCATGAAACGAGAGATTTTTATTAGAAAAAAGCAAAGCATAAGAAGTCATCATTAGAAACGAGCTTTTCAAATGAAAGATAATCATGAAACCAAGTAAGAAAAGGAAGAAATTACAAAAAGTTCCTCCTTGGCCCTAACAAAAACGTAGCCATTAAGATATCCAGGGAAGGAGCTTTATAAAGAAGCTTTGAACAGTATGTCATCCCAAATATCTTACTCTCTTATGGAGTAATATAAATGTCAAGCCACGTAACTTAGAAAACCCCAAAACTCAAAACAGTGAGAAAATGAGATCTGAGTTCTAATGCTGTTTGAACGTAAAACTAATTGCAAACATGATATTAATAAATTTACCAAAATTTTGTTAAGAGACTTACAGAAGTAAGACAAATTAGTTCAACAACAATAAGGGAGAAAGTTGGCATTAGAACAAATGCATTTTTAAGAATTGAAAAACAGAAAAGCAACAAGATAATAAAGTCAACCTTTGGAGTCTTCTGTTCTCTGATTGATTAACTGTGACCCTTGGGATTCAATGTTTTTTCTACCGCTAGAAGATGGAAACAAATGACAGGACTAGAAGGAAACAGCCATCATATGGCAATGGGCACTGGTGCCTAGCTATACTTGAGGGAAAACCATACTCGCCAACAACTTCCAGGCTTCCCAGCTGAAGAACTTACACACTTACTGCCAACTCCACAAACAACTTTGAATCAAGCTAGTTGCTTACAGAAATTTCCAACATCAGTTCTTTCTGATATTAATATCTATATTTAAGCTCAGGAACTGGAAGGCATATCAGTTTCATGTTTTTATGTGTTTCACTATTATTATTAGATCAACAATGTGGTTTCCAAAATAATACTTCCATACATCAACTCATATAAACAATTCAATTGCAAATATCATGTGTTGGAATCTCATGTCAACCTTGTAGATGATGATCATTATATAGAACAAGGACATCTTCTAGGAAAAAGTGTAATGTAGACACAAAAGGACAACTAATGGAAAAGATCAATTAAACTGCTAGATATTTCAAAAGATGTGAAATAAATTAAATATTACTGAAAACCTCTTGGGATGGCCTCTTACGGTGTTTGTAATGGTACTCAATAATCATTATAAAACTCTTTTCTAACTTCAAGTACATATAATTCCTCGGAGGGAAAAAAAACCATACTTCTTTTAAGGAAGATCGATAGTTTAGTTTGAAAATTACAATGTTGGAAGAGGGGCAAACCCAATGGAGACAAATTTCATACTTTTTTAGGAAAGATCTATAGTTTAGTTTGAAAATTATAATTTCATGGGCAATTCAAACATCCCTCATATAGATTTAGAAGAATATATTGGTCGATAGTTTAGTTTGAAAATTACAATGTTGGAAGAGGGGCAAAGCCAATGGAGACAAATTTCATACTTTTTTAGAAAAGATCTATAGTTTAGTTTGAAAATTATAATTTCATGGGCAATTCAAACACCCCTCTTATAGATTTAGAAGAATATATTGGTCGATAGTTTAGTTTGAAAATTACAATGTTGGAAGAGAGGCAAACCCAATGGAGACAAATTTCATACTTTTTTAGGAAAGATCTATATTTTAGTTTGAAAATTATAATTTCATGGGCAATTCAAAAACCCCTCTTATAGATTTAGAAGAATATATTGGCATACAGTAGATTAGCAATCAAGAGCTAAGATGAACTCTAAGTAAATCTCTGCACATAAAATGTATTTAAGAAAAAGTTACAATTACAAATGTTCTTCTATCTTTCTACTGTATATTGAGCTTTCTTTGCTAAAACTACTTGTATGGCAACATCTGACAACTTGTTCTATCAAATCGTAAAGCACAGTTATTGAAATTTCAAATGCTTCCAAATAAAACTTGGAAGAACCTCATTGACATCCACGAATTTCACGAATCATTGATAGAAGCATCTCATCTCCAGCAATTGATCGTAACCTTTTAACAAGAACATCCTTTGCCAATTGTCCAACCTGTAATTGTCAAATGCATACCAATAAGTTAGCATCATATTATCATCAATTAGTTCAAACCGATTTCATATTCTTCTCTTTTCCTCTCGTTCTTAAGATTACAAAGGAAAGACTTACCTTAAATTTCTGGAACAATGTCGCGACCTCTTGAACTTTAGAGGTAGGCAGGGAATTCTTCATCTTTGAAAGTAATTTCACAAGGGAATACTTTGTCTCAGTCGACTCTCTCAACTTACCTGGAAAAGATAATCAGCCAAAAAGAAAAAATAACAATAAAGAGATGGGAGAGAGGATAAAATAAATGATCCAAATCAAAGATAGTAATTACCCGGCAAATAATTTGTTGATTTATAGCTCACTATGTATTCTGGTAAAATGTGTCTGTTCATATTGCTACACCATACAATATACCGTTTTGGAAATGTTGGATCATCCACACCAGTGTCAAACTCTGTACTTGAAGGATGACATTGTTGAGATCCTGCTTCAACTTTTTCAATCTTGCCCAATATAACTCGACATAAAACCACATGTTTAACTCCATTGCCATCGGCCTCTGATAGCTTAGAACTGGGAAACACAGTTGAATACAGTTTGAAAATGGTGAGAAATCATAATCATGAACTTAAACTTAAGAAGTTCCTAAACTTGAACAGGAGTCAAATTACCTCAAATGGGGCAAGCCCAATGGAGATAAATAAACTCCAATGCCATGGGTTGTATCAGAGGAAGGAACCTGAACAGGCTCCCCAAATCCATGAGCCAAAATTCCGGCCAAAGTTCTTGCAGAAGCTCCATACCATGCATAAACCATATTCGACACACCACGAACAGCCGTTGTAATTTCATTCTGCTTCAGAAACACATCGAGACGAGCTTTTTCCAGTGGCCCAGTATGGGTGCACTGATGAATTGCGGAGATTGAAAAACTAGGATCAACCTTTTTCATTGAAGGGAGAAGGAAATTGCTTACTAAAGAATACGCACTATCCCCTTCATTCAGCGCCTTCGTCTTCGGCCATACAGAAGTTTCTGAATCATTCGCAACTACACGCGGTATTTTCGATGCCTTCTTCACATCCACATGTTCATTACTGGAATTGACTTCATTTTCTTCGATCTCCTCCCTCTTTCTTTTACCGTATTTCCCATCAATCGTAATCTCAATTTCAATTTTCCGACTACAAGAAGTCCGGGAGGTGTTAGCACTTTCTTCCCCAATAAAAACTTTGGGGAAGAAACACTTACCGTTTTCATCGATCCAAGCAACCGATCTCTGTCTACCGGTGTCTAAATCAATCTGCAACATCCTGTACAGATCAAATAAGTACTTCGATCCATCAATTTTCAATTCCATCGCCGGCTTTCGGTCGGAAAACCCCGTTCGCAAGATTTCAAGCACTTGAGTAGGGAAATCAACCCACGAACTGTCCAAATAGAACATAAAACGTGAAGGTAAACCACTTGTCTTGAAATTGGAGTAGTTCTGAATCAAAGACTGGGGAGAATCGGAGAAGTGGTTGCAAGAAGAGGAGGAAGAATCGGTAGGGTTTCTGAGAGGAGATCGAACTTCAGTTGACCCCAACATCTTCTTCCTCAATTGCTCATGCATCAGTAGCTTGGAGGCCATGGATTCTACTAGTCTCTGTGATCGAAGGCCGCCGGCGCTGAAATTCGCTTCGAAAGAACCAGTAGAATCAAGGCAAAGAAACACGGCCGTGCCGGCATATGTATCCGTTTCCAGTGACCAAATAAGACCAAATTACACATATAGCCCTATGAATCGCCCAAGTCAAAGTCGGTTATCGACAATTGAAAGTTTAAAGAGAGAGGGGTATTTGGGTAATTGAAGAAATCGCCGATTTGGCGGATGCTTGTGAACGTGGAACGCCGATTCAGCGAAGCTTCCCCCGCTGAAATCGACTTACTTGGGAATTAAGTTAGCGACTTCTATTATATTTATTATTATTTTATTTTTTTAATTCCCACGGCATTGAGTGCTTTGGGTTATATTCGGCCCACGTAAGATTTTGGATTCCTTTTTGTTTTATCTTTCCTTTAAAAATTAAAAATATATATTAACGTGTAATAAAAATAGAGAATTGAGTTGAGTTTAGTTGTTAATTATTATGTTAAATTATCTAGATAGTTACATTGTCTTGTTTGATAGGTTGAATTGGTAATTATGTCTGTATTAGGATGCATAGTTGAGTTGAATGTGGGTATCTGGTATTGTTTTTTAAATGAAATTGCTTTTGTCTTTTTTTTTCTATTGTTGATTTTAATTTTCAACTATACACATATTTTTCTAAATTTCTAAGATAAAAACAAAAAAACTTTCAATTCTTTTTCATTCTCAAAACATAATAAATTTTTTACAAAGTATTCATATACAGAACACAAAATTTTGAATTCAAATTTTTAAACACTCAAATAGAAGTGATTATTCCATTAAAAAAATCCAACTTAATCATTAACTATCGTAAAAAAAATTAAAAAAAAAAAAAAACTGGAAGGATTAGTGTCATTAAACATTGTTTTAGATAGAAGGGATGACACTTGAATGTTAATCTTTAATAAAATAAAAAAAAATTAAAAAAAAACCAAAATCTTATAATTTAAATCATAAAATCAACTATTAGATAATCTTTTTTGACCAATTTGTGGAATATGGATTTACTTTTTTCTAAAACCGGTGAAATGATTTTAGAAATATTGATGTTTATTTTTTCTACTATTATGTTGCATCAGTATACAAACTATTTTTTTAAAAAAAAAAAAAATCTTGAGTCACAATTTTAAATTATACTATTTCATTAGAATTATGTAATATTTGAAAAAGGAATATGTTGTTTAAAACATATCGTTGAACTTTTGTTTAGCGAAGTAATAATAGGACGTCACATGTAATAATTTTTTATATAAGGAAAAATGAAATATAAAAAGAATAATTAGATCTAAAAGAATAGTCATAGAAAGAAAATAAAAATAAAAAAGAGAGGAGGAGTTGAGAAAGAAAAGGGAAAATAAAACCTAAAAAGAAGAGAGAAAATGAGAAAGACAAACCAAACAGCGAAAGGAGAGAGACAATGAAAGAAGCGAAGTAAATGTGAAGAGAGCATGACAGAGAAAGAAACGACAAAGTAATTGAGGGAGTTGGGAGAGTAATGAAAACACATGGGAAAATAGGTGAGAGTGAGAGTAATAAAATGGTGGGTAATTAACCTCACCGTTTTATTTTTATCATTGGTCATCGAAGTTGGACACACGAAGGTGGTAGGCAGAGTATGTCGTCGAAGTTGCTTGTTTGAAGGTAGTCGTTGGAGTTAGTCACTTGAGTTGTCGTCGGAGATGGTTAGTGGAGCTCGGAGTTCTTCGTCGAAGTTGGTCGGGTGAATGTGAAAGTCAGAGTTTTTTTTACCAAGGTGGTTGTCGGAGTGTCGTCGGAGGTGGTTGCCAGAGCTTGAAGTTGGTCGTCGAAGTTGGCTAATCAAAGTATGTCGTTGGAGTGTGGTAGTGGTAATCACCAACAGAGACTTATGGGTGGAACCATTAAAAACATTAGAGGGAGAGAGGATTGGGGAGAATTGGGGTGAGTTGGTAAAATAACCAACTTAATCCCACCAACATTTAAAGTTGGTTGTCGAATAAATTCTAAACATCTTTGTTGGTGTTAATAATTTGATCCATTTGTATCTTAAACTTTTATAAGTATATCAATCTATATCTTTTATTATATTTTATTAGTATAGACACCCAGTGAGATTTATAATTTTATCCATTAAACTCTTAAATTTTTATAGGATGGAGGAATTGAACCTTTATCGGTTAAAATGTGTTCATTTTAGCCGTGAAATAAGTTAAGATTAAGCACATAAATTTATGAATAAAAATTGAACTTAAGTTCTTTTGTCTTTATTTATTAGTTTTAAAATTAAATACCATTTTGGTTCAATAATTTTTATTTAGAGAAAAATATTTAATTGGTTCGATAATTTCTTTTAAGCACTTTAGTCTTTCTTACGGTCTGTTTACTCGATCACTTTTTAATCAATCTTTTTTCTCATTATGTGTGAGACTTTAGCTTGGAGATGGAACTTCCCCTTTTTTTTCCCCTTAATTGGGTTTGTTTGGTGGTATTATTATTATTATTATTTTGAATATGATCTTTTTTTTGGTATCACATAAAAAAAAAGAGTGAGAAGATTCAATCCTTAAATTTCATGATCGAAAATATACACTTTATATCAATTGGGTTACTATTTTCATAAATTTTATTTTGAATAACTAATTTCTTATGGATAATTTACGAAGCTCCACCAAAACGAGATTGTTGGTTGATTTAAGAAGAAATCAGGGTTAGTGTCAAGTTTTAGAAAAAAATCTAGTACATGTACAACTATACTATGTATTCATTCAACTCATATTTTAATACGCGATTGATATGTTATTTTTGAATTTTAATACGCGGTTGATATATTATTTTAATTTATAGATTTATATAATTCTTAAGTACTTTTTTATGACAAGCCATGAATAGGTGTAGTACAAGAGAATTTATATACTAAACAGTATTAAATATTTTTTTGGGGCAAGGGAATGGGAGAGTTTTTTTTTAATTAGTTTTTCAAATTGTAATGTGTTAAATAGAATAAGCATAGAACCGTAAGTCTCCCACCAACTGCATTAATTTCGGTAGTACTATTAATCTTTATGTTTCATTCACAATCACGATATAAATATTAAATATCTAAAAATTAAAATATCAAAATGAATATACATTAACAAATTTAAAGTGAGCTTGCTTCGATGATAATGGCATGCACTCCATCTCAAAAAGTTAAAGGTTTAGCCCCCACCTCCGGTTATACTAAAAAAAAAAAAGAATATACATGAACGATGACGGACCTTTAATATTAATATTGTTGTTTTCAAAACTTATTAGAGAAATATTGTTGTTTTGAAACTTATTAGAGAAATATTGTTGTCTTGGGAGTTCGAGGCTAGAGGTCGAACGTTGAGAACTCGACTAATGTGAAGGTCGAACGTTGAGAACTCGACGAACAAAGAAAAACTTGGAAACAATACATAAGCCGAAACTTCAACCCTCGACAAGGGAAATCTCGCGAATCTCGCTTAGGTTGTCGAAGGTTGAAGTTTCGACACACATCCACCCTAGAGATTGCAGGTTTATTACTTTTCTTTTTCCCTCATAGAGGAAATAAAGTAATGAGATGGTATACTATATTACTCGAGCTGCTTCTAACAACCTATGCATTTTGTTATCATTTCGAATTAGACGGAGGCTTGTGGGATTGACGTGAGGGGGTGGGGATGGCTATATTTCTGGGAGCGAACTCCAGCCGAATATGAAGCGCATGGATATAAGTTATGCCTTGGAATGAAAGACAATTCCGAATTAGCTTTGTCTACGAACAAAATTTTGTATATTAGGTTGTCGAAGGTTACACACATGTCGAAACTTCAAAGCGATTAAGGAGATAAGTGGGCTGAAGCAGATTAAGGAGAGAGTGAGATGCAAAGCGAGATAGTAGGAGAGAGCGAGATGTTGAACGAGATTTTAAGAGAGAGCGAGATTCAAAGCGAGATTTTAGTTCAAAGCAAGAATGTTGGAGCGAGCGAGATTTAGTTTATATTGACTAGACTAACATTGAACTTGGTAAAATGAAATGGTTGAATAATTGAAAAATGAGATTATTCAGGAATACACATTGAATGCTAAGATTACGCATTAAGTTTCTGGTAGTAGATCCATAATAAAAAAGTGTTTGTGATTGTTCCAGAAGAAATGAAAGCTAGTTATCATTAATGGAAAAATAACAACAATAACAGAGAGAGCGAGATATTGAGAGAGAGCAGAGGATCTTAGGAGAGAGCGAGCGAGAGTCTTAGGAGAGAGCGACTCTTATTTGGAGACGAGAGTCTTCACTTTATTTGAACTTTCCATAGAAATATATATAAAAAAAGAGAAAAAAGAGCTAATAATCATACTATAATTGAATAATCATTAGATAATAAATTGAATATATTATATTATTATACTATAATTGAATAATCATTAGACAACAAATTGAATATATTAGATTATTATACTATAATTGAATAATCATTAGACAATAAATTGAATATATTAGATTATTATATATAAATTGAATATATTAGATTATTATAATGTAAAACTTTATTGATTACAAAAAAAAATGAATATACAGTAGATTATTATAAAAAAAATTGAATATACAATAAATTATAATAAAAAAATTGAATATACAATAAAATGAATATATAATAAAAAAAAATTTATTATTCAATCCCTAACTATCTGGAGCCCGTCTTAGTAACGAAGGACACTTCCTTCGATTATGTCCTAACTGGTTACAAAATCCACATCGTTGTCGAGTGGCTGGTTCTGTCCAATCCATCTCGTTGTGATAACGTGAACTTTTCGGTCTACTAGGTCTTTCTCAACAACGATGGATCAAGATGTAAGACGGGCATATTAGGGTGCGTGATCCAGTAATCTTCATGCGGTACAGGTTGAAATTGAGGAGAGTAACATTCAGCATACGTTGACAATTTGTAGTAGTCCTCAATAAAATCTTCGTAGTTCATGTTAAAATGTGAGCAAACGGCCATAAAATGCGAGCATGGAATGCCGAATGCTTGCCACTTGTTACATGAACAGTACACTATCACTCTACAAGACATAGAAGTGTACACTATCACTCTACAAATTGTCAACGTATGTTGAATGTTACTCTCCTCAATCATCTGATCACGACCTTGGTCGAGAGATGGAGGCCCGAGATGCATACATTCCATATGTCTGTTGGAGAGTGCACTATCACTCTACAAGACGTAGAAGTTTTGTTGGGGTTACCTGTTGACGGTGAGCCGGTCACCGGAAGTGATGTACGATGACTGGTTAGAAGTTTGTCAATTGTACCTCGGTGCAACCCCACCTACCGACAAGATTAAAGGATCGAGGTTAAGTTTAATATGGTTAGGAACACAATTTCGTGAGCTCACAGATGATGCAGACGAGGAAACCGTCATAAGATATGCGCGAGCATATATACTACAAATGATGGGTGGAAGTCTGTTTTCAGATAAATCAAGTCATTTTGTTCACTTGATATTCATGCCATTGAGGTTTGAGAGATAACTGAGCCTCTCATACTTTTGCAACTATGGGCTTGGGAGCGATTTCCAATAATAGCTCCACAGCTACATCATGTTAATGACGCTCAGTTAGTTAGACGAGCCTACGGTTCTCGGTATGTTGTTTTAATTCAATTTAATTTTTATATCACTGATCTAGTTAATTTAAATTCTAAATTATCAATTTAAAAATTTAGGTGGAGAGACAAATTTTGTGTGACTAGGACAACCACACATGTAGTCAACCAGTATAGATACATGTTTGATCTGCTTCAACCTGAACCATTACACTAAACCTAATTGATTATTTTATTCACATTTTTATTGTATTTATCTTTAATATTCTCTAATATAATATTTTGTGTTTCAGGTTATTTGGGAGCCGTACAAAATTATTGTGCATACTTTGCCTAATTTTTGTACGAATGGTCAAAACATATGGCGGACGATGAGTCCTCTCATATGTTTTCTTATTGGTGAGTGGCATCTTCCTGACAGGGTGATGAGACAATTCGGTTTTCAGCAGGATGTCCCATCGCCTTGTAATACTGAACCCGTACTGCATGATATTGACCTAAGAACTAGAGATTAGTCCGAAAAAGTTGCACATTTGATAGTGCGATGGCACTGTCGTGCAAGGTTTATTGCAGTGGGTGTTTCTCTTGAATAGTTTGACACAGATGTCACTCCAGAATATATTCATTGGTATAATAATATCACAAGGCGCTATGTCACTCGTCCAGGAGTAGTTGTGGGTCATCTGGTAAATGAATGAATATTATCTAATTTTTTAATTTAAATTTATTTTAAATATTGTCTAATTATTTTATAATTCACATAGATCGAACAACAGTAGACGTCGTGAGGTTGCAAATGATCCGAACCAGGTTCTTGCTATATGTAGTGACAACCAAAGCTATATGGAGGACATTCATTATATGTACGATATACCTATTGTTCCTCCACCAGCTTCTAGACGTAGAGGACTTGTTCAGGAAGAGGATGAGTTTGATGAGGTTGCACATAATGTGGAAGAGTTGCCCCCTATGACGCAGATGCAGAGTCAAACAGATTATGTTAGTCCGATGGTGATGATGCCAGCATTTGGTTCATGACATTATGACTCAGAGGTTGGTCCTTCGTCTTCATACGTGCATGGACATGGTCGGGGTCGTGGAGAGCATAATGAATATTTATATTATGAAGCACCTGCAGAGGTACTAGAGCAACATCAAGAAGAATCTGAGTAACCTCAAGTTCGAAGTAGACGACGACAACCAGCTCGGAATCGACGACGTCTGCCTTGTGAGACACATTGATTTTTGTAATTATTTTTATATAAATGAGATATTTAATTTACATCTTTTTTATGAGTTATTGTTTTTTTAAATTTATTCTTTTTAGAGTTTAAATAAAATAATAAAATATTTTTAGAATTTTTTTTTTCTAAAATGGAAAATTAAAAAAAAAAAAAAGTATTAGAAAGAAGAAGGTGGAATGTGTAATAATTAAAAAGGAAAAAAAGGGAAAATTTGTACGGTATTCTCGCTCTCTATCAAAACCTCGCTATTTCGCTCTCGCTCTCGAATTTGATTGGAAAGTTCAGTGGTTAGAACGAGATTCATTAGCTCGTTATGTAGTTAGACTTGCTGAGATGACAAAATCTGTAAAAATTATTCAACAAGCTTTGGAATGAATTCCCGAGGGACCTTATGAAAATTTAGAAATACGATTTTTTGATAGAGGAAGGTCTCCGGAATGATAATTAAACAAACTCAATAATAATGTTAGGAAGGATAAGGTCGAGAGTTCAAAGTTCGACGTACAAATGAAAGGAAGGTCGAGAGTTCAAAATTCGACCTATCTAGGTCGAATTTTCAATCCTCAACTTATTTTTTTTAAAAAAACAACAATATTTTTACAAATAGTTTGAAAATAAAAATATTTTCCTAAATAGTTTCTAAAAGGACAATACCCTTTTAATTTTCCCAACGATACTTTTATTTTATTGAACAATTGATAAAATAAATATATAATTTTACACTAATTTTGTGGGGATGCGCCTTCAATCTTGAAATGTTTAGGGATGGGTGAGAATAGGATGATTTCTCCATTCTCACCTCTCATTTCATTCTCCCTATTTGCAAAATTTTTCTTTAATTTTGATTAAGATTGAGCTCCAATTATTTTTTTTTTTAGAAAATCTAGTAAATAAAATAAATTATATTTTAAGCTTGTCTTTTTTTAAAAAATATATATATTGAATACTTAGTTAAGGGTCTCTTTAAATGGTTAATTTCATTTGGAAAATTTTCATGTAAAGAGACATTTTTTAAATCTATAAAGACGAAAACAAAAGAAAATATTTAGTCTATCAAATTTATTCAATCGTGGATATTAATATTCAACATTAGGGTTTAAACGTATAAAATTATCCAAGTCCTGAATAACAAAACTTCAAATATAAATTTTATGTATAGATAATCATAAGAATAAAAGTATATAAAAAGATCATGTTTAAAGGGACATCAATGAACGATGTATTTCTCATCCCGTGTTCGTTTCGTTTAAAATGATTTTTTTCTCTCCATTCCCTTTTCCATTTTTCGTCTAAACGAAAATATTCGCTCTATTTGATGCATGTCTCCACGAGACTTCATTTTTGTAGGGAGAATAAACATTCATATTTCTAATCGCTTTTCTGAGAGTTGTCCAATGTAAGGGTTCAAAACCTCACAGACAGGTCGTCCAAACCCACAAGGTATTAGGAAGAGACATAGGGGTACATACGTCCCATAAGAAAAATATGAGTGTCTTGAGGTTTGGACCGACTAAACCGATCGAGTCGATGAATGTATCCCAATCGAAATAACCGAGCCAAGTTTGGATTGACACCTTGCACCTTTGATCGTCAGAACATCCTGATACCCCTGTTGTCACACGTAACCATAGTCGTGTGTCAAAAAAGATAGACTTATAAATAGTTCCACTTGATCATTCCAAAGGGGGGAGAGTAAATAATCTTCAAGTGAGAGACCCAACCTTATTCTTTTTGTGCTTGGCTAAATTAGTGACTCCTTGTACTAACTTAGGCATTAAAGTACAATAGACTCAGCACCACAACTGTGCAGTGATCTCTAACGCATGTTAGCTTAGAGAACATCGTGACCATACCAGGGAGAAGTGGGTTGGAGGTCAAGGCCACTAGACACTTGTGGTGAAGTCCAATGGGAACAGGATCTGTGGGCCAACACCTTTCATTCACCTTAAACCATTATTCTCTCACTAAATGAATCTAATCCTATACTTAAGCTTTAATTAAATCCCTACTACTAGTTTATTGTTGATTTTGTAAAATACTTTTTATTATCTATTACCATTGTGTGGTATAATTTTTTAAAACATATTCACATAATGGAATTCTTGCATGAAAATTATTTTTATTATTTAGCCAAGGTAAAAGTTCGGACAAATATCAATTTATATTCATGAACTTTAGTTGTTGTATCAATTTAAACCATAAATTAATAATTGTATCAATTTAAATTCTGAACTTTGAGAATTGTATCAACTTTAACTCAAAACTAATAATTGTATCCATTCAAATTATGAACTTTTATAAGTGTATCAATTTAAACCCTGAATTTTCATAATTGCATCAACTCAAACTTTCCATTATGTTTTATTTTAATATACTTATGAAATTTCAGGAATTAAATCAATATATTTGTGAAAGCGCGGGGTTTAAATTGATACACTTATGAAAGTTCAAGGTTTAAATTGATACACTTATAAAAGTTCAGGGTTTAAATTGATACAAATGATTAGTTTGAAGTTGAAATTGATACAAATCTCAAAGTTTCAGGTTTGAATTAATATAACTTCCAAAGTTTAAGGTTTAAATAGATAGAATTGTTAGTTTAGAGTTTAAATCAATACAATCCCCAAAGTTTAAGAATATAAATTGATATTTGTCTTAAAAGTTATTATTAAAAGACTAAGTTTACGATAAAAATCGTATCGGTCGTATTCTTGAATTTGGAATGAAAAGTATATAAATTAAATTAGACAAATGAAAAAACATAAACTAAAATAGATTTCAAAATATAAAAATAAAAAATGATATTTTAATCCACTATTAAAATCATTAAAATGACAAGTTTGTAATTCTTTTTTTTTTCCCCTCAACATAACTAAAAATGGGGGAAAATGGACTTTTGACTTTTGATTTCGAGGCCTTTTCGGCGTGTCTCTTCGACTTGTGTAGGAAGCCAACTCGCCAACTCGCATGGCCTCCACGAGAAAATAACATATTTATATAAAAAATAAATAGTTATTTTTTTAAATGATAGTAATAAATAGTTAATTGATAAGGACAATAAAGAGGAAATGAGCTTGAAACTTTGTGCTACTTTAGAAATACGTATCTTTTATTTATTTATTTATTTTGATGTAAACACGTACCTATATTTTATTGGGAGGGTTATTTTTTGTTAGTCAAATTTGGTCAGCCCTTGAGTTGAAATTTTTATTTATATTGTGCTTTTCAATCCTTTTTTCTTTTAATTTGGCTTTTTAGTTAATCCTTTTCAAGCAAATTTTAAAAAGAATGTGTGATTGATCTTGAAAAATAGTAATAGATCATCAATATTGGATTTTTTTAAAAAAAATCGAGTAGGGTATTTAAATTTCTAATTTTTTTATTGATAAAATGTATTTTAAGTAGTTGATTCATATTCTAATCGTCAATATCCGATGATTATGCATTCAATCATAAAAATTGTGTTGAAATGTGTTAGAGATGTCAAATTTTCTTATAGATGATAAGGTGAGGAAGATTTTAAGTTTCTTTTCTTTGTTGATTATGATCTTAAAAGGAACAAAAAAAAAGAGATAATACATGGTTCTTTTTTTTTTTTTTTAGGTTTTGAAAAAAAATTATATTTATTAATACTCTATTTACCTTTTGAGTTATTTGGTATCTACTTTTTAGGAGTGCTTTTTAAAAAATCAAGTCAAAATTTCAAAATTAGAGGGAAAATAATTTTTAAAATTTATTTTCATTTTTTGAATTTGATTAAGATTTTAAGTATTTAATTAAGAAAGACCAAAATCATGGTAAAGAAACGGTAAGAAAACTATCACACATTTCAAAAATAAAAAATCAATACCTTGTTTGATAACCATTTTAGTTTTTAGTTTTATATTTTTTTAAAATTTATTTTTATTACCTTTCAGTTTTTTAGCTAAGTTTTTCACCTGTCATATAAATTTGAATCATAAGTCAAATTTTACAAACAAAAAAAAATTTTGCAAGACTGTTTTTTTAAATTAGATCTTTTAATTTTGGTTTGGTTTTTGAAAAGATGAGTAGAAAATGGATAACAAAGTCTCTCTTTGATTATTATTATTATTATTATTATTTAAAAAAAAAATTAAGCTTACAAACATCATTTTATTCATTTATTTGTTTGTTTTGTTATGTTTTTTTTTTTATAGTATTCTAAAAAGCTAAACCAAATTTTGAAAAAAGGTTTTTAAAATTTGGTTCAAAAATTAAAGTATTTAGTATAAAAATAAAAACCATGATAAAAGAAATTGTAAAAAACAAGCAACAATTTAAAAAACAAACAAGATCACAACGAGATAAAAACAAACAAATGCATGTGTGGAAATAGATTTGATAAGAATTACTAAATACGAATAATATTGACATGACACAACTATTAAAATAGATTATGAATTAGTTTTCTTAAGCATAGTTCAAGTGATTAAGTCATTATATTTCCAATTGAGGCAAATTGATTAATCCATCTCATAAAATTTCTTAAAAAAGAGTTTTTAAATTAATCCAATTTTTTGTAACTACTTCCTATTTATTAATAACTCAATAAGCTAAAATAAACACATTTATCAATATTAATGTTTTCAAATTTATTTCCAATTTTATTTTCAAAATATTTTTTGTAAAGATAATTCCAAACACACATGTAATTAATAGTTTATAAACTAAACTATGTTTCGATTCACAAAAGTTTGGACTCTTTCATTCATGAATGAAAATAACTAACATCATATAATTAATTTGTTACTATTCAAGTAATTTATTTAGTATACTTTACCAAGTATTTTAACTGTCATTCCATAATTATAGGTTAACTATCGAAAATTATATCGGTCAACTAACAAAAGACATTGAAAATAATATTGGAGCCCAATAACAAAAAAGAACGAAGGCCCACTTCGATCCTCGTCTTCGGCCCACAACAATCGGCCCAATAAGTTTTGTGCGTAGGCCCAAGCGAGAATATTCTCAATGTTTGTAGGAAAAAGAGTGGTGCCTAAATGTTTAAAATTTTGGAATACCCTTGACAGATTTCAACAAAGTTTTCATAAACTTCACAAATAAAATGAAAAAAGAAAGGACATATTAAAATGAATTAAACAGACATTCTGGATAAGAGGTAAAAACCATCGATCTTTTTAAATATGGTAGTAAAAAAATGATCCACTAAATTATGTCGATCAACACATACTCACATCGTAGCAGTAAAAATTAAAGAAAAGTAGAATATAAAGAATAAAAATTTAGGGAATTAGGTAGAGGTGAGGTGAATAATAATTAAAAAGAAAAGTAAAGTAAAGTTAAATAAGGTTGAAAATATGGGAAAATATCCCCCACAAGTCCACAAATAGTTGACAACACTTGTCTCAGCACTTTGTATGTATAATTGCTATTGCTTTATTGTGCACATCACATGTTTGGTTTATTTTCCTCAATTAAACCCCACAACCCATTCCAAAATCCATTATTTCCAAAAGCATTTCACATGCAACAAAACCAAGAGGAAGGGGCCAAACTAACTTCAAAAATAAAATTAAATAAATAAATTACATGTTTAAATGCACACACACAAACACACAAAAAAAGATATTTAAATTATTTTCTTAATAATGCATTCCAAGTATAATATCACCAAATACCATTATGTGAATTATTTGGTGATGTCAATGTTTAGTCCACAAATCTCTTAGAATTTATTGCTTCTATATGATCATTGGTCTTTTAGTGCTTATTTTTCTTTAATGGAATACATAATTATTGTCCCTATCTATTTATATATATACCTGTCCCAATAGTGTTCCCTTAGTTGTGTCATAACACACTTATTTTTACATTAAAAAATGAAAATAAAATGTATAATGTATCTAGACTTTATTTTTTAATATTTTCAACTTTGTTTCTCTTCATTTGGTTATAACCTCTCTTCATTTTTACTACATAATGTTAATGCGCTTTTGCTTTATAAGAAAGAGATGTGTGATGAAATTAAATGTGATATCTTAAATATTTGGTCTGAATAGATTTGGATAGATAATTTTATTCAATATGATTGTAACTATATATTTTTTGTTCACATTTATTCATTGGTCAATTTTTTCTTCAACAAATAGTATTTCTTTCACTCTCCATTTTAGGTAATAGTGCCACTCAAATAGTTAGTAAAAGATTCCCATTTGAGGAACAATATTTAGCCAAATTGCAAATATTCTCATTGAAGGATATATTTTTTCCAATCTCATATTCTAGACTCTACCTTTTAGAAAAAAAGTTAGTCCTAAGTTATTACTCAACTTTATATATATCATATTTTGACTAAATGTATTTATTAATCGAAGGTACATGTCTTAATCAGTTAAATATGTTCAAATTGACAAAAATTCTCAATTGTTTAAGATTGAAGTGCTATACCTTTTAATATATATAAAACCATATTATGTTAGTTGAATATTTAGGAATAGATATTATGATCCCTAAAAAGATTGCAAAGTGTAGTAGCTATAAGAGACAAAGATGCAATAATTAAAGATTTGGAACCTTAGAGGATTTCATTATTATTGTTGTTGTTATTATTATTATTTTCCCACTTAAAAATTCTAATACTGTTTCTTTTGAGTCAAGGGTTTCAACTTTTGAAAATTTAATGGATTCTCCACCTTGGCAATTGCAACAGATGCCTCCATGAATCTCATTCTTCCAACAAGGCCTTATACAGAAAAATACATGAGTTTATGCACTTTTTTCTTTTAGCCCAAAAGCCATCATCTACTTGCACTGTGTTGCTACCTTCTTTCTAACTTTTTATGTTCTAGTTTCATTTTTTTTAAAATAAAATAATCATTAAAGATATATCTGCATAAAAACATAAATGGTCGTCGGAAGAGGTTTTACCGACACATTTAGGATGTGACAGTATAAAATTTCTGAATCTTTATAGTGCTTCTAAGTTTTGTTTCATAGTGTTTTCATTAGTCACTTACTTTTTTGTTCTTCCTTTTAAACATTCATGATCGAATAAGTGATTCTAAGTAGATATTCATGACTTCGTCAGTTAAGAATCAATTTTCTTTAATTTTGAGAAGAAAATTTTGGTCATGAATATTATCGAAAAGTTCATTCGTCATTGGATTCTCATTAAATTGAATATTTTGGTTGAACTTTTTGAAACAAGATAAACTTTATTCTTATAAAATAATGTTTACTTTAAAAGATAAATGAAATTTTCACTCAAAATTCGTGTGATCTGATTATTTGTTTTGACTCTCGCAAATCAAATCTAGTATATAAATAAATTAGGTTTCTATCTTTTAGAATTATCGGATGATTTATTTATTCAAAATTTTAAATATATGAATAAATGGTTTAAAGTAAATAAGAACACATCCTTCATTGATTCAATCTTTTACACTGTTTTTATTGATATATTAATTGAAAAGAAATATTACAATGTGTCCAATCACTACTTTTATAAATAGTTTTGTGTTTTAGACACTCAAACACATTAGCTTACACATAGCTTAGGTTTTTCATATTTGAATTCTCATAAAATAAAATATATTTCATTTTTGTTAAATGATGAAAGGGAATCCTTGTTTTTAATAAAGTAACCTCTATTATATTATAAAAGTTCAACAAAAACTTCACTCTAAACTTAATGATTTGATACAATTTATTTTAATCTCTCAAATCTAATCACTTGTACTATATAGGTAAGTTAAAGTTCCTAACTTTTCTTAATTATGGGACTAATTATTAGTTGAATGAGTTCTTTTTCATTTATTCTTATTGGCAACTCGATTTTTCTTCTTTTGAATATTATATCTATAAATAATAATTTTCAATATATTACATGTCTTTAATATAGTTTCTAAATCATAATTTTTTAAAAAATAAATCATAATTTTCTTTCTTTCTTTTTTTTTTTTTTTTTGAAATTAAACATCACAAACTTAGTTCCTATAAACTATAAAGTAATGCTCAATATAAAACATTTTGAAAATTAACTCTAAAATTAATGATTTGATGCAAATTATTTGAGCCTCTCAAATCTAATCACTAGGCTGTATAGGCAAGTAAGCTAGGGTTTACTTTTCTCAATAATTGAAGCACTTTTTGGTTTAGGAGTTGTGTTTGCACTTATAAATGATTAAAGAGAACTATTTAAAATTATTATATATTAAGATGCTTTTCTTTTCTTTTCTTTTTCATATGTTAAGATGCTTTTATAATGCTAGCATTCTTGAAATTTTGATGATGTAATTTTGACATCATTTTATCATTCATTTATTTGGTTAATGGTTTTAAGACAAAGTTTGATAAATTTGTTAAGGAAGCATAGTTATTGTCAAACATATCTATATTAGAAATGTATATGGTAGTTTTGTGAAAAAAAAATAAAGTGACTCTTCTTGAAGGTCAATACATTATGCTTTATTATTTGGAGTGTTTGACTTAGTCAAAATATCTTTGAAAATACACACTTTTTTCTTTCTTTTCCTCTCCAAATCATAAAATAATATCTCGAATCTTTATTCTTTATTTTACGAATACATTCTATACTTTGAAAACTTACAATATTATTCTTGAAATTTCAAAAGTACGTCAAAATTATCATTGGAATAGAGATTATTTAAAAGTTTAGACATAAGTCAAACTTGAAACGATGTGAAGATAGCCTAAAATAGTGTAGTGATCCAATTTTTTGTTCCAGGTTACTACCATTCAAGTGTCAATTATCATAAAAAATCTAAAGACTTTCTACGATAATTTTGAAACTTTTTGAAAGTTTTAAATCAATCCTAAAACTTTTGCAAATATAGAAGTATCCTTGAAATAAATAGCAAAATTTAAGAATATTTTCTATACTTTTTTTTTCTTCTTTTACGAAAATGATCACACTTAACCTTTTGAGTATACAAGTAATATAGATCATTCCTTGCTTAAAAACATGTTTTACACTTTTTCAAAAAAAAAAAAAAAAAGTCATATTATTTTAATCATACATCAAAACTATAAATAAAGGATTTTCAAGAAACAACTTGACTCATACTTTTTGTTTTAAATACCAATAAAAGTAATTTCATTTTAAAATACTATTCATAAAGGGTACTATTAAACAATATCAAGATACTGGGAGAATAATTCCTTTTCGTTTGAGTGTAAATTAAACAAATCAAACATTTGAAACAACTCACACCATTGGTTTCAAAGTTCAATTTGCACCATTGATATGAAATATACATAAATTTGAGACAAAGAATGGAAGATATACACCCAAAGAAACAGAAGGAATTACATAAGAATTGTTATATTGTAAAAAAAGAAAGAAAAAGAAAAAGAAAAAGAAAAAGACCCAAAAGAAGCACAAAGAAAAGCTATTGCCTTTTGTTTCTTCCTTTCTTTGAGATCAATAGAATTCAAAGTACATGTGAATATGGGAGATAAAAAGATGCTTTTAAGCAGTCAAAAAAAAAAGGAAAAAAAAAAACCCACTTTATAAATCTTTTTTCCATTTGGAGAACAGCTTCAAAGGAGGAATTGAATCATCCAGAAGACAATCATGGCTCAATTATTTGAATATTTGTGAATTAATTTAGTTTTAAGGGACCCCACTTTGAAAATCTTGAAACAAAAAGGGATCTTCTTGCCAATCACCATCTTCCACTAATGACTCTCAAGATCTTATCTTTCAATTCTAGGACTCCTTCTTATAAGGGTTTTTTTTTTTTTTTTTCTGGATAAAATTGAAAAGGGGGGATATTATTGAATAATTGTTTATTATGGGTCCATTTGTGTTGGTTAGGGATGACTTTATTGTTAACTTTGTGTTAAATCATTCAATTTCATCTTTGGTATGGTTTCATGAATTTGAATTGTTTAAATTATTGTAAAGAATACATGATATGTTTCGCCATTTATAAAAAAAACTTAAATAAGATTTTTTTTTGTTTGTTTGAAAGAACTAAGTTGTTTTCCTTGTATTGGCTATTTGAGTATACAATTATTTAAACAAGGTATATAAGATTTGAACCATTATCAAATCCATACTCAATTGACATTTGAATATACTAGAAACCACGAGATCTCTAGTTCAAATCTCCCTATCTTGAATGTTACTAAAAAAAATTCAAATATAACTGTCAAATGATTTTTAGATCGTTTTTAAAAAATATTTTATTATATAAATAATTAGAAATTGTGCAAAATACTTTTTTTTAGGGTGAGTATCTCTCATGGTTTACTACCTTACCAACTCTACATTTTATCAATTATTTTCTTTTTTATTTTTTAATACACTTCTTATCAGTTTATATACCAATATATTAGTTATAATAAAAGTTTAAGAAAAGTATAATTATGTAAATGTGCAACAAGTTATAGGATCATCTATTTTCAAAAACATAAAAAATAAAAAACAAAAAACAAAATAAATGAATAGGAATTATAAGAATAATTGTCTTTTCTAATTAAGTTTCTAATAATTTAACTGTTGAAATTGAAAATTTTCGTTTGTAATATCAAATTTTGAAAAAGAAGTTATTACTTAATACATATTCTCTTTGGTCCCTTCTTTCTCACTTTTATTTTTTAGAAAAAAATACCATAAAAAGTAGAAATATGCAAACAAATATCGGCACAAGATAAATCCATCTTTGGACGAATATCTCAGTCGTTGATTACAAACTTGATGTCTTCATCAACAATGTTCAAATAACTTACAAGCTTGAAGAATCTTTAAGCATTTTTGAACCTTGAGCATCACATAAGTTTAAATATCTATATTTAGTCATACACTCATTTGAAAATCTTCACATCTCACCATGTTGTTTTTCTACTTACAAATTACTTAAATATGTATATTAAATCTACAAATACAACTCATAAATAAGTTCCTCTCGATCTTTTAGACAATTACATATCTTGCATTATAATTTAACAAAAAGTTCAACATTCTAACATTTTCACAAAAAATAAAAAGCGAACAAAGAAAGATGAAGACCAAAACGAAACAAAATTATAACTTATATCTTTCATCTATTACACATAATATCAGAACATAACATAAGTAGAGGATAACAAGATTATCAAAAGGAACTAAAAAAAAAGGGGTGTAAAAGAGAAGGGAAAAAAACATTATCAAAAGAGTGAAAGAGAGCAACTTTTTGAAGTCTCTTTGACTCTCCATCTTCCCTCTAGTATTGGAGGAAGCACTTATCTTATCATATAATATAATTCATTCATTCATACATACATATATAAAGGGAAAAAATAGTTAAAAAAGGGTGACCCCTTAGATTTTGGACTCAAAAAAGGGTACTTTATTTTAGTGACATCATGTACGTATCTTCTCCTTTTTCAACATCTTCGAAGGGACGGTCAAATTTGCAAGGATCCACCTCTTGCAGAAGCTGAACCACCTCTCCCATGGCGGGTCGAAGCACTGGATTCTTGTAAGTACAGCGAATGGCGATTCTCAGAGCCTTAATTATGTCATCCCTGAACAACCCTTTTAATTTCTTGTCAAGAATCTCTAGAACACCTTCTTTTGTGTCCACTTTGTTCGAAACCCAGAACACAATGTTCTTGTTTTCTCCGTACTCTGTTTCAATCGGCTTCTTCCCTGTAATCAACTCCATTAACACTACTCCAAAGCTATACACATCGCACTTGGTTGTTGCCTTTGATGAATATGCATATTCTGTGAGTTTATAACATATTGTGAGAAATAACAATGAAATCGATAATGGGGTTTTCTGAAATTTGGATTGGAATCGATTTATGAAACTTACCGGGGGCTAAATAGCCGTATGTCCCTGCGATTACAGAGTTGGTTGAATCTTTAGTTCCTTGTAGAACTTTGGCGATGCCGAAATCTGCTACTTTGGGTTGGTAATTTGCGTCTAATAGAATGTTTGTGGTTTTGATATCTCTGTGGATTACCGGCGGCGAGAGGTCGTGATGGAGATAAGCGAGGCCTTGGGCGATCCCCACCGCGATGCGGTGGCGCGTGGGCCAATCAAGATGAATCCACCCTTTATGAAGGGCGTCCCACAGATTGCCGTTTGGCATGTATTCGTAAACCAGAAGGCTGCAATTTAGACCTGAAAAGTAGCTGTAGAGTTTCACGATGTTCTTGTGTCTTATTGTTCCTAGGGTTTCGACCTCTGTTTTCAATTCTTTGTCGAAGAGATGTTTCGCTCTTCGATTCCATAGCCTCTTAACGGCGACGATTTCTCCATTTCCGAGCTCGATTTTGTACACTGTTCCTGATCCACCGTGGCCCACAATGTTCTTTTCCACTATGGCTTCGAGAATCCTGCTTTGATCGAAGCTCTGCAAATGGAAGAATGAAGAAGACAGGGTTTCTTCGTTTTGGGTCCTTGATGTTTTTCTGGTTGTGATTCGACGTTTTAGAAACAAGACGGCGCCGGTGAAGAAGATTAGCAATGGAATGACGATTCCCCAGATGAAATTTAGACGTTTTTTAAAGGAGAAATGTGAACAAATGGGGAATTTCTGATCAGGTGAAATGAAATACGCCGGTGGAACACATAGATTTGGGTTGCCGGAAAAGCTGTCTGCTAATCCTTGTTTGATCAAAGACGGAGGAATTGGACCCGAAAGTTGATTGTTCGAAAAATTCAAAGAGCTTGGGAACAATTCACTCAAACTTTCTGGGATTTTCCCGGATAAATGATTGTTCGATAGATCGAGAACGTTGAGAGATTTTAAAGAAGTGAATGAAGTGGGGATTGAAGAATCCAATTGGTTTCCTTGTAACATCACCTGATTTAGTTTCGTCAGATTGCCAATCTCCGATGGCACTGGACCGGAGAGAAGATTGTTGCTGAGGTCAAGCTTCACTAGATTGGCTGCTCCTGAAATCTCTGGTGGTATAACTCCAGAAATCCTGTTTCCTTGTAAGAACAACTCTGACAAGTTTCTTGCCCGTGAGATAGAATTTGAAATGGAACCAGTGAGATCATTATGAGCAACATCGATAATTGAAACATGGGGGAGACCCAAAACTCCTTCAGGAATTGTTCCCATCAACTGATTGAAACTAATCCTAAACCTTAAAAGTGATATGCATTCAGCAAAACTTGCTGGTATTTCTCCAGAAAGCCTATTTTGCAGTACCAGAAAGTATAGTAATTTCCCTCCTCTGCATATATCCAATGGCAATGGCCCCGACAGGTGATTTTCCGACAAGTCAAGGACAACCATTGGTGAGAGCTTCCCCAACTTTTGTGGAATCTGTCCAGTAAGAAAATTGTCATAAAGTGATAGCATAGTGAGTGTTGTTGAGTTGGCTAATACACTTGGGATCTCTCCTGTGAGGCTATTGTTGTAAATCTGTAGAACTTTAAGCTTTGGGAGTTTACAAATGGATTCTGGAAGCTCTCCTGTCAAAAGGTTCACTGATATGTCCATGTCGACAAGCTCTGTTAAATTTCCAATCTCCTCTGGTATGTTTCCTGTGAGTTCATTGTAATAAAGTTCAAGTCCTTGCAAATTCTTCAGCAAGGAGATTTCTCTTGGAATCTCACCCTTGAGAAAGTTCCCACTTAGTTCAAGATCAACAAGAGATGTCATGTTCCCTATCGATCGCGGGATTTCACCATCTAACATACAGGTTGTCAATACCATAGATTTCAGCTTCGTCAGGCTAGAGATCTTCTCAGGCAACTTCCATAAGTTGAGGTTGTAGTTCTCATTGAAATTCAGCACCTCAAGATTAACAAGGTCGAAAACCGACATGGGAAAATCACCAGTAAAGGAATTGTAAGATAGGTCGAGTACACGCAGTTGTTTCATTTGCGATAAATCTGGGATAGTTCCATTGAGATACAAAGAGCTCATGTTAAGTTCTTCAATGAGAGAGCAGTTGGTGATTCCTGAAGGAAAACGTCCGTAAAAACCAGTACCAGCAAGACGAAGAACTCTCAGCTCTGGCAGGTAAGAACATACATCTTCCGGAAAGCTACCAGAGAGAGGCTGGCCAGTGATATCAATCTCGACGACATGACCTCGGTCATTGCACCGGATTCCAGTGAAGTTGCAGAAGGATTTGCCTCCTGAAAGTTCCCAATCAGACAGGAACTCTCCTGAGGCAGTCTTTTGCATGAGATAGAAGAACTGAGATTGGTTGGTAGTAGCAGTAGTAAGAGTTTGAGAAGAAGAGATGAAGAAAGTAGTGAAGAACAAAAGAAGAAAGAAAGTTGAGAGAAAAGCCATGATTGATACAAGGTAGAGACTTGAGATGATTATGATGATGAGAAGTGAAGGAGGCAAGGCAAGATAGGAGAATATAAATGGGGATTCAAAATGGTGCAGCAGCCGTACAGTAACAAAGCCTTGATAATGAAAAAGAATGGTGACAAGAAAATTTAAATAAAAAAGAAAAGGTTCTTGCAAGTGTACTGAGAGAATGGGAGAAAGAAAGAAAGAAAGAAAGAAAGAAAGGGTGGAAAAAAGTAGAAAGAGAGAGAAAGAGAGGTCAGGGGTAGAGATACATAGCTTTGTATAAAGAAACTTTTTGTTTATACTCCACTATATGTTGTTGCGGAGAATATAACATCTTGAAATGAAAAACTTTAGACTTAAAAAGAGAAAAAGAAAGGGGGGAAAAAAAGAAAAAAGAAGAGAAAGATTTGAACAAACTACTTGAGATTCACCCCTGGTTTTTATTTCAAAGGCGGTTGCTGAACTGAAAGTAGAAGCTGAGGTAGCTTGAAATGAGTTCAAGTACAAAGACGGGTATGTTGTCTAAAATCATACTTTGTTTTGTTGTTTTACCTCAAAATCCATTTCTAACAGCATTAATGGTCTAATTAATCACTTTGCATAAGTTCATCATCCTTTGCCCTCTCCACTACCCTATATTGGACCTTCAAATCATGCCTTTCCCCACTTCCATTTACATTTTCATTCCCCCAAATCTATCCATATCTTTTATAGCATTTCAATATTTGGTTGGATAAAATACCGAAATTGGATCGACCTAGTAGTGATCACTAAGGACCATTAGTATAATAAAAAGAGTTCAGAAGGAATGAGTTCAATCCATAGTGATTGATTACTTAAGATTTAACATCCTATAATTTTATGATTATTTTGTTTGTTGAGTTAGGATGTTACTTATTATTATTATTTTTTTTTAAAGGTGTAAATTCCCACTATCATTTTTTATCCGTCAAAGGTCACTAATGGTAGCTTTGTGGAACACAGGTTTCAGTAACTTTTATCTTTCAGTTCTTCTACCTTCTAAAATCATAAGCTCATTGGTTGTAACTTTCAGTGGGATATTTGAGTTTAATATTTTACTTGCTTTCAAATCATCAACTGATTGTAGTATTCTTTTTAAAAAAATAGTTTGTTAATCATTATTAACAGCCCATATTTTTCTTTCTAGGCTTTTGTGGGTCATGGATCCACAATTTTCAACTATAGCAGCCCATTTTCATTTGAGTCAAAACCATCCAAATTTCTGTTGCTGTTCCATGGTTTTATATATGACAGAAAAATTACTTAGATGAAACAAATGTCAATGAAGGAACAACCCCATTTTATTCAGTATTATAACACAGTTACTTCAGTTGATATTCCTTTGCATATAGACTATTATTCTTTAGAAACATTCCAAAATTGTTTAAAATGATTTCTAAAGTGCCTTTGGATTAAACTTCTAATAGGATGACTCTTCTAGTTAGGATATTATAATTTGGATCGAAAGATTTGAAGTTTAAATCATTAGTTTTATATATTGTTGAAACCAATGTTTTAAAATGCAAGGTGCACTTCTCCTAATTACCTCGAGGCTGAGAGACGACAAAAAAACATCGCCCGAGTTAAGCAAGGCGCACCTTAATAAAATGATAAATAAACTATAATAGAGTGTTTAATTTTCAAAATAAAAAAAAATATCAATAAGAGCTATTTAATATTTAAATAAAAATTAACATTCATATAATTACAAAAAAAGCATATGTAATTTAGACCCCCCAAAAAAAAAAGTTCTAAAGAGTGAGCTTATGCACTTTCTCCAAAAAAAAAAAAAAAAAAAGAGTGGGGTGAGCCTATGCAATTAAAAGGAATAATTTTATAATGCTTTGTACGGTAAATTTTCACTTTTTTCTACTTTTCCTCTTCTCATTCTTCATTTTTTTTCTTCCTAATCTTCTGACTCTTCCTATATAAGCAATTTTCTTCTAGTGACTCTTCTGTTTCACATTTTACAAAAAGGAAAAAAAAAACTCGAATTGAAATTTTGTTTCCCGGATAAACGCATAAGCTCACTTATTTTATGGTTTAAATCATATTTTGGTCTTTAAACTTTGAATCTAATTCTATTTTAGTCTTTGAACTTCAAAAAAACGTCTATTTTAGTTCCGAAGTTTTAAAAAGTACTTAATTTGGTTAACTATTTAACAGAAAGTTGTTTGTGGTTTACATTTTCTATGACTAGGTTGCCAAATAAGTTAGTCATCCTAAAAAATCTAGGGTTTACAAAAGTTTTATAGAAACCTTACGTTATTCCTTGTGAATTTGCTAAATATATAAATGAGTTTTGAAAATCTAATTGTTATCCAGAATACAATGGTGGTCAAGAATGCGTAAAAAATAAATTGGTTTAGTAATTATACTATTTTTCTATTATGATTTTTGTAACAAGCTTTGGCATGTTGCAATCTATACATGTGTACATATCAATGTTAAGTATTCCTTCAATTATGCCATCTATACATGTGTACATATCAATGTTAAGTATTCCTTCAATTCAATGGAAATCCTGTTTTAATATGATATCATTAACTTTTTTACTTCACATTTTATCTGTTTAGGTTTTTGGATTCTCCATAGATTTTGACGAGCCTTTGATTACAGTTCCGATGGAGACTTTGATTTTCATTTTGCCTGAACTAATATCAATTTTATCGTCATCTTTGTCTCAGACTTCAACTTCTGCTTTAACTGATTGCAATGTTTCATTTTTTTTAGTTGTCGTCGTCGTCAATGCACTTCTGAAGTAACTCCCAAGGAAGGAGAAGACCCTGAAACCATGGAGAGAAGAAGTTTGGTATTCAATCTTTTTTGTTAGAGGTTGTTTTTGAAAGTTTAGAGATCAAAATAGAATAAGATTAGAATTCAAAGATAAAAATAAGATTTAAACCTATTTTTATTTCTGGACATAACGAGATTTGGCCTAGTGGCTCAAAACTCACCACATACACAGAGTCACACATACAATTCAAGAACTCTTTAAAATCACAAGTACCAAATATTTCAAATATCAGATTCAACTTAAAACTAAAGTTCCATTTTTGTGGTGATTTATATTGTTCTTGTTCTCTGTGAATCTCTCTGGATGCCCCATCGTCTGATTCGTAATTGAAACTCTGTCGCCGCTGCTACAAGCCTTAGCGTTTGATCAGTCCTCAGAATCTCCATAACCCCTTTCATTGTCGACCCTCGAAGCAAATCGGCACCATCGAAAACTCCCAACATCCCAATTTTGAGCTCCTCAATTGCATTCTCCATTTCGCAAATCTCTCCATCCACCAATCTCCCTGCTCGTCGTGCCAGCCCCACAATTGGCGGCGCCGCCACCGTCTCTTGTAGGCTAGCCATTGCCTCAGTCAAATCCCTCTCCTTCCGCTTGACGTCGGCCTTCAGCTCCTCCAATGACGCTGCTTGCGCAGGCGTCAAATCCTTCACCGCTCCATCTACCAATCGGAACACAATCGAGGGCTTAAACCCAGAAATCCAAAGCAGAGTCCTCTCGTAAGAAGTAAGCCAAGGCGCTGAAAACACCCTGAAGACATCCTCGCCGGCGGCCTTGGAAATTTCCTCGTGGTAAAGCTGGTAATGGGCTAAAACTTGGTTGATTAGACCCAATTGGCGCTCCTCCTTGTTATCGCTGATTTGCACAACGTGGAGAAGCTGCTCGAGAAATCCCCGTTGGGTTGCCAGCCAGGCCTCGTAAAAATCCCCAAAATTTTCAATCACGGAAACAGAGTGGGCTATTGGCCTAGATGGGTTGGACATGATTTAACTCACGGCGACGTTACGCCACTCTGAGACGGCCAATCCTCAGAGGGGGTGGTGAGGGGAAGTAGGAGAGGAGGTTATTTATAGAAAGTCGGGGGATTGGTGTTGTTGCCGCTAACCTTAGTTTCCTTGAAAGGAAGAGAATCGATTACTTCGTTGGTAAGAGTGCAGAGGTGCGGCGGTGGCAGAGGATTATAGGAGGAAAATAGTTAAAGAGAGCGAAAAGAAAACAGAGTCGCCGTGTCGGTACAGCAATGTCGGTAGCCGTAGAAGAAATGAGAGACACGTTTCTCTACTTAACTCGCCGGAAACAAATTCTTGTGATTCTGTTCTAAATATTCATGTACCTCTCCGCTTTTATACTACTTATTTAAGCTGCGTGATCGAGTTTTTTTCTTTTAACAAATGTTGTTCCAAAGATTGATAATACAAATTCACGTGAATTGGGTCCAGATCTACTTTGGTTATCATGAGAGTTATATTCATTTTTCTATAATAATTAATTTAATTTTCAATTTTCTTATATTGTTCTTCTTTTTTTTTTTCTCCATACTTTTGAATTTCAATCTATTTCAAATTCGATAAATAACAAAATTTATTTGAAATTTAAATTTTTAGGTAAAATTACAAAAGTCACTCTTAAAATATGATAATAATCACAAATATACTCTCTAAAGGTAAAAATTGAGTTGAAACTTTTATAAATGTTAAAATTGAATCTTCAAACTTACATAATTGTAGAAATTGTAACAATTCTATAAATTTGAAAGTTCAATTTCTAAAATTATGGTAACTTTAAGTTTGAGAGTCAATTTTTACCATTATAATTTTGAGTATGTAATTGTAACTACCATCCTATTTCATGGGTGGTTTTTAATTTAATAATACAATTTTAATTTATGTGAAAAAATATTTATAAGTTTTTGGAAGTTGGGTGAGGAAAATAGTTATTTTAATTGAATATAAAATGTATTACAAGAATAAATAAAATAAACATGTATAAACAAATATATAAATTTTGTGATTTTTATCATCTCAGCAAAAAAAAAAAAATTGTTTTATTTTAATAAGATTATTTGATTATCTTCTTGATTTCGAGCATTAATATGAACAAAAATATTATTATTATTTTTCTTTGTGATCACTTGGTTAAAAAAATGTATTTTCATATTTGAGGTTTGGATTTCGATTATTTGATTATCGTCCTAATTTTGTAATAATTTTTCTTAAATTTTGTGATAATTATTTCTTAGCTTTTTTTCTTAAAATTTAACTGATGATTTGATTATCTTCTTAATAACAAACTTTGACTTAAACCAAGATTTTTTTTTTTAAAATTTCGTGATAATTTTTTTTGAAATTTTTTTATTGAATATTTTAATTATCCTCAATTTTATATTAAACCAAAATAATTGTTTTTATTTTTAAAATTTTGTGATAATAATCTCTTAATTAGTTTTTTTTAATAATTTTTTCAAACATTGGTTTAGGCCAAAAAAAAAATATATCGGGATGATATTTTCTTATTTCAAAAAAAGTGTTTGATGATTTGTTAGCCTCCTCATTCTAAATTTTAAATTAAACCAATTTTTTTTGTTTACCGTGGATTGGATGATTTAATTATCCGTTTCATTTTAAAATTTAATCAAGTATTATTATTTTTTACATTATAATCTTACATATATTAAGTTTTTCTAATTGACTTCATCATTTGATTATATTTTTTAATTTCAGACTTTAATTAAAATAATATTATTGATTTCTATTTCTGTATAAAATTTCATAATGCTTCTTTCTTGGTTGAAAAACAAAATTTGTCTATTCTCCTAATTTCAGTTTTTTTTTTTAAATTTTAATTTCAACAAAAATATAATTTTTTCTATGTAAACAAAAACCTAAAATCTTAATCTCTTTTGCTTTACAATGATTCTTCTTCTTGAGTTTAAACTTTATTTTAAATTTTCTTCTTGACTTTAAACTTTATTTCAAATTTATATGAATTGGTGTGCACTTTCAACAAATTTAAACAAAGAAAAAAAAAAGTATGTAAAAAAAGTAAAAATTATTATAAATCGTTAAACTCACTTATGTGCATTTACAAAAATTAAAACGTGAAAAAAACTACAAAAGCATTAAAATAATCACTATCTTCTTTGTCACTTTGTCGACCTATAAATTGTTTGAATTTTGAAAATTTTCTTGTACTTCAAAAGCAAGGTCTTTTCTCCACTCTCAAATCATAATTTCATTTTATTTTGTTTAAAAATGTTTTTCCTTTATTTAATGTGAAGTAGAGATTATCAGATATAAAGTGTGATTTTTTTAAAAAAAACCGTTAATAAGAGATTAAAGGATAAAATGTGGTTTGTTTTAATTTTATTTTTACTATTATTTAACATACATATTAAAGGATAAAATATATTTAAAGCATAGATTATTAAAAATAAAATGTGATTTTTCTAAAAAAAAAATATTATTCGTGAATTAGAAATTAGAGAATAAAATGTGATTTTTATATTTCTTTTTTCTTTATTTAATGTGAAGTAGATATTAGAGATAAAATGAGATTTTTTTAATGATTTAAATGTGAAATTACATAAAATATCTCAATGACTAATAACTAAAAGAGGCAAAAGAGGAAATCAAATATTTCTCTCCCATAATCTCTTTCCGATAGTATAGAGAATAAAAAATGTAAAGTAAGATTTATATGTTACTTTTAAATGGTCTAACATAACTTTAATGCTCATTGAATGCAAAATGTATTTATAACAAAGGAATGAGAAGATTTGTTAGAAAAAATAGTAGAAACTTTTATTTCTAAAGATGATTGAATTTTAATATTTTGATTTGTATGCAAAATTCATATATTAATTATATAATTTCGATTATATTTGGGTATAAGAAAAAAAATATATACTCACAAATTTTCTAGACACTTTTTAAAATTTTTGATTAATTCATAAACATAATAATTAAATCTTAAGAACAAAACCTTCCACAAACTAACACATATATATAATTACCACAAATTAGTTATTTTACAGACATTTATTATTTTAAAATCTCGTATATATAATATTCATATCCGTGATACAATATATCCCGATTCAAACAAAAATTTCATTTGAGATGCATATAACTTGTTGGAAATCAATTAAGTAGTTAGTGTAAACTTAATAATTATTATACCAGTGAAATTAATTTTTCCGTATTTTTTCATATTGAATTATTTATTTAGAGTACGATTTCATCCATTATAATGTGATTTGCACTCATTCTAATTTAAATAATATAAATCAATGTGCTAAGAAGAAATATAATTGAAAAGTGCAAAATGAAATAGAAATAGAAGAAAATTCAAGGTTGATGGTATTTATTTATTATAGGGTGGAAGATGAAATCCCAAACTTTAACATTGATAAAACATGTTTATATCAATTGAGTTAGATTCGTAGAATATATAATATCCTTTTAAAATATATATATATATATAAGTCTTACCAGAAAACCATTTTGTTTTACAAATTATACTTGTTTTCCTTACAACTTTTTTTAACGTTTTTCCTAACTAAACATTTAAATTATTAATCAAATTCTAAAACTAGAATATGATATTGATTTTTATTTTTATAAATTTGGCTTGATTTTAGAAAAAATAAAATAAATAATCAATGATAGAAAACTTTTGGAGTGAAATAAAAGATAAATAGAGATGAGCTATACTCAAAGTCAAGAATATCAACACAAGGTATAGATAGGGATGGGGAAAAATTGTGTATTGTTTTAAGGTAATGAACGGTAATTGTTTATGCAACGGAGTGTTTTAGGGACAGACATGGGAAGGAGCATCATGGATTAGTTAGTTTTGAACGGCAGTCCAATTTGGCAGGTCCACGGTGTGGATTAAAGTCCACGTGGCAGTGTGCATTGACATGTGACTAATTAGTATAAGCATTCTCAGTATCTGTTCCATCATCCTTCATATTCCTGATACAACGTAGTTTTCATGATTTTTTTTTTTTTTTAAAATACAATTGGTTTATTTTATTACATAAAAAAATAAAATTGATTTATTTTATTACATAAAATGATAATGAAATAAATATATAAATAAAATAATATCTGATATTGAGTGAACGATGATCTGGAGCCTGTAACTAGGTGTGTATATTGGTCGATTAGTGAGATTTTGGGAGAAAATCGGCACAGAAAATTGACAAAAAAATGCATGAATTCCGACCAACAATTGGTCAGTTTGTCGGATTTTTTCTTTTGTTACAAGCAAAGCCAAAGTAAATGAAAATGAATGATGAATTGACGAAGTGTTATTGTTTGGTTAACATAATTTACAACTTTTTTTAAATTTAAATCATTTTTTTTAATGAAAATTTAAATCAATCATGTAGTGGGCTTGAAATTTAGGCTAAAATAAAAAAGAAATAATAAATCAATACCATGGCTTTGGGCTTGGGTTGATGGTACTGGGCTTACTTTTATACTTATTGTTTAGAAAAGAATATTTATATATATCGGTCGGTAAGTCGGTTTTCCAAAAATTTTTATATTAAAACCAAAAACCAACTGACCGAGTCCTAGCCCCAACAGATTAACCTCAATTCGGCCGATTTCAATTAGTGGGATTATTTTTCGTTGCCTTTATGCTCGCCCCTACCTATAACTAGACTTGTGGTGCTATGATGTTAAATTTTTTATAAGTCCATACTTGTAGTAGTATCAATCACCCCGCCATTTCCAAAACTTGTGTATTAGTAGCCATAAAATAACCAAAAAGTGATTCAAATAACATATAACTACGAGGTTTTAGGACATACATCCAATAATCTCTCACTTACACTAAAGACGGTGAGACATGTATCCTAGGGCATACTCTATACCCAACACAACATTCCACTTAGGGGTGCTCATGGGTTGGGTTGAATTACTTTTTAGACCCAATCCAATTGTTCGGGTTGTAAATTTCTTCAATCTAAATAACCCTCATTAAAAAATGAACCCAACCCAACCCAATCATGAAACATTTGGGTTGGATTCATTTGGGTTACTCAGGTCATTTATTTAAATTTTTCTTTTAGAAAAGGAAGTAAAATGTTAATACGTAAAAATTCGATTTAACTATGTTCATATATAAGTTAAGATTAACAACTCAATTTTAATTTATATAATGTATAATCTTTTTTCAAAGTGCAAAAAAAAAAAAAAACACTATTTTTAAGAGTTATTGAAGAATAAATTATCCAAAAAACTTATAAAATTAAAGAAAACTAAAATAAATATAGTATATCTAATTGTACATAAGCACAAAAAAAATAAAATTTAAAGTTAATAATAAGTTTGGGTTGGTTTAGGTTATTTTAGGTGACCCATGAACCAATCCAACCCATAAAATTTTCATTTATTTGAACTCAACCCAACCCAAAAGAGTTCATAACCCAATCCAAACTGAATGGATTGGGTTGGGTTATGTTGGGTTGGTTCGTTTTTTCGGGTCATCAGGTTTTTTGAACATCTCTAATTCCACTAGTTGAGGCACTAAAAGAAATGCCCAACTACATGAATTTTTAAAAAACATCCTGCCCAAGAAGCACAAGTTGCCAGAGTATGAAATGGTTGCACTAACTGAGTGCTGCAATGCTTTGGTTAGTAGCAAGATTCCCCTAAAGCTAAAAAACCTGGGAAGTTTCACCATCCCGTGTTCTATTGGAGGACAAAGTCTATGCAGAGCATTGTGTATTCTGAAGCAAGCATTAATTTGATGTTGTATTTAGTGTTCGTGCAATTAGGGATTGGAGAAGTAAAGCCGACGACTGTAACTCTACAGTTAGTCGACAAATCCACTACTAAGCCAATAGGGAAGATTGAAGATGTTTTAGTAAAGGTTGATAAGCTTGTGTTCCTTTAATTTTGGATTGTGAAGCAAATAGAGAAGTATCAATAATTCTACGATGACCATTTTTAGTGACAAGAAGAATTTTAATTGTTGTACAGAAAGGATAGTTGACCATGCGGTTCAATGATCAAAAGATTATATTTAACTTGTTAAATGAATTAAAACTTCTTGGTGTGTTCTTTTGTTAAAGCTATTGATGCTTTATTTTCAAATATGTAGAATTTTTTACTTGACAAAGATTGAGAAGAAGGACCAGAAGAACCGGAAGAAACAATAGAACAAGTTGCTATGATAATAGAAGAAGCAAACTTAGCGACAGAGCAAGAAATGTCAATGCCACTTAAGCCATTGATAATTGAACCTCCAGAGCACGAATTGAAGCCATTGCCGATGCATTTAAAATATCTGTATCTAGATCAATATAACATATTGTCGATAATCATTGTTGCTGAATTGACTGAACAAAACGAGAACTTGTTGCTGAAAATCCTAGGAAGGCATAAGCAAGCGATTGGTTGGACCATCACTAACATTATGGGAATTAGCTCTGTTGATAGCTCTAAAAAAGAGCTATTATTGCTAACTTAATTCGGGCTCGTTATTGAATTTTACGTGTTTATTTTCCTATTTTGTAGGTACCGAGCAATCAAGAGTCATTTAATAAAGAACGAAGTTAATTTGAAGCATTTTGGAGTTGATTTGAACATTTGGGCTTCAAAGGAGTTGAAATTACCAAGATGTCATCAAGTTCCATCGAGTATAATTAGCCATCGAGTATCATCGAGTACCATCATGTAAAAGAGCTATCGAGTATTATCAAGTAAAATGCTGCTGAGTAAACGAGCGTCGAGTATTGAGTCATCGAGCATCGAGTAGCGAGTTTCTAACAGTATGCTCAGCATTGCAACACTGTCCCGAGCGTCACGACGCCCCGATTATTCAACAACGCCACCGTTGCAATGTTTCCTTGACGCTCGTGGCCTTTCTTGTCGAGCATTGTGTTGGAAATGTCCTAGAATTTGCAGTTCGTAAATTTTGTGTTAAACATTCTATTTATCAAGAAAATATTATTGAGTGTCTTATTCAATAAAGTTTTTGATTTTGCATTCTATTATGAAATCCAATAAACATATCCATGACTATAGTATGAATACTAACTTTATGTGGTGACATAAAAAGGATCAAGTTAATAGTATATAGCCTAAATGGTCTATAAGTATTTGGATGAAATTGGGTATCTCATCCTGGTAACACTATTGGATGTGACCCATTTTGTATAGATAATACAAATGATGTGATCCACAGATCATTTATGTAGAGACATGTGAGTGGGAGCATTCTATGCAATGAGTTTGTATATAGATTGGACCACGAAATAGTCACTTTTTTCTTTCTAACGACCGTACACTATTAACACTGACTATTTCATACTTATGTAACCTAGGATAACTCGATCTTAATCCTGAGATAGCTATGAACTTCTATTTATTCGGGATTATCCTTTGATCTGCATAGGTGAGAGTAGTCCAACAACACTGCTCAATAATCCTTCCATTTTGGGGATAAGATCGGATGGATAGCTAGGGACATAGCCCTTCAAGGTGGAATTCACTCCTACCCATTTTAAGGTTAGCAGATAGATTGTTCTCTTAAGTGCTGATTCCAGGACTTGAACAATCGGGACCCTACCTTCTCATGGTAGAGAAGGATGTGATTCACAAGTAGTATTATGAATCAAATTGTTCATTGGAGGGTCAGTGGGAACTTAAGGAACATGATATATTTATAGGGATAAAACGGTAACTTTGACTCAGTTGTAATTATGAATAACCTGTGAAGGATCAATTTACTGATTATGGTTTATATGGATAGAAATATATCTATAGTGAAGAGAGTGCAACTATCGAGCCATAGTGGTGTATTTTGATAGTTAACGAATAATAATTAATTCGATTAAAGAGTTTTAACGAATTAATTATAGATCGTCTGAGCTCATGATTTGTAGGTCTATTAGGTCCCTCTACTAGCTCATTAAATTGGAATAATAAATTAAGTATTGATATATGAAATTAGGGTTATGAATTTGAAATGTTCAAATTCAAAGGGATTTTCAATTGATTGTATATGATACAATTATAAACGTTTAATTTAATTGAAACTAAACGAAATTGGAAAATCAATTAATATTTAAATTATGATGTAAATATAAAATTGATTTATTGGTGATATTGATATTTTATTAATTAAAAAGCTTAATTAAAAATAAATTAAAATTAGTTTTATTTAAATTAATTATTTTAAACTAATTTAAATAAAATGAATTTTGAAATCATTTTAGGTTAATGGGTTTTTCCATTTTTGGGAAAAACCCACTAACATGTTTGATGGAATATCATCAAATTCCAATTTCATTTTGATGATCTTCAAGCTAGAGCTGCCCACCATGCAACCTTGTACATTTGCATGAATTTTACCTATATATTGAAGCTCCATGCATGAAGAACAATTAAGCATTCTGAGTTATACTTTCTGAAGTGATAACCTGAAAACCCTACATGCCCCTCATTTGTTCTTCATCAATTCAACTTGATTTAAGTGTTTCCCCCACACGTTCCAACTTGAGTATGGTGATAGTCCTCTTGAAGTTTCAATCTCTATCTTTGTGGATTTTAGCTGAATTCGTGGAGAAAATCTTCAAAGGTAATATGTGTTTCAAACGCTCTTATGAATATCATATGAACAACTCAAATTAAATGTAGTTTAATTACTTATTGATTCTGTAGTCTTTCGTTGCATGATATATCATTCCTTCAATTGGTACCAGAGAATGATTTAAGCGCTTAACTATTGTTAATTTGAGTTTGGTGGGTGTTTTTCATGAACTGCATGAAATAGTATGCTGATATGGTTTTTCCAGTGTTTTGGTATTTAATCTTTTCAATTATGTTGTTTCTCTTGTAATTGGCTCTTGTTTGACGGACCTTAATGTGTGTTTAAGAGTCTGTAATTCATATAGAGTCATTAGAAGTTGAAATTAGAATGTAATTGAAGAAAGAAGTGAAGAAAGTCGAGCTGCAAATTTCCAGTTTTTAAGCTACTGTTTGAATTTCTAGCGAGATTGGACTAAGTTCGAGCGAGATTTTGAATCAAATTTTGAGCGAGTTTTCTAGCTCAAGCGAGATTCTGTTGGAATTTTGAGCAAGATTTCAAGTCCAAACAATATTTTGAATCAAGTTTGAGCGAGATTTCAAGTTCAAGCGAGATTTTGATAGAAGTCCTAGCGAGATTTCAAGTTCAAATGAGATTTTGAATCAAGTTCGAATGAGATTTCAAGCTAGGAGCGAGATTTCAATGAGTCAGGGAGAGATCAAGTTTTGAACGAGATTTCAACCAGCAACGAGAGATCAAGTTTGAGCCAGATTTCATTCCAAGCGATATTCTTGAACTGGTTTAAGAAGATTGTCTAGTTTAGCCGGTTTTCTTCATACTTGACACAGTTCATTTTCAAAATTGTTTTGATTGGCCCGGTCCAGGTGGTTCACATCTGGTTCAAGCATTTTTGGGTCCGGTTTGGAACTGTTTAAAGCAGTTAAGAAGCGGTTTGGAGCTGTCAACTATTTTTTTGTAATGTATAGGCTTTTGTTTACTTAAAAAAATTCCAAAACTAAAAACTGTATAAGTATGTGTTTAATTGTTTATGCATGTGATGTATGTTATAATTAAATAAATCTTGTATATGCATATAGTATGTCATGTGGATTTAAAATCCCACCATAGGAAGCATGTTACATGTATTGAAAGCATGTTATAAATTGTTATAATATAAAGTATACATGTATAGGGTTTCTTTTAATATAAATATTATATTAAATGCCTTTGATGAATGTTGTGGATGTTTAGCATGTCTAACTTTTGTAAGTTGTTATAAAATGTAATTAGATTTTAAAATCCATAACGAAGATACATAACATGCTCACTTAGGTTAACAACTAGTTTTAAACTGTTAAAATAGATTGTTACCTTATAAAATTTTGTTACAAACTCAAATTGGTTCATAAACCTGTCTAAGGCCAGGGGTACTTAAGTTGACGGTTTACGTAACACCTCCTACCTGGGGATTATGACCGAAAGATTGAGCATTGTTAACTGATTTTATGAGCTTGCGTGAGCGGTATGAGGTTTAAAACTGGTTTAAACACTTAGACATCGTAGGGTTATATCTAAATATAAATGTTATACTTGGATAAAAATGATATAGACTTAGGTTGTTTAAAAGTTAGACGTTTTTAATCTAAGTAAATAGATACCCAAACATTTAAAACACTTTAGTGGGAGATTAACAATATATTCGATATATAGTTATTAGCTCTCACGTCCTCAAGAGTTCACACCATGAGATCCATGCTTGGCTTCGCGTCGTTTTTACCGCGACTACTTCATTTGGAAAGTATTTGCATGGGTCAATAACAAGGTGAATGGAGGAAGTAGTTCATAATAAGTGAGTGAAGAAAATGTGTCAACATTGTTCTATGGTCTCCTTCATTAGTTTGAACCGTGAGATTCCTATGTTGCACCTGCAGACGACACTAGCTAGTCGTTAACCACGGCGATCCCCTCGGAGGGTTGTAACATAGGATTCAGAACAACCCAAGCTTCAGTAAAAGAATAGGTCTTATAGTTTCGTCTTGGGTATTGTCTTCCATTTCAGAGGATATTCATACCGTTCTATAAGATCTGAAATTGGCGGGTCACACTTATAAGGATTACTAATTGTTAGTAAAGATCTTGACTGAAAACGATAACCAAAAGAATTATAGGAGTAAAGAGTTATTCTGATATAGTATTTGGTCAAGAATTGTCTTGCTTTAGTGAAGGAATTGTGACTGTCCCGCAGTAGCAACTGTTCTAAATCACTAAAGTATCGTTGGAAATAAATGAAGATTTATTGAGTACTTTATTAATTTCTCTAAAATTTGGATTTAGATGCATAAAGTTTAATAGAATTTGTTTAAATTTTTCAACAATGTCGAATTCAATTATACAACTGATAGCTTCCGATAAGTTTAACGGTGAAGGATATTCAAATTGGAAATCCAACATCAATATGATATTAGTTATGGATGGTTTGAGGTTTGTATTGATGGAGGAATGTCCTCCGGTTCCCAGTACAACAGTGAATCAAAATGTTCAGGACATCTATGATCGGTGGGTTAGGGCTAATGAAAAAGCTCGGGCCTACATCTTAGCAAGTATATCCGATGTACTTAATAAGAAACATGAGGTAATGCCCACCACCCGTGAGATAATGGCGTCGCTTCAAAAGATGTTTGGGCAGCCATCATCCTCTGTACGACATGAAGCCATTAAGTATGTGTATAGTACTCGCATGAAAGATGGTTCCAACATTAGAGAACACGTTCTCTATATGATGGTCCATTTTAATGTTGCTGAGGCTCATGGGGCGATGATAGATGAGATAAGTCAAGTAAGTTTGATATTGGAATCTCTTCTGGAGAGTTCTCTGCCTTTCAGAACAAATGTTGTTATGAACAAAATCACTTTTAATTTGACCACGTTGTTGAACGAGTTACAAACATATTAGTTTATGATGAAATTTTAGGAAAAAGAAGTAAATGTTATTTCTAAATCTAAGAAGATTTTTAAGGGGTCGATGTCTGGAACAAGACTCACTGATAACAAGAAGTCTGCTCCTTGTTCTTCAAAAGATAAATCTGTACAAATGAAGAAGAAGGGTAAAGGGAATTAGAAAAAAACTGCTAAGAAAAACGAAAACGAAAACAAAAACAAAAACAAAAACGAAAACAAAAACAAAAACAAAACTCCCAAAGGAAAGTGTTTCCATTGCGGAGAGGATGGGCACTGGAAGCGTAACTGCTCAAAGTATTTGGCTGAAAAGAAAGCAGAAAAGGTGAAACAAGGTAATCAGATTTACTAGTAGTTGAAATATGTCTAGTGGATAATACTCACTTAACCTGGATATTAGATTCAGGCGCCACTAATCATGTTTGCATTTTTATACAAAAAACTAGTTCTTGGAGAGAACTTTTTGAACAGGAAATGACTTTCAAGGTGGGAACGAGTGAAGTCATTTAAGCTCATGCAGGGGGAGATGTCAACCTATTTTTTGGAGAGTCTTTTATCTTACTTAGGAATGTGTATTATGTATCTAAGATGAAAAAAAATTTAATCTCCATTTCCTGTCTGCTAAAAAATATGTACAGAATATCTTTTGAATCTAATGAAGTATTTGTTTTTTCAAGAGGTGTTCTTATTTGTTCTGCAAGACTCGAAAATAACTTGTACATATTAAAACCAACTGAAGCAAAGACCATTCTAAATATAGAGATGTTTAAAATGGCTGAGACTCAAAATAAGAAATGAAAAATTTCTCCTAACGCCTATCTTTGGCATCTTAGACTTGACCACATTAATCTCAACAGGTTTGAGAGATTAGTAAAAAACAGTCATCTAAGTCAGTTAGAAGATAATTCTTTTCCTCTATGTGAATCATGTTTTGAGGGAAAAATGACAAAAAGATATTTTTCTGACAAAGGTCTTCGTGTCAAAGAGCCTCTTGAACTTATACATTCAGGCCTGTGTGGTTCGATGAGTGTAAAAGCACGAGGAGGCGATCAATATTTTGTCAGTTATATTGATGATTACTCGGAATATGGCTACATTTACTTAATCAGTCATAAGTCTGAAACTCTTAAAAAGTTCAAATAATTTAAGACCGAGACAGAAAATCTGTTAAGTAAAAGAATTAAAACACTTCGATGTGATTGAGGTGGTGAGTATATGGATTTACAATTCTAGAACTATCTAGTAGATCATGGAATTCAATCCCAGCTCACAACATCTGGAACACCACAACAAAATGGTGTTGCAGAAAGGAGAAATCGAATTTTTTTAGACATGGTCCGGTCAATGATGAGTTATGCTCAGTTACCTCAATCTTTTTGGGGGTATGCAGTGCAAACTGCAGTATTTATTCTAAACGTTGTTCCTTCAAAAATTGTTTCAGAAACACCGTATGAATTATGGAAAGGATGCAAAACTAGTTTATGTCATTTTCGTATTTGGGGTTGTCTAGCACATGTGTTGGTACAAAACCCTAAGAAACTGGAAGCACAATCGAAGTTATTATTGGGGTTGATGCCCTAAAGTCTTGTGTCTTGTAGTTTGTAAACAGCTTGTACGAACGCTTGTGATGTATAATATATGATATTTATAATTTTATCAACATGGGTTTCCCCATTGCGTTGACAGTGGAGTTATCATTTTCAAAAACTCGCTTCAATTTTTTTTTCAAATGATCGCAATGCAATGAACGCAATTCTCCGAGACCGCTGCCACCCCCAAACTTAGAGTTTGGCAGCGTTCTCACCGCAAAGCTAAAAAAAAAATTACAAGAATGTGATAATAAATTTTTGAGCGAAGGTTTGCGCAAAATAAAACTTAAGACTTTCAAAATTTGAAGAGGCTAATAAAAATAAAGAGCGCCTTGTGATGATTAGATAGAAGATGCGATGAACTATACATACCATCATAGAAACATCGCAAAGCAACGCAATTGGAAAAAAAAGAATTTCAAAAGTATAAGGCATACAAGATAACAGGAAAAGACCACAGGTGGAACAACGCATGCGATTATGCGTTGGAATTCACGCGATTGAAGCCATGCGTTGAAGGATGAAAGAAATTCTTCCGTTGAACTGCGCACCGAGGAGACTTATTGTTGCACCTGCAAGAGCAAACGTACCACAACCAAGGAAGCAACCATATATCCAAAATAACAATAAAAATAAAAATAACCTAAACTGAGAAAGCAAAGTAAAGATAGAGTAGAAGACGTCCCTGGAAAAATAGAAGTGTTGTCACTGCAAGGAGTCTTCCATGCAGGAGATGGTTCTCAACTGCTTGGGTTAAGTTGCCCTGACCATTGGAACTTCCGGCAATTGTTGGGTGCATGCGGCCGTCATGTGCTTAGAATTACCTTCAGCTCTTTTGCGACTGATTGCCCTTCTACCTTGGGGTCAATATTGGCTTTCAGCACATCGCCTACACTTCAATATTGTTTGCAACCTGGTCGCACAAGCTGCATTACTCCCAAGATAAAAAGTTTGCTCGCAGAGACACAAAACTTAACAAACAATTAACTGCCAAATCCTCGACAACAACGCTAAAAACTTGATGACAGGAATTAGAAGTCAACTTATTCAACAACTAAAATCTCGTGGACGCAATATGTGATGCATGTTCTTAAGATATGCGTTGATAGTCATGCATCGATGGTCATGCGTTGGAATGATAATGCGTTAACGAATGTATGCGATGACCATGCATCCTGTCACAAGTTTTCTTGCGTTCACGCCAAGTATAATGCGAACACAAGTTTCTTGGTTGATCTGAGGTTGAACTCAGGGACTTTTAGCAAAATGAATGTGGTGATGTGCATGCGGCGGTTAAATAAAAGAATGATGGAGGGGTTGCTAAGTTAATCTTACCCCTACTCCTAACTAACAGACAACGCATTGAGAATATGCATGAGAGGTAGAGACACGACAACTCTTGACATGAAACAAATGGATGGGAAAGATAGATAAAATGCGGAGATGTTTTCGGTACAACCCTTAAGAGTGACCGCAAGGGCAACCTTAGTCAACGCAAGCCATACGATCATGCAACACACATACAATAGTAAACCACCTCTCGGTGCGAATGCTACGGCTTCTAATGCTAGAACGCATGCGATATATGCGATAAGTCTATAGAACCTACACATAAGCCTCTATTCTTATTTATGCAATGGAAAAATGACACACACACAAATAAGGCGACCATATAATATCATTCCCATCTCTAGGATGCATGGGATGCAGGTTGACAAATAGAGCTTATCTCTAAGTCCCTATCTCTTGCTTATGCCGATCTAATCTCGCTATCTCGAGTCTAGATTCTAACCTAGCTCTCTCGAGTCATTAGGTTCTTTCTTTAGACTCTCTCTTGAGTAGCTCTAAAGGGCTGTTGGGCACAACATAAAACAAGACAATCGCATGAACTTGGTTGACGTAAGATTATTCCTATCTTTAGTGAACAATGCATATATTGCTTAATGCGACCAACCACTTACCCTCTCGGGTAGTTGGTTGCTGACTTTACTCATAGACAAGCAATGCGTTAGCACATAGACAGGCGTTGCCGCAGCTTCACACTAAGAAAATAAGGTTACTCATACACTCATGCTATGCACACCTCTCGGTAGGTTGCTACATGCTTCATATCCCTACTCCATATGACTAAGTATGCAATACCCAAGCAATCTCACTAAGTGTTGCAATGAAAGTAAAGGTGCTAAGCAAAAAAGATGGAGATGGAGTCGAAGGAAACAGAGACATGCATTGAAAAAAAATTGTATTAATTCCTCAATCACAAAATGTCATACAATACAATATAAGAAAAGAAAGGAAAATGAAATGACCGGTTGGAAGCAAGTCTTTGCTTCCAGCGGATGTGCTTTAAGGCTGCTGGTGGTGCCGTGGATGGGCAGTGGAGCTGACTCTCTCGAGATTTAGCTCTGGTTGAAGGCTTTGGTCGTCACTCGGAATGGATGAAGGAGGTGAAGAACTCTCAAGCATCTTCTCATGCATTTTGTCTGGATCACAAGGATCTACCCTAGGCGAACCTCAGGCGAAAACCTTGGATAACTTGAATTTATGCTCATTGGCTTCTATTTATAGAGCTTGGATCGCCGACAATATTAATGGACTGTTCTGATTCTGACATTCGACACATTAGTCCTTTTTTGAACCTTTTCCGTTAACGGCGTGGTAGGTGAAATGTCAACATCAACTTTTAATTTTCTCAAGGTAGATGTGTTGATTTGTTCATTCCACCAACCTTGCGTTGATCCCATTAGTATGCGTTATCGCGTAGCCGCAATCATTTAATAACCGCATTCGCTTAATACCGCAACTCTACATGATGACCGCAATCGTTTGACGAGCGCAACTCCCATACGATGGATGCATACGGCTGATTACCGCAACATCCATGCATTGATCGACGCGTTCGACTTGGTGATGGAGAGTTTCTCCGCATGGGTCGTCTATGCGGTGGTCCGGTTTTCGCATTTGCATCCACTTCCTGTATTAGCTACAAAAATAGAACATTAAATGGATGATAACGGGTTAGGCGAGATTCATCATGCTGATAGACACAAACTCATTTTCTCATGAATTCCTAGCACAATTGCCGCAAATTCTACTTAACAACCTTCATAATTCTAAGTAAAAGGCCTAAGATGACATGCATTTCTGCATGTCATCACACCCCCAAACTTAAAATCATGCTTGTTCTCAAGCATGCATTATACTCAAGAAATTCTAACTTACCTTCATGCTTTCCTTTGCGATGACTATCTTTTCAGAATATAATTTCTTCATACCTCTGACCATCGCCGCGAAGCTTTCCTACACTTTGGCTGCTTCTTCAAAAATATCTTTTCTAAGTTTAAATCCAGAAAGCCTTTGCTCAAAATTTTTTTATTCATTCACCACAACTTTGTGTTTAGCTTTTGAGAATGCGCTCGTTCAAAATACTTCAAAATTTTGTGATGACTTATTCAAATGCGGCATTGAACCTGGTTACGCCCTTCGTTTTGGCTTACCCCTACGTGTGTCATGTGGGCATCCAACTTCGGTTGCGTTCCATATTCAACTCAACTCTTGTCTTGTTTGATTTGGCTTGCGTCGAACAAAGGAGTTGCGCTTATGCGCTGATCCTGGCGACTTGCCTTCGTTTTAGCTTGCCCCCACGTGTGTTATGCGGAAATCCAACTTTAAGCAAGTGCCTTTCACAGCTTAACTCTTATCAACATAGGTTTCCCCATTGCGTTGACGAGTTATTATTCTAAAAAACTCACTTCATTTTTTTTTTCAAATGATCGCAATACAATGAATGCAATTCTCCGAGACCGCTGCACCCCCAAACTTAGAGGTACGTAGCGTTCTCACCGCAAAGCTAAAAGCAAAATTACAAGAATGCGATAATAAATGTTTGAGCGAAGGTTTGCATAAAATAAAACTGACTTTCAAAATTTGAAGAGGCTAATAAAAGTAAAGAGCGCCTTGCGATGATTAGATTGGAGATGCGGTGAACTATATGTACCATCATAGAAACATCACAAAGCAACGCAATCGGGAAAAAGAGAATTTCAAAAGGATAAGGCATACAAGATAACAGGAAAGACCTTAGGAAGAACAACACATGCGATCATGCGTTGGAATTCATGCGATTGAAGCCATGCATTGAAGGATGAAAGGAATTCTTCTATTGAACTGCGCACCGAGGAGACTTATTGTTGCACCTGCAAGAGCAAACGTACCACAATCAAGGAAGCAGCCATATATCCAAAATAACAATAAAACTAAAAAAATAACCTAAACTAAGAAAACAAAGTAAAGATAGAGTAGAAGACGTCCCTGGAAAAATAGGAGTGTTGTCACCGCAAGGAGTCTTCCATGCAGGAGATGGTTCTCAACTGCTTGGGTCAAGTTGCCCTGACCATTGGAACTTCCGCTTTGTAGAGGTTTGTAAGTGTTGTAAAATACTACAGATGGTAGATCCTAACCATTTATGTAGAGACGTGCGAGTTGGGGAGTCCTATACAAAAAGTTATTATAAGACTTGGACCACGAGATGATTAGATTCTGTATAAAATGCCGTTGATACTAGAGATTTACATCTCACCTAAACGACCATAGGTGACACGACCTCAGTCCTAAGTGTTTTGGAAACTTCTGCCTTTAAGGGCGGCCCTTTGATTAGTATGGGTGAGAGTGGCCAGATTGTCAACTCAACATGCCTACCTTTTTAGGGACTTGTCTGATCTGAGAGCTGGGAACTCAATCCACAAGATGGAATTCACTCCTTTCCCGAAGTAGGGATAAGTAGAGAGATTGCTCCCTTAAGGGCTGATTCTGGGGCTTGAACTTAGTGGCCACAGCTTCTATTTGGAAAAGAAGACTCAATCATAGTAGGATTATGACTTATGTTCATTAGAGGGATCAGTGGTACTTGAAGAGACAAAAGTAACTACAGGGGCATAACGGTTATTGGCCTAGCTGTACTTACGAGCGATCTGTGAAGGGTTGTTGCACTGCTGATTGGTTAAGATGGACACATAATATATCTATGGTAAGAAGAGTTCAGTTGTCGGTCTTTAGTGGAGTGTCTGGCAGTTAACGGATGGTGGATCCCGTGACTAAAGAGTTTAGTCAGTTATTCACGTACTGTTGGAGCTTCGAGCTACAGGTCCATAAGGTCCCCTTGGTAGCTCAATGGTTTCAGTTGAGGATCAGTTCTTGGTGTTGATTTGAAATGTTCAAATTGACTAGAGGTATTTTGATTATATATGATATAATCGGTATGATGTATGAGATACATCTACTAGAGGATTGATGTAAATGAGATTTACATTAAGTACCATGGAATAGAAAAAGAACTATAGTTTATATGTCTCATGAGATGAAATATTAAAACTATAGGTTATAAATATAGTATGATAAGTTGGTTATCATTTATATTTATAATAATATTAACTATTAGATAATTAATTCTTTTTCTTTAATAACCAATTGAGTGGGTGGTTATTTGATCTTCATGGTAATCGTGGGATAAAAGAAAAATGGTTTTCCTAATTTTAGTAAGATTTACAAATAGTTGAAAAGTTTTTCATAAAATTTTTGGAGATTTCTCTCTCGGCGAAAAAGGATCTCACGGAGTTGTCAAGTAAATACAGATTTACTAAACGACAGCTTGGCCGAGCTAAACGATTGTGCAGTGGCGAGTTAAATAATCGTATAATATTTACCAAACGATCGCATAGCTTTTACTAGACGATCGCTTGCCCTAAGTAAACGATTGTGTAGTGTCTGTAGGCGACAGACAGAGCTAAACGATGAACTAAACGATCGCATAGCTTTTGCTAGATAATCACATAGCTTTAGCTAAAAGATTGGGCATCGACCTATACGATAGGTCTCCGCCATCTCCCACTTGCCCAGTCGTGTACACAATCGGTGTTTCCTCCTTCATCTACCTCATACCAAGTTCAAAAAGAGCACACCCTCTGAATTCTCATACCGAGAATACCAAGGTAGCCTTGGTTATGGTATCATACTCAACTCGACATTGTCGAGGTGCTGTGGAGGCATTCGTGCTATTGCTGAGGAGTTCGTGGCCGAGGCGATCGTTGAGGACAAGCGCAAAGTGTTCGTGCTGTGTTGCGGTCGTGTAGATCAAGAATTCAAGGTTGCTGTTGTTCGAGCGGTCGTGCGCAAAGGAGCGTGGAGATGCATCTTCAAATGTTTGTAGAGCTTTCCCTTTGTTCATTTGAGTTTTGATGCTGTAATTTCTGTATCAATTGCATAATTATTTTTTCTGTTCGACTGTAAATGTATTGTTTATTCATGATTGTGATTTGGAATTATCTTATTTCCGCTGCTCATGGAAATCTCGAATTCGATATCCTTCATGGATATAGGAGGGAAACCTTATCCTGATAACACTACGGATGTGGCCCACTTTGTGGAATAGTTACAAGTGTTATAACTTGTCACAGATGGTCTGATCCTGATCATTTGTGTAGGGGACATGCGAGCGGGGGCATCCTATACAAAGAGTTTGTATAAGACCTAACCACGAAGTGTTAACGTCTCGTTATATTACACCGTTCATGACAGAGACTTCACTTCATTAGGATGACCATAGGTAACATGACCTCAATCCTGAGTGAATTGGGAACTCCTGCCATTGAGGGCGATCCTTTGATTTACATGGGTGCGAGTGGCCAGGATGCTGACTCAAACCTACCACTTTGAGGATTCGTCTTATTTAGGTGCTGGGAACTCAGCTACACAAGATGGAATTCACTCATTCCCTGAAGCAGGGGCAAGTAGATAGATAGCTTCCTTAAGGGCTGATTCTAGGGCTTAAATGATGTGGCGCCACACACCTTCTCATGGCTTGAGAGGTGTTCACACATTGTTGAACTATGTTGTATTGTTCATTAGAGGGATCATAGGTATTTAAGGAGTGAGATATAACTATAGGGGCAAAACAGTAAATTGGTCCAGGTGTACTTACGAGCATCTCTGAAGGTTTATTATATTGATGATTGGTTATATCCAATGGACACAGAAATATATCTATGGTAAGAAGAGTTCAGCTATCGGTCTTTAGTGGAATGGTTGACAGTTAACGGATGGTGGATCTCGTGGCTAAAGAGTTTAATCAGCTATTCACGTACTGTTGGAGCTTCGAGCCATAGGTCCATAAGTCCCCTTGGTAGCTTGGATAAAAGTTGAAAAATCAGTTTTTAGGTAAGTTTGAAATGTTTAATTGACAAGAGGGAGTTCGATTATATATGGTATAATTGAATTGGTTAATTATATATATGATATGATTGACTAAATGTATGGGATACATTATTTTGGAGGAAATTGGATATAAATATGATTTATATCAAGTAGAGGAGAAAACACTATAGTTGATATATGATATCAAATTATAGCTTAAGAATATAGTATGATTATATTCATTAATTAATTAATAAGGGGTTATGAGATAATTGGCCGAAGTTTTCTCCGAATTCGTGCGAAAGTGGGAAGTTGAATTCAGTTTTAGTAACTGAAGAATAAAATAAAAATAGTTTTCAATTTGCAAAAAAGATGGATAATTCTCTCACGGTGTGAAATTCTTCGATCGCTTAGTGTTGAGAGCCTATACGATCGCCCACGATTTCTTAAACGACCGCTTACCTTTGTTAGATGACGGCTTAGTGTCACAATCGCTCTTTCGGAAGCTTCTCTTAGCGATTATGCGGCACTTGTTTCTGCTCACGAATAAGTCAGCCAACTCGAATATGGACTGCCGGTGGCACACCGAGTGCCTCTCGCAACCTCCACCCCCGTTTTAGGAAAAACGGTTTTAGAAAACGAGTTTGGAGAGGTTTTTGTAAGAAGTTTTTGTGAGTGTGAATAAAGAAAGAAAGATTGTAGTAGACTAGAAAGCAATAAGCAACAACAGCTTTATAGAGTACTACTCCGCGTATGAGGAAGTGATGGTTAGTCTTATCCCCATATACTGCATTCTGAACAAAAAGCCAACTGGCACCCTTACATATGCAAAAGGGCGAGTGGTCACTTACAATGAAAATGTAAAGAAAGCAAGCTAACTAAGCTATTACAATACAAGATATGAAAGTATGCTAGAAGGGGGTTGGATCGGGCATGCGGGCATGGGCAATAGGCCCTGGACAAGCATGACTGTGACATTCTCCCCCACTTAATTGGTTGACGTCCCCGTCAACTGACCTTGTTCAAAATCTGCGATGGCTGAAGCTGCATTCCTCAAATCTTCGGCCCGCTCCCAACTGATCTCTTCATCGGGGAGATCCTTCCATTTCACTAAGAACTCTGTCATTTTTCGTCTGGGTCTTCCAATACGGCGTGTACATTTATTCAGGATTTGTGCAACTTCTTTCTCAGCGGAACTCTTCATCGTGACCGGTGGGCGCCTTAGCATATTTCATTGTTCATCCTCGGGATCAGGATGATAGGGCTTCAGGATAATCACATGGATGACAGGATGAATCTTCATCCATGAGGGTAACTGAACCTTATATGAGGTTCTCTTGACCTTCTCAATTACCTCCACTGGACCTTCATATTTCCTTACTAGTCGTTGGTCTCTCTTGCCTCGAAAACGAAACTGTTCCGGTCGTAGCTTGATCAGGACCTTGTCCCTGGCTTGAAACTCGAGGGCCCTCCACTTCTTATCAGCCCACTTCTTCATCCTTTTTGAAGCTCTTTCTAGGTAGGTGTGAGCTATCTCAGAGGTTTTGCTCCACTCTTTAGTGAAGTTATGTGCCTGAGGACTTTTGCCTGCATAAGGGTGGTCCACCAAGTGTGGCATGAGTGGCTGTCTACCGCACACCACTTCGAAGGGCGTTTTTCCGATCGCGGAACTCTGCTGGCTATTGAAGCTGAACTGAGCCACATCTAACAATTGGAACCAGTTCTTCTGCCTAGCGTCGATAAAGTGACGCAGATATTCCTCGAGCATACTGTTGAAGCGTTCCGTCTGATCGTCAGTTTGGGGATGATAGCTAGCGGAGATATTCAGTGTTGACCCCAATATTTTGAACAATTCTGTCCAGAATGTCCCAGTGAATCTTCCGTCCCGATTGCTAACAATGCTCGCGGGGACGCCTCATAATTTCACGATGTGATTGAAAAACAGCTGGGCAGTCATCACGGCTGTGCACATTTCGGCGTCGGGATGAAAGTGGCATATTTTGAGAACCGATCGATGATAACAAGAATCGATTCGACCTCTCTCACCTTGGTCAAATGGGTGATGAAGTCGAGAGACACGCTCTCCCATGGTCTAGAGGGCACAGGTAGGGGTTCCAGCAGATCCGCTAATTTTGCCCTTTCAACCTTGTCTTGTTGGCAGACAAGGCAAGTCTTGGTAAATTGCATGACATCGTCTCGAAGGCTTGGCCAATAGTAGCCTTGTTTCAAAAGGGCATAAGTCCTCTTCCAACCATTATGTCCTGCCCACGGTGTGTCTTGACACTCCTCCATCAGCGACCTTTGTAATTCCCCAGATCTGGGGATGTAGAGGCGATTGCCCTTGGTGTATAGTAAATCGTCTTCCACCCAAAACTGGCGTGTCTTCCCCTCTTTGGCCAACTGTATGATGGCCTACGTCGCCGTGTCGTTTGTCAAGTGAGTTTTGACAGTTTCTCGTACTGTTGCACTCAACGTACTTACTGGTAGGCGGGCGAACATGCACAGGGCCGTATGTTCGCTCTTTCGGCTAAGAGCATCGGCTGCTTGGTTACTTTTCCCTGGTCTATGTTCGAATTGGAAGTCGAACTCCGCTAGACACTCCTACCACCGTGCCTGTTTCGACGACAACTTCGGTTGGTTGTAGAAGTGGCAAATGGAGTTGTTGTCGGTCTTGACCACGAACTTGGCCCCCAAGAGATACTGTCTCCAGGCCCTCAAGCAGTGAACTACTGCTAACATCTCTTTCTCGGAAGCGGCATACCTCCATTCGGCATCATTTAGTTTTCTACTCTCATACGCGATGGGGTGTCCGTCTTGGAGGAGTACACCGCCCAACGCGAAGTCAGAAGCATCAGTCTCTACTTCAAATGGCTTGGTCACATCGGCAATTCCGAGGACCGACCCCTCAATCATCACTTTCTTTAAGCCCTCAAAGGCAGCTTGACATTCAGGAGTCCAGCTCCATTGGCTATCTTTCTTCAATAGTTCGGTTAATGGCCCTGTTCTTCTCGAGAATCCTTCTACGAACCGCCTATAGTAGTTGGCTAGTCCGAGGAAGGATCGTAGTTCGGTCACGGATGATGGCACCCTCTAGTCTCTGATCGCGGCCACTTTACCCTCTTTCATACCAATCCGATCACACTCGATCACGTGGTCGAGGAAATTTATGCGCTCTTGGGCAAAGAAGCACTTCTCTCTCTTTACATACAACTGATTGTTCCTCAGCTTTTCAAAGACTAGTTGGAGGTGATGTCGATGGTCCTCCAGCGAGACACTATAGACCAAAATGTCATCGAGATACACTACGACGAATTTGTCGAGGTATTCGTGAAACACTTGGTTCATTAAGGTACAAAAAGTTGCTGGGGCATTGGTGAGGCCAAAGGGCATCACAAGAAATTCGAAGGCTCTATATCTCGTGACACAGGTCGTCTTAGGTTCGTCTTCTTCAGCAATTCGGACCTGATAATATCCCGATCGTAGGTCCAGCTTCGAGAAATACCTAGCGCCGTTAAGCCGATCAAATAAGTCAGTAATGATAGGAAGGGGATATTTGTTGCGGACTGTGAGCTTGTTCAAGGCCCGGTAGTCGATGCACAACCGGAGGCTCTCATCCTTCTTCTTCTGGAACAGTACTGGGGCTCCGTAAGGGGCCTTCGCCGGTCTGATAAATCCTGCATCTAATAATTCGTCTAACTGTTTTCGGAGTTCGGCCAATTCTGGCGGGGCCATCCGATATGCATTCTTGGCCGGCGGCTTTGCCCCTGGTAACAACTCAATCTCATGGTCAATCCCCCTTCGTGGGGGTAAAGACTTGGGCAAGCTTTTAGGCATGACATCCTGATACTCTTCCAAGACAAATCGAACGTCTTGAGGGATCTTCTGTTCAGTGGATTCAACTGATTCTATCGGGATGGCCATGAACGTGGGTTCGCCGTGGGCCAGGCCTCTCTTCAATTGGAGGGCTGAGATCATTCTCACCCCATTTGGCTGCTTGATACTGGCTTGAACTACGGTGGGTGTAGATCCGGTAATGACTAGACATTTGGTGAGGGGCATTGGTATGACTTTATGTTCAAGTAGGAACTCCATCCTCAATACCACGTCGAAATCATCCATCTTGACAATCACGAAGTCAACGAGGCCCTTCCAGTCTCCTAACTTCACCGGAGTTCTCTTCACTATCCCCGTAATCGGTAGGGCTGCAGAATTCACAGCTTTCATCTTCCCTGCATCTCTTTCCCAGGTCAAGTTCAGGCGGCAGGCTTCTGTTTCAGCCATGAAGTTATGGGTGGCCCTAGAGTCGACCATAGTGTTCTTGGCTGATCTTTGGTTGACCCAAGCGTCCACATACATGAGTCCTTTCTCTACTGGCTCTGTCGCCTTTCCCATTTTCTTCTGAAGCGCAGATAAGAATTTCGATGCCCCAATCCTGGGATTCTCAATTTTTGTAGCTGGCTCAATTATCGTCTCCTCTAGTTCAGCCTTGTCTTCGTAGGTAGAGGCTAATGTGGCTTGGAAAGCATTGAACGCGGTTCGATTTGGACATTTGCCCGCCCTGTGTGGCCCTCTACATATGAAACAAGACAAAGGGCGATTGTAATTGTTATGCTGTTGCGGCGGCCCCCGCCAGTTGTTTCCTGATCTCGGTTGGGATGATTTACGGTCCCCCCCGTGTTCTTTTCTCCTCCCCCAAGTCTGGGAGGACTGGAACGGCTGTTTCTGTTTCCCCCATTTGAGGAAGTTGACTGCTTCCTCACATCTTGCGAGTCAGTGCTAAGGTCGTATAGCCATTCAGCTGCCACATAGGCAGAGGGGAGATCCTGTACTCTCTGTTCATATAGTTTTGATTTTGCCCACGGTTTCAGACCTTCAACAAAGCAAAAGACCTTGTCTTTTTCAGACATATCTCATATGTCCAACATGAGTCCTGCAAACTGTTTTATGTAGTCCCTGATGTTACCCGTTTGCTTCAGCTCTCGGAGTTTTTGTTGAGCCAAGATCTTGACATTTTCAGGGAAGAACTGCGAGCGAAGTTCTTGTTTCAATCTGTCCCATGTATTAATAGTGCATCATTCTTCCTGTATGTCTATAAATCGTGATCTCCACCACAGTTTTGCATCTTCAGCCAGATGCATCGTTGCTAGTGTGACTTTCGACTCTTCAGTCACTGGTTTCGTCGCCTTGAAGTATTGCTCAAGGTCGAAGATAAAATTTTTTAGGGCTTTTGCTTCTCGCACCCACAGAAGGGTTTCGGTTCTGGGATTTTTATTCGGCTTACTGCCATTGCTCCCCCAGATGGGGTTTGGTTCCCTACTGCTCGGATGGTGAGATTCACCCTAGCATTCACATCCACTATCTCGGCTCTGACGACGTCAAGGGCAGACTGAAAGTCTTCAGAAAAATCGGTTACCATCTGAAGTATTGCTTTTTGGGAGCCATCCAGCTCTTCGACGCGCTCCTCTATGTGGGCAACAGAGCCCGATGAGCTATCGCCACGTTCAAAGCTGCCAGACCGTGCTGTTTTAGTCTCGAGGGTGTCTACCCTCATCATCAATTCTTTGACAGGTAATCCGTCTAGGCGGCCCACTACCGCATCAATTCCATCGGCTTTCTCAGCAACTTTTTGTAGCCGAGTCTCTAGGAAACGGACACTATCCGGGACCTCTCTTAGTTAGAGCATTTGCTCTTCCATCTCTACCAACCTATCCACATGGGACTTGTTCAGGTTTTTCATCGCCGACATGATCACCGATCTTCCCTCTGTGAGCTGACTTGGCTCTGATACCAACTGTCACAATCGCTCTTCCGGAAGCTTCTCTTAGCAATTGTGCAGCACTTGTTCCTGCTCACGAACAAGTCAGCCAACTCGAATACGGACTGCCAGTGGCACACCGAGTGCCTCTCGCAACCTCCACCCCCGTTTTAGGAAAAAAGGTTTTAGAAAACGGGTTTGGAGAAAAGGTTTTCGTAAGAAGTTTTTGTGAGTGTGAATAAAGAAAGAAAGATTGTAGTAGACTAGAAAGCAATAAGCAACAACAACAGCTTTATAGAGTACTACTCCGGGTATGAGGAAGTGATGGTTAGTCTTATCCCCATATAATGCATTCTGAACAAAAAGCCAACTGGCACCCTTGCATATGCAAAAGGGCGAGTGGTCACTTACAATGAAAATGTAAAGAAAGCAAGCTAACTAAGCTAATACAATACAAGATATTGAAGTATGCTAGAAGGGGGTTGGATCGGGCATGCGACCATGGGCAACAGGCCCTGGACAAGCATGACCGTGACACTTAGCGTGCCGAGCATTACTAAACGATCGCTTGCCTTTTGGTAGACGATTGCTTAGCTATACCTACACAATCGTGTATCCCTCTTTAAACGATCAAGCACACCTGACTATACGATAGTCTTCCCTTATCTCCCACTTACATGTTCGTAGTACACGATCACTTTTCCTCCTCCCCTCTACCAATTCCATCAAAGTCCACCTTTTGGATTCTCACTCCGAGAATACGGAGGGCTTCGAGTGGTGGTGTCATCCCCGATTTCTTATTGTTCGTGCGCTACTGATCGTGTAGATGACTGTGGTGGTGCTTGGCGATTGCTTGTTGGACGAGAAAGAGTGAGAGGAGTTCACTCACGTTGGATCGAGTTTATTGAAGAAAGTCTTCAATTGGTACGTTTTCTCGATCTTTTGTATTTATCATTTAAAGCATGTCAGTAATTAGTTTTTACAATGCATATCTGTATGTTAGAATGTATGTGTGGAAATTCTGTCACAATGAAATCAGAAAGATCCACTTCCGCTCATAGGTACTCTTAAGAGTTCCTTCAATTGGTATTAAAGACAGATTTTTGTTATTTCAATTTCATTGATGCAAAGAATAACATATACATTCTCGGTGGGTGCAGCATATCTACTCTCTGTTTAATAGTAAATCTGGATGTGTGGATTAATGGAGTTTTTTAGGATGAAACCTCAGTTTGATTAATTCTTTTACATTTTCAATTAATTGTAAAGGCCCCTGCGTTTTTGGGCATTATTAATTGTTATCGAGTTTGTAATTCAAAGTTAGTTTGAGTTTTGAGTCCTCCATGAAGAAGTTTAGAGCAAGGGTTGCTATTCTTCGAGGAAGAAGACGATCAAGAGTTGGCCAGGTCGTGTAGATGATGGGGTAGGCGATCGCTGAGTATCGGATGCTCGGGTGTCATTTAACGCACATGGGCACTAGACGATCGTATAGCTCAGCAAGCCTCATCGCTTAGTTACTGACTATACAATTGTGGAGTAATTGCACGGTAGATCATTTACCTCTTTGCGTGTTAAGCGATCACCTAGACGATTAGGCTTCGCAACCTCATTGTTGTCTAAGCGATCGTTTAGCTTTTCGTGCTATCGTCTAGTGTGCACTAAGCGATCATTTACTTGGAGGCGTTTACTAAACGATGGAGCTTCGCCCGACAGTTCAAGACCCGGTTCGCCTGTGAACCAGTTTGCCCATGAGAAAAATGTAATAGATAGAATTTTTTTCATTCTGATTTTGTAAAGGTTCATCCTGGTCCATTATTCTTTGGTTTATACATGAGATGTATGTTTATTTATATGTCATATGATATGCACATATAGAAAATCCGACATTAGGTTATGCATTGGTCATGCATCATCTCTTTATTATAAATGTTATAATTTAGAGAAGCATGATTTAAATTATGTAAGAGCATGCTCATACATCATATAATATAAGAGTTTTATTTATGCATGCATAAAAATCATTGACATGCATCATCTTTAAATTATAGTTGTTATAGTATAAGGGTATATGGAAAGCATGTTTGCTTGGTTATTACAGGTATATAAAAGTTATGTATAGTAATGTCCAGTCATTGCATGAAGCATGACACATAGGTTACTTTATAAGCGTTAAAATAACTTGTTATGTGCAATGTGTTTTAGTTGTTTCCTTTTAAAGGTTAAAGAGAAATTAGAACTAAAAGCAATAAGAAGGACATGCATACTCACTTAGGTTTAATTCATGGTTTTAAAATGTTTAAAACTTGGATGACATAGACCTAAGACCGTAGTTCTAATATGATTAACAACCCTTAGGCTTTAATCTTTTAATAAGTAATAGGATTAAATTGACTAATAAAAGGTTAAAGTGTAGCAAATCTATCTATAAGGGACCTTTTGTTTAAGGCGAGTTCTGACTAGGCTGGGGTATTTAAGTTGATAGAAACGTAACACCCATACCTGGGAACCTACCTGGAAAGGTGAATTAGATAGATTTGATGCATGCATGCAAGTTAAGGATAGATCATTAAAGTGTTTAAATGTGACTATTTGAACTTGTTTATTTCATAGACAAAAGTTGTTTATGAGCGGACCTAAAAAGATGACTTAGACTAAAATCAGTAGTGGATTGTCTAGGTTAATGAACCCCTAGGTAGAACATTCAATGGGAGGTATTTGGGGCATATGATGCTTCATTTAAATCTTTCACGTTTCTCCTATATAGTCCATACCATGAGATCTACCTTCGGCCTCGTGGCACCCTGAGAGTGTTCCCCTTGGGTAGCTCAATATCAAGATGGATGGAGAGAATATTCATAGTACGTGGGAGCGGGAAGTGCGACAACATATCCCACGGTCTCCCTCGTTGGATTGAATAAAGTTTCTGTGTATCGCCTCGAGGCACCCTAGGAGTGTCCCCCTATAAGATGGCAGTTTTGCGAGTTTCTTTATTTAATCTCTTATAAGAGGATAAGATTACTTAGTCTCTTGTTCTAATCTGCTTCTTCCCTAGGATGGGCTTATTAGAGCGGGACTCTGGCGCCGAAAACGAGGGGTCACACTTATGCAGAATTGTTAAGCGTTAACAGTTCTGGACCAAATAAATGGTGGCTGTTAGGTTTAGTTCCAAGAGTTGGTTATGCCTGATGGTTGAGACTGTCTCATCCTAGTGAAGAGGCATCTAATCACCCCACCGGTGACATTTATCCTGCCTCGCTAGGACATCATTGCAAAATAGAATTCTCTTAACACTTAGGGTACTTGGAAATTGTTTTGCTAAAATTAATTGGTTAAAATGTGGTTTAGAAAAATCTTATAAAAGTTTGTTTGTTTTTTAGCAATAAGTTTTCTAAAATGGCTACAGCCACTTTAGCTTTGCTTAGCGCCGAGAAACTTACTGACGACAAATTTTCAACATGGAAACATATGATCACGACTATTCTAATCATCAAGGATATCATGTTTGCTTTTATGGAGGTCTGTCCTATTTTAGCTCCCAACATCACTCGAAGTGTTCGAGAGGCATATGAGCGATGGACACAGGAAAATGAGAAGGCCCGAGGCTATATCTTGGCAAGTTTTATTGACGTGTTGGCCAAGAAGCATGAGCCCATGGTTTTAGCGCGTAAGATCATGGAGTCCTTGCAGGGGATGTTTGGACAACCGTCTGAATAGCTCAAGCACGGGGCTCTTAAATACATATGCAACTCCAAAATGGAAGAAGGCACCTCTGTTCGTGAACATGTGCTTAACATGATGGTCCACTTCAATGTGGCGGAGTTGAATAGGTCTACTATCAATAAGGGCAGTCAAGTTAGCATAATCCTGCATTTTTTGCCGGAGAGCTTCCTGCACTTTGTTAGCAATGTGATTCTTAACAAAGTGAAATACATCTTTACAACTCTCCTCAACATGTTGTAGATATACCAATCTTTACTGGAAAGTAAGGAGAGGAAAAAGGCTGAGGCAAATGTTGCTTCATCCTCTAGGACGTTCCATCGAGGTTCGACCTCAGGAACGAAGTTTGCACCTTCTACTTCTAACTCTGTAAAGGGGTAAAAGAAGAAGGATGGTAAAGGAAAAGGGAAAGCACCTGCTAACCCGCCACCTGTCGCCCCAAGAAGGCGTCTACCGCTGGTTGAAAAGGGAAAATGTTTCCATTGCAACTAGATGGACACTGGAAGAGGAACTGTGCTCGCTGGCTGAAGGAAAGGAAGGCCACCAAGGCTAAGGCCAATGAAGTTAAAGATAAATATGATTTACTTGTACTAGAAACATGTTTAGTGGAGAATGATAATTCTGCCTGGATAATTGATTCAGGCGCCACTAATCACGTTTGTTCTTCTTGTCAGGGGTTTAGATCCTAGTGATAGCTGGAGGCTGGTGAGATGACGATGCAAATAGGTACCGAGCACGTCGTCTTAGCTGTGGCAGTGGGAGGGATCCAGTCATCTTTACGAAATAGGTTTCTAGTTTTAAAAGATGTATATATTGTTCCTAAACTTAAGAGGAACCTTATTTTTGTAAAGTGTCTGTTACAATGTAAATATACGCTTTCTTTTAATGTGGATAAAGTGTTTAATCTTAAATATGGTGTTCAAATGTCTACAGCTTATCTGGAAAGTAACTTGTATATTCTAAAACCGTTAGCCTTAAGTTCCCTCCATAACACAGAGTTGTTAAAAACTGTCGTAACTCAATCTAAACGTCAATGAATTTCTCCAAAAGAAAATGCCCAAATTCGGAACCTTCGATTAGGGCGCATCAATCTCAATAGGATTGAGAGATTGGTGAAGAATGGCTTTTTAAGTGAGTTAGAAGAAAATTCTTTACCGGTGTGCGAATCTTGCCTTGAAGGTAAGTTGAATAGAAGACCTTTTACTTGAAAAGGTTATCGAGCCAAAGAGCCTCTTGAGTTAATACATTCTAACCTTTGTGGTTCTATGAATGTGCAAGCCCGAGGTGGCTATGAGTATTTTATTAGTTTTACTGATGATTACTCTAAGTGTGGGTATATTTATCTGATGCAACAGAAGTTTGAATCCTTTGAAAAGTTCAAAGATTTCAAGGCTGAAGTTGAAAACGCATTGGATAGATGGATTAAAACACTTTGATTGGATCGGGGTGGAGAGTTTTTGGACTCGACATTCCAGGACTATTTGATAGAACACAAAATTGTTTCCCAACTCTCAGCGCTGGGTACACCTCTGCAGAATGGTGTAGCGGAGAGGAAAAATAAAACTTTGTTGGACATGGTTCGTTCGATGATGAGTTACGCTTCTTTATCAGACTCGTTTTGGGGTTTCGCAGTGGAGACTGCATTATACATACTCAACTGTGTTTCTTCCAAGAGTGTTGCGAGAACACCTCTGGAGTTATGGAACGATCGTACAGCTAGTTTACGTCACTTCTGCATTTGGGGTTGCCTGCACATGTGCTTGAGGCGAATCCCAAGAAGTTGGAACCACGATCGAGGTTATGTCTCTTTGTAGGGGGTTATTTTTATGATCCATTGGAAAATAGGGTGTTTTGTTTTTCCACAAATGCTACTTTCCTGGAGGAGGATCATATCAGGGAGCATAGTCTACGTAGTAAAGTCGTGTTGCATGTGTTGGGGTTGATGCCCTAAAGTCGTATCCTATATTTTGTAAATAGTATGTACGAACTCTTGTGTTGTTAATATATGATATTTACTTCACATCTAGTATTTTGCTCGATTATTTGTTTTATTTGCTTTACCATAAACCAATAAACATAAAATCCTTGGTTATCTGTATGTGACTCAATCATGTATGTGGTGACATACAAGTGGATCATGTCTTGAGTGATAACCAAAATGGTCTGTAGTATATGGATATAGGAGGGAAACCTTATCCTGGTAACACTACGGATGCGGCCCGCTTTATGGAATGGTCACAAGTGTTGTGACTTGTCACAGATAGTCTGATCCTGATCATTCGTGTTGGGGACATGCTAGCGAGGGCATCCTATACAAAGAGTTTGTATAAGACTTGACCACGAAGTGTTAACATCTCGTTATATAACACTGTTCATGACAAAGACTTCACTTTACTAGAATGACCATAGGTAACATGACCTCAATCCTGAGTGAGTTGGGAAATCCTGCCATTGAGGGCAGTCCTTTGATTTGTATGGGTGCAAGTGGCCAGGTCACCGATTCAAACCTAATATTTTGGGTATTCCTCTAATTTGGCAGTTGGGAACTCAGCTACAAAGATGGAATTCACTCCTTCCCCGAGTCAGGGGTAAGTAGATAGATGGCTTCTTTAAGGGCTGATTCCGGGGCTTGAACAATGTGGCGCCACACACAGCTTCTCTTGGCCCGAGAGGTGTTCACACATAGTTGGACTATGTTGTATTGTTCGTTAGAGGAATCAGTGGTACTTAAGGAGTGAGATGTAACTACAGAGGTAAAACGGTAAATTGGCCCAGCTGTACTTACGAGCATCTGTGAAGGGTCATCGTACTCATGATGGACATAGAAATATATCTGTGATACGAAGAGTTCAGCTGTTGGTCTTTAGTGGAATCACTGCCAGTTAACAGATGGTGAATCTCGTGGCTAAAGAGTTTAGTTAGCTATTCACATACCGTTGGAGCTTCGAGCCACAGGTCCATTAGGTCACCTGGGTAGCTTGGATAAAGTCGAGAACCAGTGTTTGGGTTAATTTAAAATATAAAAATTGACAAGAGGAAGTTCAATTATATATGATATAATTGGATTGATTAATTATATATGTGGCTAAATATATAAGATACATTAATTTGGAGGAAATTATATATAAATATGATTTATATCAAGTAGAGGAGAAAATACTATAGTAGATATATGATATCAAATATAGGATATAAATATAATATGATTATATTAATTAGTTAACTAATTAATTAATTATATGATAATTAACTAATTTGTCCACGTTCGGACGTGGAAAGTGGGCTGCATTGGTTATGGTAACCGATGGGTTAAAAATGAAAATCATTTTCATTTTTCACAATCGTGCATTTAGATTTATCGTCCGCCCAAAAGAATTCGTGAAAGCGATTGCGAGAGCCTATAGATAAAAGCTCTGCCGTCTAAACGATCGTCTGCCTCACGATTTCTCTAAACGATCGTATACATTTTTCTAAATGACCATTTAGCCTTTCATACACGATCGTGTAGAGCTACACGATAAGCACTTCCACTATACAATAGCATAGTTTAATGTCCCACTTGCTTATCATCTACACGACGCATTATCCTCCGTCCTCTACCAAACTCACCAAATCCCACTTTTTGAGTTTTCACTCTGAGGATACCTTGGTTTCACTTGTGGTGGTGTCGTCCCCGCTGCAGTGTTCGTGTTCGTACTGATCGTGCTGTTGCAGTCGACATATAGCCAGATGTTGGTAGATCCGTTGGAGGGTTTTCCTACTTAGGGTTCAGACGTTCGAAGAGAGTCTTCAACTGTATGAACCCTTTCCCTGTTTGTGTTGAATGTATATCTTTTGTGTTTCGGTCACTGTGAAATCGGAGCGATCTTAACCTGCTTATGGAACTCTCGGTATGAGATCCTTCAGCGTGAGCTTTCCAATGGAAATACTGAAACTTCAACAAGAGTTGTTGAAGGACCTGCTTCATCAGCAAGTATTGTTGATGGTAGTTCATCTAGTAGATTGGTTCCGCCTCAAGAGTTGAGGGAACCTCAATGAAGTAGGAGGGTTGCAAACCCGCCTATCCGCTATCTGAGTTTCATGAAAATCCTTGCTATAGTAGCAGATGGCGACGTTGAGGATTCGTTGTCTTATCAGAAGGAAATGGAGGATGTTGACCGGGATGAATGGTCAAAGCCATTGATCTCGAGATGGAGTCTATGTACTTCAACTCAGTATGGGAGCTTGTAGATTAGCCTAATGGGTTAAGAACTATAGGTTGTAAATGGATCTACAAGTGCAAACGGGGTGCTGATGGGAAGGTCTAAACCTTCAAGGCTCGACTTCTGGCAAAGGGTTATACCCAGGTAGAGGGAGTCGACTATGAGGAGACTTTCTTGCCTGTTTCCATGTTAAAGTCGATCCGCATCCTCCTGTCCATTGCAGCTTATTATAATTGTGAGATCTGATAAATGGACGTCAAAACGACCTTTCTGAATGGCAAACTTGAGGAGATCATTTACATGGTGTAACCCGAGGGATTATAGCTCAAGGTCAAGAGCAAAATATTTGCAAGCTGAATCGATCCATTGATGGGCTGAAATAAGCGTCTAGATCTTGGAACATACCATTTGATACTGCAATCAAATCATATGGCATTGATCAGAACATTGATGAACCTTGTGTCTACAAGAAGATCGTCAACGCTTCAGTAGTTTTCTTTGTGTTGTATGTAGAGGATATCCTATTCATTGGGAATGATGTAGGTCTACTGACTGCAGTTAAGAATTGGCTAGCGACCCAATTCCAAATGAAATATTTGGGAGAGGCTCAGTTTGTTCAGGGTATACAAATCTTTTGGGATCGTAAAAACAAAGTGTTAGCACTGTCTCAGGCATCATACATTGACAAGATATTGCTCAAGTGCTCGATGCAGGACTCCAAGAGGGGCCTACTACTATTCAGGCATAGAGTCACTTTGTCTAAGGACATGTGTCCTAAGATGCCTCAAGAGGTTGAGGAGATGAGACGGGTCGTATATGCGTCTGCTGTTGGCAGTTTAATGTATACGATGCTCTGTACTAGACCAGACATCTGCTATGCTGTGGGCATAGTCAGTAAGTATCAGTCTAACCCAGGCCAGGGTCACTGGACAGTAGTGAAGAATATTTTCAAGTATCTTCGAAGAACGAGGGACTATATGCTCGTGTATGGATCTACGGATTTGATCCTTACTAGATATATGGATTCTGACTTTCAGACTGATAAGAACTCTCGCAAGTCCACGTCAGGGTCAGTCTTTACTCTTAGCGGAGGAGATGCAATGTGGCGAAGCACTAAACAGGGGTGCATCGTCAACTCCACTATGGAGGTAGAGTACATAGCAGCTTACGAAGCTACTAAGAAGGTCGTCTGGCTCAGGAAGTTCTTAACAGAACTAGAAGTTGTTCCAGATATGTTTAGGCGAATCACCCTTTATTGTGATAATAGTGGGGTAGTGGCAAACTCCAAGGAGCCTAGGAGTCACATGTGTGGCAAACACATAGAGCGGAAGTATCACTTGATCTGTGAGATAGTGCATCGATGGGACGTGATTGTCACAAAGGTCACTTCAGAGCACAATGTTGCTTACCCGTTTACGAAGGCTCTCACAACTATAGTGTTTGAGGGTCGCCTTTAGAGCATGGGTCTACAGGATCGCCCACGGCTGGACTAGGGCAAGTTGGAGATTTTCTTGTACTGGGCTTTTATATGCCCTAGTTTATTGTTTTGTACTTGTTTTTGTACACCTCACTTCGCTTTAGAATAAGTGGGAGATTGTTGGGGTTGATGCCCTAAAGTCTCATGTCCTATAATTTGTAAACAGTTTGTATGAACTCCTGTGACGTATAATATATGATATTTACTTCACTTCTTGATTTTGCTCATCTGAATATTTTATTTGCTTTACCACAAACCAATAAACTAAAATCCCTGGTTATCTTTATGTAACTTAAGCATGTATGTGGTGACATACAAGTGGATCATGTCTTAAATGATAACCAAAATGGTCTGTAGTATATGGATATATGAGAAAAACCTTATCATGGTAACGCTATGGATGCAACCCACTTTGTGAAATAGTTACAAGTGTTAGAACTTGGTATAGATGGTCTGATCCTGATCATTCGTGTAGTGGACATGTGAGCGGGGGCGTCCTACACAAAGAGTTTGTATAAGATCTGATCATGAAGTGTTAACGTCTCATTATATAACACTGTTCATGACAGAGACTTCACTTCACTAGGATGACCATAGGTAACATGAACTAAATTCTGAGTGAGTGGGAAACTCCTGCCATTGAGGGCGGTCCTTTGATTTGCATGGGTGCGAGTGGCCAAGCCGCCGACTCAAACCTACCACTTTGGTGATTTACTGATTTGGGAGTTGGGAACTCAGCTACACAAGATGAAATTCACTCCTTCTCTGAAGCAGGGACAAGTAGATAGATAGCTCCCATAAGGGCTGATTTCAGGGCTTGAATGATATGGCACCACACACCTTCTCATAGCCCGAGAGGTGTTCATACATAGTTGGACTATGTTGTATTGTTCATTAGAGGGATCAGTGGTACTTAAGGAGTGAGATGTAAATATAGGGGCAAAATGATAAATTGGCCCAACTATAATTACGAGCATCTCTGAAGGGTTATCGTACTCATGACTGGTTATATCCAATGGACATAGAAATATATTTGTGGTAAGAAGAGTTCAGCTGTCGGTTTTTAGTGGAATGCCTGGCATTTAACGGATGGTGGATCTCGTGGCTAAAGAGTTTAGTCAGCTATTCACATACCGTTGGAGCTTCGAGCCATAGGTCCATAAGGTCCCCTTGGTAGCTTGGATAAAAGTTGAGAATCAGTTTTTGGGTCAGTTTGAAATGTTCAAATTAACAAGAGGGAGTTCAATTATATAACTCGTTAATTATATATATGATATGATTGACTAAATATATGGGATACATTATTTTGGAGAAAATTGGATATAAATATGATTTATATCAAGTATAGAAGAAAACACTATATTTGATATATGATATCAAAGTATAGGTTAAGAATATAATATGATTATATTCATTATTTAATTAATAAGGGGTTAGGAGATAATTGGCCGAAGTTTTCTTTGGATTCATGTGAAAGTGGGAAGTTGAATTCAGTTCTAGCAACTGAAGAATAAAATGAAAATAGTTTTCATTTTGCAAAAAAGACGGCTAATTTTCTCGCGGTGTGAAATTCTTCGATCGCTTAGTGTTGAGAGCTTATACGATAGTGCCCACCTTCCTAAATGATTGCACACCCACGTACCTAAACGATCGCCCGCGATTTTTTAAATGATCACTTACCTTTGCTAGACGATTGCTTAGCGCGTCGAGCGTAACTAAACGATTTCTTACCTTTTGATAGACAATCACTTAGCTATACCTACAAGATCGTGTACCCTGTTCTAAACGATCAAGCACACCCGACTATACGATAGTCTTCCTTTATCTCCCACTTGCTTGTTCGTAGTACACGATCACTTTTCCTTCTGGCCTCTACCAATTCCATCAAAGTCCACCCTTTGGATTATCACTCTGAGAATACTGAGGGCTTCTAGTGGTGGTGTCGTCCCCGGTTGCTTGTTGTTCGTGCGCTGCTGATCATGTAAACGATCGTGGTGGTGCTAGGCGATTGCTTGCTGGATGAGAAAGAGTGAGAGGAATTCGCTCACGTTGGACCGAGTTTATTGAAGAAAGTCTTCAACTCCAACAAGTAGTGTTTACAATGCATATTTGTATGTTAGAATGTATGCGTGAAAATTTTATCACAATGAAATCGGAAAGATCCGCTCCGCTCATAGGTATTATTGTATAAGAGTTCGTTCAGTTATGCCTCTTTGTAGGATACCCTAAAGAAACAAAAGAATGTCTATGATCCCCAAGAAGACAAAGTATTTGTGTCGACAAATACTTCATTCTTGGAAGAAGGTCATATTAAAAATCTTCTACCTCACAATAAACTAATATTGCAAGAAATGACCAAAGATGCTATTGAAACATCAACAATAGTTGTTGATCAAACTGGTTCATCAATAACTGTTGTTGTCCCATCAAGTCCATCTCAAGAGTTGAGTATACCTCGACGTAGTGGGAGGGTTATTCAAGAACCTGAACGCTATATGGGTTTAACAGAAACTCAAAACATCATACATGATGATGACTTAGAGGATCCATTAACCTTTAAAAAGGCAATGGATGATGTTGACAGGGAATAGTAGATAAAAGCCATGGACGTTGAAATGGAGTCTATGTACTTCAACTCTGTCTGGGAACTTGTAGATCAACCATATGGGGTTAAACCTATAGGTTGCAAATAGATCTACAAAAGAAAATGAGACCAAACTGGCAAGGTGCAAACCTATAAAGCTAAACTCATGGCAAAAGGTTTTATCCAAAGAGAAGGGGTTGATTATGAAGAAACATTTTCTCCTGTTGCCATGATATAATCGATTAGAACACTTCTATCCATTGTCATATATTATGACTATGAAATATGACAAATGGATGTCAAGACAACTTTTCTGAACGACCATCTTGATGAAAGTATTTGTGTCTCAACCAGAAGGTTCATCAAACAAGGATAGAGTAGAAAGTCTGTAAGCTTAAACAATCCATTTATGGTTTAAAACAAGGTTCAAGATCCTGGAATATAAGTTTTGATACTGTGATCAAATCTTATGGCTTTGAACAGAATGTTGACGAAGCTTCTGTATACAAGATGATACTCAACAAGACTGTAGCATTCTTAGTTCTTTATGTTGATGATATCTTGCTTATTGGGAATGAGACAAGCTTCCTTGCTGACATAAAGAGATTGTTAACAACACAATTCCAAATGAAAGATTTGGGTGCTGTTCAATATGTTATGGGAATACAGATATTTCGGAATTGAAAGTATAGAACCCTAGCACTATCTCATGCATCTTATATTGAAAAGATGTTATCAAGATATAATATGCATAATTCCAAAAGAGGTATGTTACCTTTTAGACATGGAATTCATTTGTCAAAGGAACAGTGTCCTAAGACACCTTAAGATGTTGAGGAAATGACAAGAATTCCATACGCATCTGCAGTTGGGAGTTTGATGTTAGCAATGTCATGTACACGCCCTGAAATATACTTTGCAGTTGGAATCGTCAGTAGGTTCCAGTCCAATCCAGGATATAATCATTGGACTGCTGTAAAAAACATCCTCAAGTATCTAAGGAGAACGAGGGACTATATGCTTATGTATGGACCTAAGGATTTGATCCTTACCGGATACATTGATTCTGATTTCCAGACTGACGTAGATTCAAGGAAATCTACTTCAGGATCAGTTTTCACTCTCAATGGAGGAGCTACAATTTAAAGAAGTATTAAGCAAAGTTATATCATTGACTCCACAATGGAAGCAGAATACGTAGTCGCATGTGAAGTAGTATGGCTATGCAAATTCTTGGCTGACTTGGAAGTAGTTCCAGATATGTACCTACCTATCACACTGTATTGTGACAGTAATGGTGCTGTTGCTAACACCAAAGAACCAAAGAGTCACAAATGTGGAAAATATAATGAGAGAAAGTACCATCTCATCAGAGAGATAGTACACGAAGAAGACGTGATCGTCATGAAGATAGCCTCTGAAGACAACCTTACTGATCTATTTACGAAGGCCCTCTCGGCTAAAGTGTTTGAGGGCCACCTGGTTGGACTAGGACTCCGAGCAACGTAATCTAGGGCAAGTGGGAGAATATCTATGGTATTAGAGATGTCCTAGTTTATTGTATTTTTCCTTTATGTTTCTCAACATTGCATTGTATATATTTGTTCTCACTGGAGTTTTAGTCCAAGTGGGAGATTGTTGGGAATGTCCTAGAACTCGCAGTTCGTAAATTTTGTATTAAACATTCTATTTATCAATAAAATATTATTGAGTGTCTTATTCAATAAAGTTGTTGATTTTGCATTCTATTATGAAAATCCAATAAGCATATCCATGACTATAATATGAATACTTTAACTCTTTGTGGTGACATAAACAAGATCAAGTTAATAGTATATAGCCTAAATGGCCTATAAGTATATGGATGAAATTGGGTATCTCATCCTAGTAACACTATTGGATGCGGCTCATTTTGTATAGGTAATACAAATGATGTGATCCACAGATCATTCATGTAGAGACATGTGAGTGGAGGCATCCTATGCAATGAGTTTGCATATAGACTGGGCCACGAAATAGTCATTTTTTCTTTCTAACGACCGTTTACTGTTAAAACTGATTATTTCATACTTATGTAACATAGGATAACTCGATCTTAATCCTGAGCTAGCTATGAACTCCTGTTTATTCGGGATTATCCTTTGATCTTCATGAGTGAGAGTAGTCCAACGGCATTACTCAATAAACCTTCCATTTTGGGGATAAGACCGGATGGATAGTTGGGGACATATCCCTGCAAGATGGAATTTACTCCTACCCATTTTAAGGTTAGCAAATAGGTTGTTTCTTAAGTGTTGATTCCAGGACTTGAACAATCGGGACCCCGCCTTTTCATGGTAGAGAAGAACGTGAATCACAAGTAGTATTATGAATCAAATTGTTCATTGGAGGGTCAGTGGAAACTTAAGGAACATGATGTATTTACAGGGGTAAAACGGTAACTTTGACCTAACTATACTTACGAACAACTTGTAAAGGATCAATTTACTGATTATGGTTTATATGGACAGAAATATATCTACAGTGAGGAGAGTGTAACTATCGAGCTATAGTAGTGTGTCTTGATAGTTAATGAATAGTAATTAATTCGATTATAGAGTTTTAATGAATTAATTACAGATCGTTGAAGCTCATGATCTGTAGGTCCATTAGGTCCCTCTACGAGCTCATTAAATTGGAATAACAAATTAAGTATTGATGTATGAAATTAGGGTTATGAATTTGAAATGTTCAAATTCAAAGGGGTTTTCGATTGATTGTATTGATACAATTATGAACCTTTAATTTAAATGAAACAAAATGAAATTGAAAAATCAATTAATATTTAAATTATGATTTAAATATAAAATTGATTTATTGGTGATAATGATATTTTATTAATTTAATATTTAGATATTAAATTAATATTTTTTAATTAAAAAGTTTAATTAAAAAAAAATTAAAATTAGTTTTATTTAAATTAATTTAAATAAAATGATTTTTGAAATCATTTTAGGTTAATGGGTTTTTCTATTTTTGGGAAAAATCCACTAACATGTTTGATGGAATATCATCAAATTCCAATTTCATTTTGGTGATCTTCAAGCTAGAGCTGCTCACCGTGCAACCCTGTATATTTACATGAATTCTACCTATATATAGAAGCTCCATGTATGAAGAACGATTAAGCATTATGAGCTATACTTTCTGAAGTGATAACTTGAAAACCCTACATACCCCTCACTTGTTCTTCATCAATTCAACTTGATTTAAGTGTTTCCACCACACGTTCCAATATGAGTATAGTAGAGAAGATCTCGGTGGTAATCCTCTTGAAGTTTCAAGCTCTATCTTGGTGGATTTCAGCTGAATTCGTGAAGGAAATCTTCAAAAGTAATATGTATTTCAAACCTTCTTATGAATATCAAATGAACAACATGCTTAAAACTCAAACTAAATGTAGTTTAAGTGCTTATTGATTCTGTAGTCTTCTATTGCATGATATATCATTCCTTCACGTTGCAACACTGTTTGTAGCGTTGCAACGCTGCGATGATTTCTATAAATACTCCTCTTTGGTTTTAGGTCAAAACATGCTGAAATTTAGAGGCCGAATTGATGGAGGCTAAAGTTAACCTTCATTCTTCTTCTTTTCCCTTCAGAATTTAGTATCTTTAGGTTAGTTTTTATTTTATTTTTGGATTATGGACGTGTTATGGATTGTATCCCATCGGTTTATCTATGAATCGATGAGGTAATCTTTCGTTTTGTTCTTGAATCAAGCGTTCTTGTATTTCGATGAGTTTTTTTTGTTCAATTTGTGGTTTAGATTAGAATTGTGTTTCTCTTTGAATCTTGCATGATTTAGATTTGCTTTCGTATGTTTGATTGACACCCCTATCATGATTGCATGTCTTAGCTAGTTAAATTCAAGCTCGCATGTATCCTTGTAGCACTAATTAGATGAGCATGCTTAGGTGTATAGGCTAACCTTGAATCTTTGCATCGCACGTTTAATCCAGATTAAAGAATAAATTGATTATTTGAACATGGCTTTCCTGATACTTAATCAACATAGTTTAATCCTTATTCTTAATGCATGTGTTTCTAGTTCTTTATGGCCTCTAAGTACCCAATTGTATCTAGGAGCATGTAAGTTAGTTAGGTCATGGTCTTTCCAGTCTTAATTATGAATTAGGATGCTCGATTGGTTTGGATTAATTAATTATCGGCCTTTGTAGAGATTAATTAATTCGCATCGATTGGGTAGCTATGCATGTATAATTCGAATACATGATATTTTGACAGAAAACAATGATTTAATTTGCATTGAATGACTACTTGATTCGAGAACTAGATGAATCCATTGTTGTACGTATATCCCTTGCAATTTCCTTTTCTTGCATGTTTTCAATTTCAAAACAAAACCAAAACCCAGTTTTTACTGTTTTTTCATGATCAAATCTAACCCAAAAGAAATTAATTCTTCGCTTCTCTGTGGTTCAATCCCACACTTACCACTGTTGCTACGTTTTATTTGTAATAGGAGTAGTTTGGTGATTTTACAACTTTTCTTTTATTTCGGTTTGGAATCGAATTAACGGCATCGATTCTCGATGCGAGTAGTGCATGCACCCTATCAATCTGGAAGAAGAAGCAAAGAACTTTGATAAGAAGAAAATACAATTGAATTTGAATATGAAAGAAGTTGTGTGCAAAGAGATCATCAAATGGTTAAATGCCGGAGTAATCTATCGTATTACTGACAGCTCATGGGTCAATCCTGTTCAATGTGTGCCCAAGAAAGGGGGCATGACAGTGGTAACCAATGAGAAAAATGACCCGATTCTAACAAGAACAGTGACTGGATGGTGTTTTTGCATGAATTATTGCAAATTAAAGAAAGCCACAAAGAAGGATCACTTCCTGTTATCATTCATTGATCAGATGCTGGATTGGTTGGCAGGAAAGAAGTATTACTGTTTCCTTGATGGATACTTATGTTATAACCAGATTACAATAGTACCGGAAGATCAAAGCAAAACAACGTTCACATGCCCCTATGGCACCTTCGCCTTCAGGCAAATGCCATTTGGCCTATATAATGCTCCAGTTATATTTCAATGGTGCATGATGGCAATATTTTCAGACCTCGTGGAACGAACTGTTGAAGTATTCTTGGACGATTTCTCTGTGCATCGAGAATTATTTCAAATATGTCTAAAAAATTTGGAGTAATTGTTGGAATGTTGTGAGGAAACGAATCTGGTACTTAACTGGAAAAAATGTCACTTTATGGTGATAGAAGGAATCGTCTTAGGGCACGAGATATCCAAACAAGGATTAGAAGTGGATAAAGCTAAGGTTGAACTTATCTCTAATCTCCCTGCTCCCATGTCAGTGAAAGATGTGAGAAACTTCATGTGACATGCTGGCTTTTATAGAAGATTCATAAAACACTTCCCGTAGATCTTGAGAACTTTAAGTAGATTGTTGGAAGTTGATGGGCCATTTGTGTTTGATCAAGAGTGTGAAGAAGCATTTAAGAAGTTGAAAGAAGCATTGTCAACAACACCTATCACGGAAAAACCTGATTAGTCATTACTGTTCGAGTTGATGTGTGATGTAAGTGACTACGTAATTAGGGCAATGTTAGTGCAGAAAAGGGACAAAGTCATTCATCCAGTTTATTATGCAAATGAACCAATGAATAAAGCCAATGAAAATTACATTACCACAGAGAAGGAGCTGTTAGCAGTGGTATTTTGTTTTGAAAATTTTAGTTCCTATTTGCTAGGGACCAAAGTCATTGCCCACACAGACCATTCAGCGTTAAAGTATTTACTCACAAAAAAGGACACAAAGCCAAGATTAATCAGATGGATACTGTTCTTTTAGAAGTTTGACATGGAAATAGTGGATAGAAAGAGAATGGAGGATCAAGTCGCTGATCACTTGTCAAGACTGAGGAGAAAGGCAGATGAATCAGGTGAAGTTCGAGATGCTTTCATTGATGAGCCATTGTTAGCGGTTGACAGTGTTCCATGATATGCGAACTATGCTAACTACCTAGCAGTTGAAATTGTCCCACCGAAAGCCATGAGCCAAAGGTTGAAAAAATTCTTTGACGATCTTAAGTAGTACTATTGGGATGGTCCCTATATGATCAAAGTGAGACTAGACTAGATCTGGAGACACTGCACTACAGAAGAAGAAATATCTGCTATTCTAGTCGCATGTCATAAAGCTCCTTTATGAGGTCTTTTTATGGGTACAAAAACAACTGTCAAAAAGTTGCATTGCGGGTATTTCTGACCGATACTGTTTAAGGATGCTCATCAGTTCATTCAACAGTGTAACAAATGCCAAAGAACAGGGAATCTGACAGCTCAAAATGAGATGCCGATGAATTATATTCTTGAAGTGGAAAATTTTTATGTTTTGTGAATAGACTTTATAAGGCCATTTCCACCATATTTTGGGAATTCTTACATCCTATTGGCAGTGGATTACGTATCAAACTGGATTGAAATTGTAGCAGCTGCTTCAAATGACGCCAAAGTTGTGAAAAAAGTTGCTCTTGAAGAATATTTTCTATAGATATGGAACGTAAAGAGCAATGATTAACGATGAACGTACCCACTTCATCAACAGACCTATGGTGAGCCTATTGCAGAAATACAATGCAAAGAATTTGATAGCTACAACATATCACCCCCAGACTCGTGGCTTGGTTGAGCTCTCAAATAGAGAAATGAAGAGTACTCGAAAAGATGGTGTATCCATCTAGAAAAGGCTAGTCATTGAGACTTGATGAAGCCCTTTGGGCTCACCGAACAGCTTTCAAGGCTCCACTAGGAATGTCATCGTACCAGATCATATTTGATAAAGCATGTCACTAACATTAGAGTTATAGCACAAGGCACACTGGTCAATTAAGAAGTTGAATTCGAATCTAGGACAAGCAAAGGATAGGAGAATGCTGCAGTTGAATGAGCTGGAAACACTTTGGTATCAGGCTTACGAGAATGCTAAGTTGAGTAAAGAGAAAAATGAATAGGTAGCATAATCAAAAGATTAAGCCAACTAAGTGCGCACACGCATTTTGCTATGTCTAGCGCCCCCAACACGCGTCCCACGCCCAGCCTAGTTCACCCACACCCATTTTTTTCCCCATTGGCCTTTCCATGCCCATTTTTGGTGTTGGTGAGCATTTTTCAACCCTAATTACCTTGATATTTTAATCCTAAATAAATAATTTTGGATTCTAAATTGATTTTTGGGTTATTTTGGATATTTTAAGAAAAATGTGCTTAATGTCACACCCTCTCCTAGATTACCGTCTTAACTTGGAAGAAGATGTGATAGCAGTAGTTACCAACCCTTTTGCTGGCACTTATTGCCTAACTAACCTGTTTAACCTGTTCCGAACCCTGGTATGCATACATTTTCACATACATACTGCATAGATTACTCGAAACTTAACACATTTACATTACAGGGTTTCATAACATTGTTTATATATACATTTATGTACATTACAACTTAGTGAGCCCACCATACAACACTGGTCCCCGTACGACAGACACATGTGTACTAATAATTGAAGAGTCATCAATTCCTTCAACTTGTGTCTTTGAGTGGAAGAGCAGCAACAGAGTTTTCTTTTGGGGAGTGACCGCTACCTGGGGAGGGGGGGGGGGATATTTTGAAAACATGAGTTAGAAGCCCACTGAGTGACTAACTTTTAAAACATAAGCATTAGACATAAAAGTGATAGTAAAATTGAAAGTTGTAACTGGAAACATAAACTTAGATAAACAACATTCACATTAAACATTAAGACTTGATGAAGCCCCCAGACTCGTGGTTTGGTTGAGCTCTCAAATAGAGAAATGAAGAGTACTCGAAAAGATGGTGTATCCATCTAGAAAAGGCTAGTCATTGAGACTTGATGAAGCCCTTTGGGCTCACCGAACAACTTTCAAGGCTCCACTAGGAATGTCATCGTACCAGATCATATTTGATAAAGAATGTCACTTACCATTAGAGTTATAGCACAAGGCACACTGGTCAATTAAGAAGTTGAATTTGAATCTAGGACAAGCAAAGGATAGGAGAATGCTGCAGTTGAATGAGCTGGAAACACTTTGGTATCAGGCTTACGAGAATGCTAAGTTGAGTAAAGAGAAAAATGAATAGGTAGCATAATCAAAAGATTAAGCCAACTAAGTGCGCACACGCATTTTGCTATGTCTAGCGCCCCCAACACGCGTCCCACGCCCAGCCTAGTTCACCTACACCCATTTTTTTCCCCATTGGCCTTTCCATGCCCATTTTTGGTGTTGGTGAGCATTTTTCAACCCTAATTACCTTGATATTTTAATCCTAAATAAATAATTTTGGATTCTAAATTGATTTTTGGGTTATTTTGGATATTTTAAGAAAAATGTGCTTAATGTCACACCCTTTCCTAGATTACCGTCTTAACTTGGAAGAAGATGTGATGGCAGTAGTTACCAACCCTTTTGCTGGCACTTATTGCGTAACTAACCTGTTTAACCTGTTCCGAACCCTGGTATGCATACATTTTCACATACATACTGCATAGATTACTCGAAACTTAACACATTTACATTACATGGTTTCATAACATTGTTTATATATACACTTATGTACATTACAACTTAGTGAGCCCACCATACAACACTGGTCCCCGTACGACAGACACATGTGTACTAATAATTGAAGAGTCATCAATTCCTTCAACTTGTGTCTTTGAGTGGAAGAGCAGCAACAGAGTTTTCTTTTGGGGAGTGACCGCTACCTGGGGAGGGGGGGGGGGATATTTTGAAAACATGAGTTAGAAGCCCACTGAGTGAGGCATAAAAGTTGACTAACAAAACATAAGCATTATACATAAAAGTGATAGTAAAATTGAATGTTGTAACTGGAAACATAAACTTAGATAAACAACATTCACGTTAAACATTAAGACTTGATGAAGCCCCCAGACTCGTGGCTTGGTTGAGCTCTCAAATAGAGAAATGAAGAGTACTCGAAAAGATGGTGTATCCATCTAGAAAAGGCTAGTCATTGAGACTTGATGAAGCCCTTTGGGCTCACCGAACAACTTTCAAGGCTCTACTAGGAATGTCATCGTACCAGATCATATTTGATAAAGAATGTCACTTACCATTAGAGTTATAGCACAAGGCACACTGGTCAATTAAGAAGTTGAATTTGAATCTAGGACAAGCAAAGGATAGGAGAATGCTGCAGTTGAATGAGCTGGAAACACTTTGGTATCAGGCTTACGAGAATGCTAAGTTGAGTAAAGAGAAAAATGAATAGGTAGCATAATCAAAAGATTAAGCCAACTAAGTGCGCACACGCATTTTGCTATGTCTAGCGCCCCCAACACGCATCCCACGCCCAGCCTAGTTCACCCACACCCATTTTTTTCCCCATTGGCCTTTCCATGCCCATTTTTGGTGTTGGTGAGCATTTTTCAACCCTAATTACCTTGATATTTTAATCCTAAATAAATAATTTTGGATTCTAAATTGATTTTTGGGTTATTTTGGATATTTTAAGAAAAATGTGCTTAATGTCACACCCTCTCCTAGATTACCGTCTTAACTTGGAAGAAGATGTGAGTGACTAACTTTTAAAACATAAGCATTAGACATAAAAGTGATAGTAAAATTGAAAGTTGTAACTGGAAACATAAACTTAGATAAACAACATTCGCATTAAACATTAACATAACATATCACATTTATGCTTTCCTGGACTATTCCTTAGTTGAGGTGGCCTTCTTGCTTAACTTCCAATACTTATACTTAGCCTCTTATATGAGAGTGAACCTTCTTCTCACTCTCTACCTTACTTAACTGTATTACTACTTAGCTGAGAGAAGAAACCCTTTTGTCCAACTTTTCATACTATTCTAGTTTAAGGTATGTCGCCTTTGTCCACTACCTTCCACCTAGTTTTCCTCATACTATACCAGGGTAAGGTGTGTCCTTTTGTCTATCACCTTACCTCTAGTTCCCTAGGATAAGGTGTGTCACCTTTTTCCATCACCTTTTTCCTAGTCTTACTACCCTACGTGCACGTAGATTGGATCCCATCAGTAGAACTCATATCTAGGACTTAGCTCCAGTACCTTCACATTTAGTCCTTCAGTATTGAGCTATTCATATATTCTAAGACACATTCTCATCTCTTCTAAGTTTTAGTTGCCCTAAGGCATTCAACACTAACACATACTCATGATCATTGAAGTACATAACATAACATTAAAGAGCGATGCGTTACTTTGAAAACTATTTGAAAATAGTTGTCATAAATAGCTTTCAATAAATATGAATTTCTAAATCATTCATAAAGCATTTGCAAATCATTTAAAGCATTTAAAGTCACTCACTGTCTTTGGCAATCCTCCTAAAGTACCCCTCTTTTGATGTCAAACCTTTGGACATCACAACACATTTTATCCATTAGCATTGGTCCTCTTTTTGGGACTAACGTTCCATAACTAGTTTACTTTGTCTTAGTATGTAGCCTTACCTTCCAACGGCAAGCTCACTATGCATTGAACACTTAGAATTCTCCTCTAGGTGCTGAGCTTGCTATGCGACAGTCACACACACCATCAATGCATACCATGCGTCCATTGTATGGCTTAGGCATTCCTTTCGCCACACACCAACGTACGGCCTGCCTCTTATGCGTCCAAGCTTTTAGATCACGCCCACACAACCCATTGCATGTCCCAATCGCCTAGCTAGCCCTTGCACCAATCGTTCAGCTTATATGCCCATTTTGACATCAATGCATGCGTCGTGCACTTGTCCAGTCACATGTTTGCATGCTCTAGCGCAACCTGATGCCTAATGCCTCGCAGACCTGCTTGCACGGTTCAATGCTTCTCAGCGCATCCTTGCACCAACTCATCCGTTGCACGCAACTTAGCCTTCAATGCATGTGTTCACCAATATCACTGTCTGGCTCTTCAAGCTGCTTGCTTGTTCAACCCAAACAGCTGCCTGCTTGTTCAAAAGTTCTAGATTCAACTTACAATTTGAATAATTAATTTTCCAAGCCTTTTCTCAAGAAATTTTCTTCTACAAACTTGCTCTAAAATGTCTTGGCAAGCTTACCTTAAAATTTCAGCTCAGAACTCCTCGTGGCCAGAATCCTCAAATCAACAAGACTGGCCCGAGCTTAATCGAGAGCTCGACCTTTCTGTCTTTTCTTCAACCACCAGCCCGACTCCTCTAAAATTTCCTTTCGACAGCCTAACTTCAACTACTAGACATACTCAGGGTTTGAATGGCTTTGGAATCACTCCATTTGCACTAGTGAAATGATCAAAACCTTCTCTTTAAAGTAATTCCCTTTTATACTAGCAGTTGCATGTTATCCCTTATTTGTCAAGCTGCCACCTCATCCTTAAAGAGATAACGACAATCCTAAGCATGACAATTGACTTAGCTAGTCGGTGGTTTAAGCTGACCCTTTCCTCTTGTTCATCAACGCAAGGCTCAACTTCTAAGCCAACGTTTGCAATCACTTGGCCACAAGCCTCTTTCAGACAGTGCATCGCCCAACCTTGGCCAATGCATAGCTCATTGATAATGGGCAAAAATACACGTTATCATAGTGCTAAGTTCTTAAACATTGTTGGATTGTGTTGATGAAATATGCTAACTTGCATCCATTAAGCATCGTTTTCATGATATTGCAGTCACATGCGTTCAACGCAATGGAACAGTTGATTTTTGTATTTTTGTGCAGAATATGCATTAACGCAATGCAAAGATTGCAATCATAAGAATTCATTGGTTGAGCACAACTTCACCGCAAGACTTTGCGTTGATCATGCTCGCAAAAGATCGCCCAAGAAGGATCGCCGCAACTTGGTCAGTGCAATATGGTGGGCACATCTGGGTGAAAGGCCAATTAAAAGCGATGAGACAGAAAGCTGATGACAGTCGAATCCAAATTAAGTTGACAGCCGATAATGGTCACAAAGTACATTCAGCTTTATCGGTGATAATCATTCGGCACTTCAATCAGGAATTAAAGGTTTCCATCTGTACAACTAGGAGAGAGAAGCCGCTTTTCACCATGGATGTTCTATAAATACCAAGGGCATTCTTTAGAGAAGGGGTTAACGAGTTGATCAGTTCGCACGTCTTTGTTCTTAGTTTTCTTTCACTTTAAGGTGGACGCGAGGGAGAAAGTTGTGCCAGTAGATCATTCCGGTAAGCTTGGGAGAACGCTGGAAGCTCCAAGGACTGAGAGAGGCCCAACACCTGCGGAAGTGGGAATATCTTTAGATCAGAATAAAGATTTCAGTGTAAAAAGCCTCGATCAGCAAGGAATTGCTACCAGGCTCTCTACCTTTACTTTCCATTGTCATTTTGTACTCAACTCATTTATGAATATGGAATTTTCTTCTCTATATTTGTTCACTCTCTTTTATTCACGCATGAGTAGCTAAATCAGTTGAATGGGTTGAGAAGCATTTAGCTAGCACAACTAGGGAATCCTCATTCTTTGCGATTATCTTGTTTATGTATGCTTCATTCGTCCAAGATACTTGGGAGGGTAATCTAAGGACAGGATCTAGACTTGGGAAGGTCAGGTTAGAATCTAGACTTGGAAGAGCCAGATTAGAACGCATAAACAAGAGATAGGCGCTTAGGAATGAGCACTACTTGTTATCAACGCATGACATGCATCCTAGAGATAGGATATGATTGTATGCGGTCACCTTGCTTTCATGCATTTTGCATCATCGCATAGGACAAGAGTAGAGACTTAGGGATGAGCTCTATGGACATTTTGCATTCAACACATGCATTCTAGAATTAGGAGCGTCGTATTTACATTAGAAAATGACTTGCTGTGCATGGTTGTAACATGATCGCATAGTCTGACACATTCCCGAATAACACTAGCTAAAGATCTTTTCAACCAGTTTATCGCATACTCATTGCATCTATCAACGCAACTTTATTTTCTCAAATCCGTCGCCTTTATTTATTTCTTTTTCATCAATGCAAACAACAAACCTAACACCTTATTTATTCAACCGGTTACCGCAAAGTCTTTATAAAAAATTACCAACGCAATCTGTTTTCACAAGTCCCTGTGTTTGATCCTGGACTTACCAGGAAACTCAGAGGAATTTACACTTGAATTCCGCTGGGGAAACTTGAGTGCAATTCCATCAATGCATAGTATCCATATTTCCACTTCATAAATATGAGCATCATGTTTTTGGTGTCGTTTCTGGGGACTTCGACAAGATAGTTTGCTAATGGTAATTTTTTTTGGTTTCTTTGCAGAACTCTCAATCTCTAGCGAATTACGACCCGGAGATTGAGAGGACATTTAGAAGAAGATTAAGAGACCGTCAACAACAACAAGAAGGAACACCAAGAATGGTGGAGCAACCGGACGCAAGGGCCGCTAACGCGAATAATATAATGGCCAACCCTATCCTTTTGGCGAATGACCGCAAAGACCCATCCGGGACTATGCATCACCTAACCTCTATGATTTCTCTCTAGGAATCATGAGGCCGGCGCTAGATGGATCGAGGTTTGAAATGAAGCCAGTAATGTTGCAGATGATTCACTAGGAAGTTTGGAAGAAGGCGTGGCGAAGACCCGCACGCCCACCTCCGGAGCTTCATAGAAATTTGCAACATTTTTGTATTCCCGAATATCTCAACCAAGGAAGTTCGACTAACTCTATTTCCCTTTTCTTTGTGTGATCAGGTGAGGAATTGGGCATATTCTCTCGAACCGGGAGAGATAACTTCGTGGAAACAGGTGGTGGAAAAGTTTATGAAGAAGTATTTCCGACCAACTGAGAACGCTAGGAGAAGGAAATTAATAACAAATTTTGAACAAGAAGATGATGAATCGCTCAGCAATGCCTGGGCAAGGTTTAAGCGGCTGGTAAGAGATTGTCCACACAATGGCTTACCAAATTGCTTGCAAATGGAAATTTTCTACCAAGGATTGAACCCCTCTTCACAGACCGCTGCCAATGCGGCAGCCGCTGGTGGTTTGCTCGACAAAACATATGAGGAGGCTAAGAGTATACTTGATTGCATTTTCAAAAATCACGAGGATTGGAGGGAAATTGATTAGAGATTAAGAATCAAAGAAAATGACGCAAACAATGGGGCCATCACATCCCTGCAAAATCAAATGATTGCGATGATGAGTTTAATACAAGGCATCGCAATTAATAATACGGGAGCAAAGAAAAGGCAGGTCAGCGCAATCACTCAAACGACCGCAAGTTGTGTCATTTGCGATGATGCTCACCCGATGGAGGAATGCCCGAAGAAGCTGACAAATCAACAAGAGTTGTTGAGGTCAGTGCATCTAGTTAACTAGCTCAAGAGTTGAGACTGCCTCGACGTAATGGGACGGTTATGAACCTACTAGATCGCTACATGGGTTTGACTGAAGCCTAGAACGTCATTTATAATGATGGGGTCGACGATCCATTGTCTTTTAAAAAAGCAATGGAGGATGTTGACAAGGATGAATGGATTAAAGCCATGAATCGGAAAATTGAGTCTGTGTACTTCAATAACATCTAGGAGCTTGTGGATTCACCTGATGAGGTAAGACCTATAGGGTGTAAGTGGATCTATAAGAGAAAGCAAGGTGTAGACGTAAAGGTGCAAACCTTTAAGGTTAGACTCATGGCAAAGGGTTATACCCAGGTTGAGAGAGTTGACAATAAGAAAACTTTCTCACCTGTTGTCATGCTTAAGTCTATCAGAATACTGTTGTCCATAGCCACATTTTATGATTATGAGATATGGTAAATGGGCGTCAAGAATGCCTTTCTTAATGGTAATCTTGAGGAGTCCATCTATATGGCTCAACCAGAGAGGTTCGTAGTTCCAGATCAAGAGCAAAAAGTTTGCAAGTTTAATCGGTCCATTTATGGGCTGAAACAAGTGTCTAGATCGCGGAACATTAGATTTGACACTGTGGTCAAGTCGTTTGGCTTTGATCAAAATGTTGATGAGCCTTGTGTCTACAAGAAGATCATCAATAACTCAGTAGATTTGCTGGTATTGTATGTGGATGATATCTTACTCATTGGGAATGATGTAGGGTATCTGACTGACATTAAGAAATGGCTAGTTGTCCAGTTCTAAATGAAAGATTTGGGTGAGGCACAGTATGTTCTAGGGATCCAAATCATTCGGAATCAAAAGAACAAGAGGTTAGCCCTGTTTCAGGCATTGTATATCGATCAAATGTTGATCAGGTACATGATGCAGGATTCCAAGAGGGGTTTGTTACCCTTCAGGCATGAAATTGTATTGTCTAAGAATCAATGTCCTAAGACACCTCAAGAAGTCGAGGAAATGAGATAGATTCCTTATGCTTCAGCTGTTGGAAGCTTAATATATGTAATGTTATGTACCAGACTCAACATTTGCTATGCAGTAGATATTTTCAGTCGGTATCAGTTCAATCCAGGATTTGATCACTAGACAGCGGTCAAGACGATCCTCAAGTATCTTCGGAGAACGAAGGACTACATGCTTGTGTATGTAGATAAGGATCTGATCCTTACAGGATACACGGACTTTGACTTTCAGACCGATAGAGATTCTCGAAAGTCGACATCGGGGTTAATGTTCACTCTGAATGGAGGGGCTGTAGTGTGGCGATGCATCAAGCAAGGATGCATCGTGGACTTTACTATGGAAGCCGAATACGTAGCCACTTGTGAAGTAGCTAAGAAGGATGTTTGGCTGAGGAAATTCCTTACAGATTTGGAAGTTGTTCCAAATATGGATTTGCCAATCACTCTTTATTGTGATAACAGTGGGGCTATGGCAAATTCGAAGGAGCCTCGGAGTCATCGTCGAGGCAAGCATATAGAGCGAAAATACCACTTGATTAGAGAGATGTGCATCGCGGTGATGTGATAGTCACGAAGATCGCATCGGAGTGCAATGTTGCTGATCTATTTACAAAGGCTCTCACGACTAAAGTGTTCGAGGGTCATCTAGAGAGTGGATCTGTGGGACATGCGACATCTTGTCTAGGGAAAATGGGAGAAGATACTGGAGTATTCCCTAGTTTATTGTATATTGTACATGCATTTATCTTGTATTGTACATTAGTCTCCCGAGGCATTATGACAAGTAGGAGATTATTGAGATTGGAGTCCTAATTCACCCGGAGTCTCGTAGTTTGTAATTTATGCATATTGTTATGAATAAAATAAGAGTTATTTTATCTGACATTTACTCATATCCAATAAACAAAGCTCCATAGTTATCGTATGTAAACTTAAGCATGTATATGAGATATACAAGTGGTGCCTTATGTGATAACCTAAATAGATCTGTAGTATAAGGATTAAGGTGGGATACCTGATCCTTGTGACACTATGTTGTGAACTACTACAGACGGTAGATCCTGACCATTCATGTGGAGACATGTGAGCGGGGGTGTCCTATACAAAGAGTTTGTATAAGACCGGACCACGAGATAATTAGTATCTGTATATAACGCCGTTGATACAGGAGATTTACATCTCACCTAAATGACATTAGGTGACATGACCTCATCCCTGAATGTTTTGGAAACTCTTGCCTTTGAGGGTGGTCCTTTGATTAGTATGGGTGAGAGTGGTTAGATTGCCAACTGAACAAGCCTACCTTTTTGGGGACTTGTCTGATTTAGGAGCTGGCAAGTACTACAACACGTTAAAACAGAAGAATGAAATGGATTCGTGGTTGATATTAATCTCTCAATAGCAATAGATAATGGTAAAGTCTGCTAGCTTTGATGTAGTGGATGAAGTGGTGGATGCCCTATCGGAATCTTTCTCCTTCGCCGATGAAATAGGATGGAAAGTGATAGTCGAATATTCTCTGCAACTCTCGGTTTTTTGGCTTTACCCTTTCTTTTAACACTGAGGCTCTATCTATAGAACCTTGCTATTCTTTGCGTTGGGATCCCCCACTGATTGATTGTTATCATTCGTCAAGTTAGGTAAGAACATCAGCGCTGCATCATGGTCAAGGGATAGGAAATTTGTCGAAGTCTCAGCTGATACGACTTCAGAAACCCTGAGCCATATGTCCTCTGTATACTTCTTAAAGGATCAGCGCATGCGATGTTCTTGAGTTTTCCTATAAAATACAATCTTTGGCGTACTTTGCCCATGAAATGCGGAAGCAGGTGTGTTTTAAGTACCTTAATGCAACTTTTATTTTTACATATAAGTTCACTCATGATTGGCTCACTTTCTTACTTTCTTCCTTCTCGTTATCACATGTTCTAAGAAAGAGGCACAAATAACTTGTATTTCTACACATTATCAGTAAACAAAAGGAAAGCTTAAGTTTCCCTTATTGAATTGGAATGAGTATGGGCTTCAATGTACAGGTACGTTCTTTTTATTTTGTCAAAAAAATTTTTTGAGTTTTATCTACGTCAATAAATAAACTCTGTCTAGGCTAGTTTTGTTTGAGGATGAGGTATTTAAGATGAACGTAGGGAAAACCTCGGCCTGGAAACCTACTTGGGAGTTTATTTAATTGGATGAGCTTTCTAAATTTTTTACTTAAGTGTTCAAATAAGAAAAAATGGAGAAAAGGGTAATGTGCCTGCATCAACAGGTAAAATTATGGTTTGGTGATGTCACTTCAACTAAGTGGGTTAGACCTACTATATAAATTAGATTAATCATGTTTTATCTATTTGGGAATTTAATCTTACAAAGAAAGAAAAAACTTTACTTATTCTCGTCGACGACTAGATGAAAAAAAAAAAAAAACAAATCTTCATGGGAGGGAATTCAAGAACACCACCACTTGGAAGCCTCCATATTCTTTGAGAAATTGGGATTATTAGTTTGTGAGAACTAATCTCAAATTTGGAAAAAGAAAAACACCAGGATACTGTGATTTTCTTGAGAGAATTTTAGCGAAAGTTTTTCTTCTTTCACCCATTACTTTTCTATTAAAAAAAACTTCTTCATCTCTCATGTTCCTTTTAATTTATTAACTCCAATTTAATTAATAAATCTATTTAAATCATATTTAAATGAATATCTCTCACAAAAAATATGGAATTAATTTAATTAAATTAATAATTAATTCTCCAATTAATTAATTACCAAATTAAATATCAAATATTCAATTTAACCTACATTTGAATCATATTCAGTTATATTTCTCTCATAACCTATAGTTTTAATGTGCATCTAGTACGCATGAATATTAACCTATAGTCTTAATATGGATCCAGTTCATATTAAATTAATATTTGAACACTTTCAAATATTTAGCTCTCTCATAAATCAATTTTGAATCATATCCAAAATTAAACTTTTTTATGTGAATTTGAACATTTCCAACTCTATTCAAGACATAATTACCTCAATACCCTTTACAAGCTAGGAACGGTCCTCATGAACCTATAGATCAAAAGATCCAACAATATGAGCTTAATTGGCTAAACTTGTTAACAACATTAATCAATATTCGCTAACTGTGGGTACAATCCATTAAAGACCCAAAATTGCACTCTTCTCACTGCATATATATTTCTGTATCCATGGATATAGACCAATGACAGCAAGTTAGTCCTTCATGAGTGTTCATAACATCAGTTGGGTCAAAATTACCGTTTTACCTCTAGGTTACCTCTTTATCCTTAAGTACTAGTGCTCCTCAAATGAACAACCTATTTATGGTCCAACCATTAAACAAAAACCCCTCTCAGGCTAGTGAAAATGTAGGGCCCTTTGTTCAAGTCCCGGAGACACCACTTAAGGGAACACTCATTTACTTACCCTATAGTTGAGAATGAGAGAAATCCATCTTGTATTATTATGTTCTCAGCTCTCCTCTCGGTCTTGTCTCCAAAATGGTAGGCATATTGAGTCAGCAAATTAGCCACTCTCACCCATACAAATTAAAGGATAATCCTTTGTGAATAGGAGTTCATAATACACTCAGGATTAAGACTAAGTTGCCTAGGTCATCCTATTGAAATAGAAATCTAACTAGTCAACGGAGTTACATCTAGTGGTTATTATTTCGCGGTTCAGTCTTATACAAACTCATTGCATAGGATATCTCAACACGTATGTCACATACACGAACGCGTTGGATCATTGCATTTGTATTGAATACAAAATGGACCATATCCATAATGTCACAAGGATAAGGTATCCATCATTATCCCTATACTATAGACCCTTTAGGCTGTATTTTGAACATTGATCCCTCCACTGAAGGAATTGGATCCCATAGCAGAAGCGTTGTGTTAGAACGCCTTACATCCCGCAATTCGATTTTACATTAGACAAAATTAATTTACATTATCTATAATTAGTTATATATTAATCACATTAATATATAGTTTCTTCAAATTAATTTGAACAATTAAAATTATCCCTTTTAAGTATCCTTTAGTGAGCTAACGGGGGGATCTAGTAGACCTATAGATCAGAACCTCCAACGATATGAGATTAATTGGTGAAACTTATTAACCAAGTTAATCAATATTCGTTAACTGTGGGTACACTCTATTAAACACCCACAACTACACTCTTCTCACTACATATATATTTCTGTGTCCATGGATATAGACCAATACTAGCAAGTTAGTCCTTCACGAGTGTTTGTAACTCCAACTGGGTTAAATTATCGTTTTACCTTTAGGTTACCTCTGACTCTTTAAGTACCAGTGCTCCTCTGATGAACAACCTATTTATGGTCCAACCAATAAACAAAAACCTCTTTCGGCCAATAAAGGGGTAGGATCCTTTATTTAAGTCTTGGAGATACCACTTAAGGGAACACTCATCTACTTACCTTTAAGGTGGGAATGAGTGAATTCCATCTTGTATTATTATGTTACCAGTTTCCCACTCGGTTTTGTCCCCATGGTAGTTATATTGGGTCGACGATCTAGCCACCCTCACCCATATAATTTAAAGGCCAATCCCTCATGAACAGGAGTTCATAATATACTCAGGATTAAGACTAAGTTGCCTAGGTCATCCTATTGAAATACAAATCTAACTAGTCAATGATGTTACATCTATTGGTTACTATTTTGCAGTTCAGTCTTATGCAAACTCATTGCATAGGATACCCCACTCGCGTGTCACCTACACGAGCACATTGGATCATTACGTTTGTATCAAATACAAAGTGGATCATATCCATAGTGTTATTAGGATAAGGTACCTAGCTTTATCCCTATACTATAAATCCTTTAGGTTGTATCTTGAACATTGATCCCTGTATGTCTCCATATATAGTTCAAGATTCATAGGACATCTTTGGATGTTAGTTTATTGGATTTACGGTTAATTAAGAAAAAGTAGACAACAATACAAACAATAATATTTATTGATTTAACATCTATAACTCTTTATTGATGACAGCCAATTAATAACATTTACTATCTATAAGTTTTAGGGCATAAAACCCAATATCCACATATAGTTCAAGACTCATAAGACAATCTAGGATGTTAGTTTATTGAATTTAAGGTTATTAAGACGAAAGAAATACAATACAATCAATAACACTTTATTGATGACAATCAATTATTTACATTTTCTATCTACGAGTTTTAGGGCATAAAACCCAACAAAACATTCATATGGAATCAGACTCAGTGATCATTTAAGAACTCCACACTCGAAGGGAGAGTTGCGCAGCAGACTTCCGAGTAAATGCCTCCCTTGTCCGTTGCATCTTCAACCAAGCATTCATAGAGAGCAAATGGAGCACCATACTGCTCAAATAGCTTAAAAAGAAAGAAAACAAGAAAAACCCTCGGCTAGATTGGATATGCGAGGATCTCAAGGACCTCACGATAACTCGCAAGAATGGTGGAAAGACATTAGCGCGATGGGTGCCCAACAAAGAAGAGCCTTCAAGGAAGAAGTCATGGAAGAATCACGACCGAATATCCCTGTTTCTGCAACACAAGGTATGGTCCCTCACTCTTCTTCATCATCTAACTTGTATGAAGAAGGCTCTTCATGTGGAAATTCGTTTTTTCGAGGATGTGTCGAGAAGAGTGATGAGGGGTATGGCTAGGATAGTGAAGGAATTAAGGATTTTGTGCTAGAAAAATTTAAGGTATGAAGAAGTTAAGAGAAAAATTCAGCGGAATCTTGCTGAAGATAAAGAAAAGAGAAAAAGGAAAGAAAAAGAGGCTCAGATGCAAATAGTAGGGAAGTCAACTCAAGATGAGGGAAGTCAACATGGAGGGAAGGAGCAGAAGATGCACCAGTAGGACTCTAATGCAGTTACATCAATCCTGCCACAGCAAGAAGCCAAGGTTGCGGATCCTGATTAACCTAATGAATCTGATGTGGCCGCAACACCTTTCCAACAAAGAGAAAGGCCATGTAGTAGAGGAGGAGGAGTTTGATGACCTCTTTAGTTATAAAGTTAGAGAACAAACTCCCTTGAAGGAACTAATAGAGAAGGAAAATGAAGTGGATGAAGAAAATATGGTAAGCTCTACCAAGAAAATTCAGAAACAAAAAGCTCTAAAAAAAATCACTCGTTCTTCGATCAAGGGAAAGGCCAAGGGAAGTGGAGACAAGATAGTGAATTGACAAAGGAAGAAACTCGTCGCGAGGATCATTCTTTCATCATCCAATGATGAGGAGGAGGAAGAAGAGGCAGTAGAAGATGACGGAAAATGGGAAAGAAGAATAGAAGAGCTCAAGAAGAGAGAAGTTTTTAGGAAACCGAGTTCACGGCAAAGAGTGGAGTGCTCCCACAATACATCACTCAGGTGATTGCTTATGATAGGTGGGTTCTTTGTGCGAGTAGCCTATTCCCACTAGTATCACCTTAGTAAGGGAGTTCTACAGAGGGATGTAGCCAAAGACATGTACTCCATGGTTAGAAGAGTACAAGTGGACTTTTTGGCACTTGCCATCAATGTCGTATACTCCTTGCCTAATGATCATAAAGAGGAGAGCTTCATGAGACTGTGCGCATCGATGGACGCATAAATACAGGACGTACTAACCAAGGTTGTGTTGAGTTTTATGAACTAAAATTCGTGGTTTGTAAACAATAAAACTTATTCTGATAATTCAATAAGTTGTTATTGAATATATGAATTGCTTATTTCGTTTTAGAAATAAATCCAATAAACTAAAAGATCCATGACTATTACATGAGTACTTGAACTTTATGTAGAGACATAAAAGTGGATCAGGTTCAAGTAAATAGTCAAAATGATCCATAGTATATGAATAAGGTTAGGTGCCTTATTCTAGTAACACTATTGGATATGCCCCACTCTATAGTTGTTACGAGGAGTTGTAAAGTGCTACAGACGAAGTGATCCTAATTCGTACATGTCATGAAATGAGGAGTGGGGGTGTCCTGTGCAATGAGTTTGTACAAGATCGGACCACGAAACAAGTCATTCTTACTGTTTACTATTTAAGACAAACTATTTCAAAGTGATGACCTAGGTAACTTGACCTTAATTCTGAGTTAATTATAAACTCATGTTTATTCCGGATTATTCTTAGATTTGCATAGTTAAGGATTGCCTCAACAGTGTCGGCACAATAAACCTCTATTTCAGGGGTAAGACCGGGTAAATAGCTGGGAACATAGGGTGCAAGATGAAATTCACTCCTACTCGCTTTCAGGGATAGTAGAGAGTTGTTCCCTTAAATGTTGACTCTGGGTCTTGAACAAGGGGCCCCACCCTCTCATTGGCCCAAGAGGGACTCGGTTTGTTGATCGAATCACAAACCAATTGTTCATTAGAGGATCAGTGGGACTTAAGGAACAAGAGGTAATCTCGGAGATAAGACAACCATTTGACCCAACCGTTATTACGAACAACCTGTGCATGGTTAACTTACTAATCATGGTTATATCGAGTGGACATAATATACCTACAGTGGGGGGAGTGCAACTCTGGGCTTTAGTGTAGTAACCCCGTAGTTAACGAATGAGAGTTAATCAAGTGTAAAGAGTTTAGCCAATTAATCCTAGATCGTTGGAGCCCATGATCTGTAGGTCTACAAGGTCCACCTACTAGCTCACAAATGGATTAGTCTTAGAGTAGTGTGATAAGTTAATTTGAAACGTTCAAATTAGAATTAAGGGAATTAGTAATTATATGTGATATAATTACGTATTTAATTTTGGAATTAAACGAAATTGGAGAATCAATTAATATTTAAATATGATTTAAATATTAAATTCATGTATAGGGATTCATGATGGTGGAGTTAGTGTTAAATTAATTTAATATTTGATATTGAATTAATTAGAATTAATTAAATTGTTTAATTAATTATTTATTATTAATTTTATTAGAAAATTAATTAATGAATTAATTTTGTAAAATTAATAAAGATATGATTTTTTAAAAAATTGATTTTGGAAATCAATTAGAAAATAAAAAATTGAAAAGTGATGGAAAATGGAAATCTCAAAAGTGGGATTTCTCCACTTACAAACCAAGTAGCTTACACATACTCTACCATGTTTTTTAGTCAATCTTCCAAGCATGAGGTGCAATTCATGCAACAATCCTTTTTGCATGAAAGTCATGAAATAAATAAAGAAGATTGATGTGGAAATCGTGATGCAACTGAAAGGATTAAGCTAAAAATTCTTCAAAGGTTGAAGAAGACTCTTCAGCTGATAAATCGGAACCTTTTCTCCATTTTCCCTTAATTCAAGTTTATTTTGAGTCCCACAACTTAATCTAAGGCACCTAGAATAGTAGGGAAGGCCTTGAGGTGGTTCACAAGCAGATTTGGAGAAGATTTGCAGCTAGAATTCGAGTTTGAAGAGGTTCTTCAAAGGTTTGTCATGAAACCCTCTTATAGGTTATGAGCATGCTTAATTTAAAGCCAAAATTAATGAATTAGAATGCTTAATGATCCATTTTACTTCCACTGCGTGTTTTCTAACTCAATTGGTGTCAGAGCATCATTTAAGTATTCAATTTGGTTAACTTTGGCTTTGTGGGTGTTTTTTATGAGATATATGAAAATGGTGCACTTATATGGTTTTCTGAGATTTGGCATTTAAAGTCTCTTTGATTCCTTTATTAAATTTGTAATTTGCTCTTGATTGATAAGCTTGTATATGTGCTCAAGAGTCTGTAATTTATTTGGGGTCGTTGAAGTTGAAATTAAGTTGTAATTGATGAAAGAAGTGAAGAAGGCCGAGTTGTAGAAATCTAAAGTTGAGCTTCTGTCTAGGAAGCGTTGTGATGCTACCCTTGAGCATTGCAATGCTGCTCATATTACTGAGCAAGAGTGAGCAAGAATTCAATCGAGCGACGAGTTTCAACCGACCAAGCGTCAAGCAGCGTGTTTGAACCAGTTTGACAACCGAAGATGAGCGAGTTTGGCCGGTTCGATCGATTTTCTTCTTGTCCTATTTGGTTTTGCCTCAAAAGGTTTTTGGCTGGTTCAGTTTAGGAAATTCAGGTCTGGTTCAAGCTGTTCAGGTCCGGTTTGGGGCGATTCTAGCGGTCTAGAAGCATTTTGGTGCCAATTCTTGCTGATTTTTGTAGTAATTAGGCCTTTGTTTGCTTGAAAATGTCAAAACTAAAACCATATCAGTATGTGTTTAATTATTTATACATGTGATGTATGTCATAATTAAATAAATCTCGTATGTGCATAAAGTATGCTATGTAGATTTAGAATCCCACCATAGAAAGCATGTTATATGCATTGAATGTATGTTATAAAGTGTTATAATATATAGTATGCATGTTTAGGATTTCTTTTATTTAATATAAGTGTTATATTAAATATTGAATGTCTTTGATGTATCTTGTGGATGCTTAGCATGTCTAAAATTTTATAAGTTGTTTGGGTTAACATTTAAAATCCATAACAAAGAACAGTTGCATGCTCACGAAGGTTAATCACCTGTTTTAAATAGTTAAAATAGGTCATTAAACTTGTAAAACTAGGGTTACAAACTCAATCGGTATATAATCCTGTCTAAGGCTGGGGGTATTTAAGTTGACGGTCTACGGAACACCTCCTACCTGGGGATTATGGCCGAATAATTGAGCGATGTTAACCGGTTTCATGAGCAATACATGAGGTGTGAGGTTTCTAAACTGGTTTATCACCTAGACATCGTAGGTTAAATCCAAATATAAATGTTATACTTGGATAAACACCTAGACTTAGGTTGTTTAATTAGTCGGAACAAGCCTAAGAAAATGTATACCCAGTCTAACGTTAGAATACTTCAGTGGGAGTTTAATAACATATATGATATGCTATTAGAACACTTCAGTGAAAATAAATATCGTATATGATATGTTAGAACTCTTTAGTGGGAGATTAATAAACATATATGATATGATTATTTTTAGCTCTCATGTCCCTAAGAGTTCACAATCAAAATTCATGTTTCACTTCATGTCACCTTGGGAGTGACCTCCATTCGGAAAGTGTCTACATGAATCGAGATTTTGGTAAATAGGGTAAGTTGTTCACCATAAAATAGAATGTGACAATTTGATTTTAATTTTCATGTCTCAAGATGTTCACACTATAAGGTTCATGCGGTACTTCGTGTCGATTATACCTCGACTGCTCCATTCGAAAAGTATTTACGTGAATCAATATCAAGGTGAATGAGGGGAAGTTGTTTGATGGAAAATCATATATACGATATATTGATTTCAATTTTCACGTTCCTATAAAATTCCCACCGTGAGATCCATGCAACACTTCGTGTCGATTATACCTTGATTGCTCCATTCGAAAAGTGTTTGTCATGAGGTCAAGATCAAAGTGAATGGGGGAAGTAGTTCATAGTAAATGGGTGAAAGATATGTGTCAACATATCCTATGGTCTCTTCTGTTGGTTTGGATCGTGAGATTCCTATGTTGTACTTACTTGTCGTCTTTAAGTCGCCTCACTAGTCATTTAACGACGGCTATCCCCTCGGAGGTTTTTAACAAAGGATTCAGAACAACTCAAACTCCAAAAATGGATAGGATTTCTAAAGTCGTTTTCAACTTTGACTTTCCAATTTAGGTGCATCGTTGGGGCCGATTTCTAAGGTCTAAAAACAAAGGGTTACACTTACAGAATTACTAAAGAGTTAATAATTTTTTATAAAAAAAAAACAGTAGCTAAATGACTATCGGAATATGAGTTATTCTAGAGATAGTATTTAGTCAAGAATGTCTTGTTGTAGTATCGTTGCAAAAATAATCTTGAGTATATTATTACTTTGCTAAAAACTTGATTGGGTTTAAAAAAACAATTCACTGATCAAAATTTGTTTATATTTTTCAGAATGACGAGTTCATTAATACAATTGTTGGCGTTTGATAAACTTATTGGGAATAATTATGCCACCTGGAAAACAAACCTGAATACTATACTAGTGATAGATGATCTTCAGTTCATTCTAACAGAGGAGTGTCCTCCCATTCCTAGCTCAAATGCAAATCGAACTGTTCGGGATGCATACAACAGATGGATCAGGGTTAATGACAAAGTCCATGCCTATATCCTTGCCAACATATCTGATGTCTTGGCAAAGAAACATGAGAGTATGGGTACTACCAAAAAGATTATGGAATTTCTCCGTGGGATGTTTGGACAACCATCCTTCTCCCTGAGGCATGATTCTATCAAGTACATTTACAACTGCAGTATGAAAGAAGGGGCCTCTGTTAGAGAACATGTCCTGAACATGATGGTACATTTCAATGTGGCAGAAGTAAATGAGGTTGTCGTTGACGAGAAGAGTCAAATTGGTTTTATTCTAGAATCTCTTCCGAAGAGTTTTCTACAGTTTTGCACAAACGCGCTTATGAATAAAATAGAATATAACTTGACTACTCTTCTAAATGAGCTATAGGCTTACTAGACTATGATGAGAGAAAAAGGTCTGGAATCGGAAATAAATGTTACTATCGCCAAGAAGAGAGGAACGTCCTCCCAAAAGCCTAATATTGCTTCTTCTTCACAAACTAAGAGTATTCTAGTTAAAAAGAACAAAGGAAAAGGGAAGAAGAAACCCATTGGTAGAAGAGGCAAGTCTAACGCTGTAGATAAAGGAAAATGTTTCCACTGGAACGAAGAAGGGCACTAGAAGAGAAACTGCCCTCTGTACCTTGAAGAGAAAAGGCAAGACTGGGTGTTATACCATGCAGCCGTTGGACATCACGGAGTCCTTGTCCATTTGGCTCTACTTTTCAAGCATCGTGTCATACCCACTACCCATGAAACCACCGCCTCCATGGAGTGAATAATGCTCCTTTACAATATTAATATGCAACTTTCTATCAATTTGGAAGGCTTCATAAACCAAGAAATGATCGATTGTGGCTCGAGAACAAGAGAATGATTATTCTTCCTCTCATTGATCCACAAGTTGTGTGAGTGGGCTGAGGTTGTGATCGATGCATTAGAGGAGATTTACAGGGTCAAACCCTAAATTGATAAGAGTTTGATTAGAAGGTTGTATGGGAACAAGGCTGCTCGGAAGGGCAAGGCAACAAAATCTCCATCCACATTTTCCTCCCTATCGGCCAAGGCAACTCCATCAGGGAGTTTTGTGCAACTCCCTACTGAGGATGATCCCCTTTCAGATTCATTATTCAGTGTAGAAGTCTCCAAAATCAGTTCATCCTCCACCCAATCAAAGGGATGTTCCCTTCGATTTTGCCTATATGTTTGCTGCTGCCATAGTAGTAGGTGATGCTACAGTAGAACCTTCCCAACAGCTACATGATATTAATGCCTCCATTGTTGCAGCAGACACCCAATTGGAGAGGTTCATGAGGCAAACCCAAGTATATTGGCAGTATGCTAAAGATCACAATGTGGCCTTCAGAATATTCCTTTCCTACGCTCATCTTGGGTACTATCCAGTTATCCCTTCTTTCTCGGATCACATCCTCCAAGATCCTATTGATGAAGACCGAGGCCTAGAAGTTGATGATGATGCTTCAACTCAATAGGGGAGTATCATGTTCCTTCTCTCACTCTTATTTTGTTTTGTTTTTAGTTTTTTCCTATGTTGTTAGGTTTGTTTTATTTTATGTTAGCGGTTGTTTTTGTTTCTACTGGACTTTACTTTTTTTTTTTTTTTTTTTGTAGCTAATGTTACATGAAATTTTTGGTTGCATGGTGTTTATTTGTTGTGCAAGGATGTTCTTTATGATGATACTTATATATCTTTTTCTATACCTTGGTTTCAGCCCCAAAAGAATACAAAACCAAAAGTTTTATGTTTTTTTATTTATGCAAAACCTTTCTAGGCTAGTCTCCTGTATGCTCACTAGTTTTATGTACTAAGAGATTCTAGCCATACATTTTGCAACCAAGCTAATGCACCATTCTCTTGTTTTTTTTCCCCTTTTGTAGTTTCTCTTTCTTGAGCAATGAGGACATCACTTATTTTAATTTTTGGGGGAAGAACTTTCACATTTTTTATTCCAATGTATTATTTATTATGTGAATGTGTACACGTATGTATGCTAGACCTTTAAAAAAAAGCCTTTCTAAGTGGACCACAAAAAGTAGCTAGAAGTGGAGAATGATATACTTGTGCTCTCTTTATATGAAAAGATTAGCTTGGAAAGTGAGTGTTTTGCCTCAAGTGTGACTCTTGCTCGTAATCAGATGCTCACAGGTAACCCGAGGGGCCAAGCTGGAACGAAGGTAAGAGTGATGCTGAGGGTCATTCCTAGGCAAGAAAGGAAAAAATAATAAGGAAAAGATTTTTTAAAAAATAAAAAAATGTGAAGGCTTGTAAAATGTAAGCCTTAAGTCCTAGCAAAAGTGTATGTTTGGGGGAAATAGTGAAAAGTTTCTTGTGCAATCCATGTTAGTATGGTGTTAGGTGAAGTTGTGGCATGTTTTGGATCTCCCTGGGGTCAATGATTGGTAGCTTAACTAGTTTGGCATGTTTAGGTTGCTAGTTGAAATGTTGAGTCGTTGGGTAAATGGAAACTCTTGTGAGGATTCTTAGGGAGTTTGTAGTTTCACAAGGTATTTGATTGGAGACCCTTTCTGAAAGTTGTTGTCTTTACATTTATCAAACTAAGCACGTATGTTTGGGTGTTGTTTATGATATTTTCTTGAGGACAAGAAAAGGATTAAGTTTGGGAGTATGATATAGGCTATGAAATGCATGAATTTGAGTTCTTATTTCGGCATTTTTATTATGAAAAATGGATTCACACATGAATTTGCCTCTAATTTTAGTCCTAAATTGCTAAATTGAGTTCATTGGGGATAATTGAGGTTAAGACTATTATTTGCTTTTTTGGAACCAATATGTTGAATTTTGGCAGCTTTTTGGGCTATTTCTGCAAATTTTACATCTGATGCACCCACATCAGTGAGCCATAAAATTCCAAATTTCGAACCAGTCAAGAGCAGTTCCGATTTTCATGTTTTGATCAGTTAGGCAACTCCGATTTCACCTAGAAATTGTTCAAAGCTTGAAATCCGGTCTTCCCCAACCATTTATGTGCCTATAAAAGGGATTAAGGATCTTCATTTCATGATCCCGTCGTCGCCCCCATCACCACCTTCTCAACATCTGCCATTTATATAGCAGCCTTTTGGGTTTCTTCTCAACGTTTCAAGTCAGTAGCTTTAAGAATGGAAGTTCCTTGAAGGCATAGCGGCTTTAGGATATCTCTTCCCACGAAAGTGTGTGTTGATGCCCAATTTCACCTTGAAAAGGGAGGAATCATCCTAGGGAAAGACTTGGAACTTGAGGCTTTGCCCAAGTTCTTTGAGTTGTAATTTTTCAGCTATCCATTTAATTTTTGTAATTATTTTATGTGTCCATATTTCCACCAATCAAACTACATTGTAGCATGATTCTTGATTTAATAAAGATGTTTAGTTTGTCATTTATCATGAGCTAAATTCCTTTAGGGGCTTAACAATGTGGATGCCCTAAGGTCTTTATGGTTTAAGTAATGTTGCACTTCAAACCAACTTGATTTATGCATTCTTTCTGTTGAATTTAAAGTTAGTATTGATAAATTAAATTGCTCACTTAATTTAATAATATAGTGGAGATTTAGTGCTAAGAAGGCTAGAATACAAACATATATCACAAAGGAATATGGGACCAAAAGCCTAGGAATAAGAGGGTCACGTTACCTTAGGAATAAGGGGCACCATAGGGTAAAGAAGTTTATCTTTAATTAATCTAAGATTCAACTACCGGTGGGAATGTTAGGTAGTAACTGCTTAAAGCTCCTAAAGGAACTTGACACAAGATTGAATAGATGTAGATTTCTGCCCATGCATACTTCACTGCCCTAGAGTGATGAAACTGCATCACTTTCAACATAAAGTTCGAAAGTTTGAAGCATTGTTAACCTTGTTTGATTACCATTGTTATTGTTTTTAACTTAAATTCTTGTTCATTCACAACACAATTCATTTAGGTTACCTTCGGTCGCATTAAATTTTCAGTCTTGATCAATTAAAATTACACCTAGTCCAGTGGATTTGATACTTGAAATACTCCGAGATTATTACTTCTTCGACATTGTATGCTTGCACTTAGAAATATTTTACCTCTCATACATTTGGTCGATCAATGTATATTTGAGAAAAAATAAAATGGAATTAAATTTTCCTAACCTATTTCAAATGTACTAAGAATTAAATAATGTATATTTTCTCAAAAATTAAAATAATACATAAATATATATGGTGTATAATTCATTAATATATATATATATATATTTGAAGAATTAAAACAATCAAAATTAAAATTAACTAAAAGTCAAAATATTGTATATAGTTTTCAAAAATTAAAATTGAAAATAAAAATAAAAATAAATAAATATGATGAATAATTCATTAATACATATATCTTCTTAATATTTAGAAACAATCGAAACTAAAATTAAAATTAAAAATAAAAATAGTGTTGCAAACAATACTTGAACATTAGTCTGGTTTTTCATAGTGCCCCCTCCAGACCACTGAAGTAGGATCAAAGTACTAATTATGCTATAATATAACTATAAATCTTTTATATTTAAAGGAAATCAATATGTGTATATGTACAACATCAGGGAGGTTGGCCCTTTAGTAGATCTTGAAGGAACCATTGAAAGTCCTTGAGCGAAAAAGGGGATCGGACCCAAATCCTAAAATTTACAAAATTATGAATTTTACAGAAACAAGAAACAATGTCATTATGTATTTAAGAAGAAAATACAACATGCTAGAGAAAATTTACAGAAGAATGGGTTTAGAAACCCTTACCACGATGGAGACCTCTATATTCTCTGGATGAAAATCCCAGAGGTGTAGGCTCTGTCTATTTTGGAAGAGAGGGATGAGAGGATGTGATGATGGGAAAATCAAGTCTTGGAACACTTTATGTGATTCACTATGTTCTCTGTAATTCTCTGTGAAAGCCCGAGGGAGAAGAAGCCTAATCCCCAAAAGACACAACCACCTCACCACTCACACGTTGTGAGTTGAGAAAGAATAGAGGAGGGAAGTTATTTTTCTTCAATCAAATTTTAAAATTAAAAATTAAAAATAGAAAAATAATTAATTTTAATTTATAATTAAAATCATTATATATTTGTATAATAAATAACTTATTATATATATATATATATATGACCATATGTCATATCATATATAATATACAACCTATAGCTTAATATTGCATCATATACAATATAATCTATAGTTTTTATTCTTTCACCAATGCTATTTAATATAAATCCATTTATATGAAATTTAATTATATGAATCAAATTCATATAATTAATGTTTGAATCATATTCAAATATTTATTTCCTCTCAAATAAACTTTATAGTAATTATATCATATATAATTAGATTAAATTAATTATATCACATATAATTAATTTCCTCGATCAATTTGAACAATTGAAATTAATCCAAAAAATTGATTATCATTAATTCTTGTTGAGCTACAAAAAAGGAACCTCATGGACTTGTAGCTTGAAGCTCCAACGATACATGAATAATTAATCAAACCCCTTTAATTAAGTTATTCACCATCCGTTAACTTTCGAACATTCCACTAAAGACCGATAGCTTCATTTATCACACTACATAAAGACCGTTAGATATAACCAGTCAATAGTACAATGATCTTTCACAAATTTCTCGTAAGTACAGTTGGCCAAAATTACCATTTTGCTCCTGTTGTTATAGCTAACTCCTTAAGTACCACTGATCCCTCTAATGAACAATAAATCATAGTCTAACTATGACCAAACCCCTCCCAGTCCTTAAAGGAGCAATTTATCTACTTACCCCAACGTTGGGGAATGAGTGAATTCCTTCTTGTGTAGCTGTGTTCTCAGCTCCCCAATCAGACGAATCTCCAAAATGGTAGGCTTATTGAGTCGACGATCTATCCACTCTCACCCATACAAATCAAAGAACCACATTCATAGGTAGGAGTTCACAACTCATTCAAGATTCAAGTTATGTTACCTATGGTCATCCTAGTGAGATGTAAGTCTCTATTATGAACGGAGTTTTATAATGAGACTAAACATTTCGTTGTCTGGTCTTATACAAACTCCTTTGTATAGAATACCCCCGCTTACATGTCTGCACATGAATGATCAGGATTAGATCATTTATAGAACTTTACAACAATTGTAACATTTACAAAGCAGGTCGTACTCGTAGTGTCACCAGGATAAGATGTTTGTACAATACAATTACAAACTATAGGATCCTACGAGATTTAGGGCATCATCCCCAAAAATCACCCACTTGACCTAAAGCTAGTGGAGTGTACAATATAAAAGTCAAATTAATATACAAAGTATACAAAACAATAAAATAAGGCATAACACACCAAGTATAAATCTCCCACTTGCCCTAGTCTAAACGTGGCCTATCCCATAGACTCATACTTTGCAGGTGACCCTCAAACACCTTAGTCATGAGGGCCTTTGTAAGCAGATTAGTAACGTTGTGTTCCAAAGCGATCTGCGTGATGATCACGTCCCTTCAATACACAATCTCTCGGATGAGATGATACTTCTGCTCTATGTGCTTCCCACGCTTGTGACTCTTAGGCTCTCGGGAATTAGCCATAACATCACTATTATCATAATAAAGTATTATGGGCTTTGATATGTCTAAAACGACTTCCAGATTAGTCAAGAATTTCCTGAGCCAAATAGCTTCTTTAGCAGCTCACAAGCCGCTACGTACTCAGCCTCCATGGTGGAGTCAAGAATGCACCCTTAAGAGTGTACACTGATCCTGATGTGGATTTCCTAGAATCCTTATCAGTCTGGAAATTAGAGTCCGTGAAGGATCAGATCCTTAAAACCATACATAAGTATGTAGTCCCTTGTTCTCTATAGATACTTGAGGATATTCTTAATGGCGATCCAGTGATCAAATCCTAGATTAGACTGATATCTACTGACTATCCCCACTGCGTAGCAAATTTCAGGTCTAGTACATAACATCGCATAAATTAGGCTACTAACAGTTGACGCATAGGTGATCCGTCTCATTTTTTCAACCTCTTAATGTGTCTTACGACACTATTCCTTAGACAATATAACTCAATGCTTGAAAGGTAATAAACCTCTCTTGTAATTCTGCATCGAATACTTGACAAGCATTTTGTCAATGTACGATGCTTGAGACAAATCTAGAATTTTGTTCTTTTGATCTCTAAAGATCTGTATTCCCAGAACAAACTGAGCCTCTCCCAAATATTTTATTTGGAATTGGGTCACTAGTCAGTTCTTAACTTCAATCAATAGACCTACATCATTCCCAATTAGTAGGATATCGTCTACATACAACACTAGAAAAACTACTGAACTGTTCATGGGCTCATCAATATTCTGATCAAAGCCAAAAGAATTGATCGTAGTATCAAATCTTATATTTGAAGATCGAGAAGTTTGCTTCATTCCATAGAAGAATCGATTAAGCCTGTAAACCTTTTGCTCTTGACCTTGGGTTATGAATCCCTTAGGTTGCTGCATATATATGATCTCCTTAAGATTGCCATTCAGAAAGGAAGTCTTGACGTCCATTTGCCAAATCTCGTAGTCATAATATGAGGCAATGGACAGGAGGATCTAGATAGACTTTAAAATGGCAACAGGTGAGAAAGTCTCCTCATAGCCAATTCTCTTGACTTAGGTATAACCCTTTATCACTAGTCTAGCCTTGAAGGTTTGCACCTTTCCATCAACATTCTGTTTTCTCTTATAGATCCATTTGCAACCTATAGGTTTAACCTATCAAGTTGATCTACAAGATCCCAAACCGAATTGAAGTACATCGACTCCATTTCGAGATCCATAGCTTTGATCCACTCATCCTTATCGACATCCTCCATTGCTTTCTTGTAAGACAATGGATCCTCAACATCTCCGTTAACTACCATAGCTATGATTTATGTTAAACCCATATAACGAACAGGCGGGTTCGCAACCCTCCCACTACGTCGAGGTTCCCTCAACACTTGAGATGGATTTGACCTACTAGATGATCCAACTTCAACAACTCTTGTTGAGGTATTGGGTTTTCAACAACTTTTGTTGAAGGTTCAGTTGTTGAAGATTCAATAGATTCCTTGGAAAATTCATTTAACACTATTTTACTTCGAAGCTTGTGCTCCCTTATATGGTCTTCTTCTAGAAAAGTAGCATTTGTCGACACAAGCACTTTACTTTTCTTAGGGTCGAATAAGTAACCATCTCTCATTCCTTTGGGGTAGCCTACAAACAGGCACAATTTTGAACGAGGTTCCAGTTTCTTAGGATTTTTCTCAACCACATCTGCTAAGCAACCCCAAATTCTGAAATGACGTAAACTAGCTTTACAACCATTCCATAACTCCAAAGGTGTTCCCGTAACACTCTTGGATGGAAAATATATGTTGCAGTCTATACTGCAAAACTCCAAAATGAATCAGGTAAGGAAGTATAACTCATCATAGGCCGAACCATGTCCAACAAGGTTTGATTTCTCCTTTTTGATACACCAATCTGTTGAGGTACTGAGAGTTGAGATACTATTCCTGAAGGAACTCTTATACAAGAGTACCTATGAGTGGAAGCGGATCTTTGCAATTCATTGTGACAGAATATCCACATATACATTCAATCATACAGATATGTATTCACAACGCTACATTATTGGCATGCTTTAAGAATCAATAAACAAAAGACCAAGAGATCATACCAATTGAAGACTTTTCTTCACAGCAAATCTCGCTTTCACTGGAACGGCACACTATCATTCAGCAACTCCCAATCATCTACCTCGAACAGTCTCCATACGAACATAAGAAAATGGGGGACGACACCACCACTCGGAGCCCTCAGTATTCTCGGAGTGAGAATCCAAAGGGTGGGCTTTGTTTGGATTTGGTAGAGGGGAGGAGAAAGGGAGATTGTATACAACGATCAAGCAAGTGGGAGAAAGGCTCGTCTATCGTATAGACAAAATCTTGATAATTTAGGTGAATAATACGATCGTGTAGGAAAAGGTAAGTGATCGTCTATACGATCGTGAAGGAAAAAATAAGCGATCGTCTATACGATTATTTAAAAAAGCTCAAGCTCTAAACGATCGTTTAATAAAAGGTAAGCGATCGTTAAGTAAATAGCGCGCACAGGTGTAAGCGTTAAGCGATCGCTCAACACTATCATATAGGTAAGTGATCATTCAGCACTATCGTATAGGCTCTGATTTTACTAAGCGATGACACACTTCAACATTATCTGCCAAATAATGCTTAACACGCCGTGAGCTATTTAAGCGTCTCCAAGTGATTCTTCATCTTACTCATGTTGGGGTTTGTGCTCTAAAGTCTCGTGTCCTGTAGTTTGTAAATAACTTTGTACGAACACTTGTGATGTATAATATATATGATATTTACTTCACTACTTGACTTTGCACATTTAGATGTTTTTTATTTTACCAAAAACTAATAAACTTAATATCCCTGGTTGTCTTTATGTAACTTAAACATGTATGTAGTGACATATAAGTGGATCATGTCTTAAGTGACAATCAAAATAGTTTGTAGTATACGGATATAGGAGGGAAACCTTATCCTGGTAACACTACGGACGCGGCCCGCTTTGTGGAATTGTTATAAATATTGTGACTTGTCACAGATGGTCTGATCCTGATCATTCGTGTAGTGGACATGCGAGTGGGGCGTCCTATACAAAGATTTTGTATAAGACCTGACCTCAAAGTGTTAATGCCTTGTCATATAACTCCATTCATGACTGAGACTTCACTTCACTAGGATGACCATAGGTAACATGACCTCAATCCTGAGTGAGTTGGGAACTCCTGTCATTGAGGGCAGTCCTTTGATTTGCATGGGTGCGAGTGGCTAAAGCACTGACTCAAACCTACCATTTTGAGGATTCGTCTGATTTGAGAGCTGGGAACTCAGCTTCACAAGATGAAGTTCACTTCTTCCCCAAAATAGGGGTAAGTAGATAGATTGCTCTCTTAAGAACTGATCCCGGAGCTTGAACGATGTGGCACCACGTACCTTCTCATGGCCCAAGAGGTGTTCACACATAGTAGGACTATGTTGTATTGTTCATTAGATGGATTAGTGGTACTTAAGGAGGAAGATGTAATTATAGGGGCAAAACGGTAAACTGGCCTATTGTAATTACGAGCATCTGTGAAGGGTCATCGTACTGATGATTGGTTATATCCAATAGACATAGAAATATATCTATGGCAAGAAGAGTTCAACTGTCGGTCTTTAGTGGAATGCCTAGCAGTTAACGGATGGTGGATATCGTGACTAAAGAGTTTAGTTAGCTATTCACATACCGTTGGAGCTTCGAGCCATAGGTCCATAAGGTCCTCTTGGTAGCTTGGATACAAGTTAAGAGTCAGTTTTTGGGTCAGTTTGAAATGTTTAAATTGACAAGAGAGAGTTTAATTATATATGATATAATTGAACGAGTTAATTAAATATGATATAATTAACTTTACGTATGAGATACATTAATTTGGAGGAAATTAGATATAAATATGATTTATATCTAGTAGAGGAAAATATTATAATTAATATATGATATTAATTTATATGTTATGAATATGATGAGATCACATTCATTGGACGGTTATAAAGGAAATGGGATGACGTCTCTTCTGTTCTAAATAACGGATGAGCGTATTGAAAGATCACTTTGAGATGCATAAATAGCTGACGGTGTGTTGAGCATGGAGGTGCGAACATTGTGTTAAAAGAGTGTCATCCTTTAGAAAATCAGTGCCTGTACGATAGTGCCTGCACGATCGCTTACATATACGATATTGCTAAGCGATCGCTTACCAATTACACCTTCACGCGCTATTAACTAAACGATCGTTTATCTTTTCCTAAGTGATTGTTTAGCTCCCGATATTTACTAAACGATCATATAGACGATCACTTAGTTTTTTCTACACGATCGTTCACCCTTTTCCTACACGATCGTTTAGACGATTGCTTACCCTTTCCTACACGATCGTATACTTCACCTAAACGATCAAGCATCTTGTCTATGCGATAGACGACCTCATCACCCACTTGCTTGATCGTTGTGTACGGCCTCTCTTCCTCCTTCCCTCTACCAAATCCGAACAAAGCCCACACTTTGGATTCTCACTCCAAGAATACTGAGGGCTCTAAGTGGTGGTGTCATCTCCGTTTCCTTCTGTCCGAGTGGTGATTGTTCGAGGTAGACGGTTGGGTTTTAGACTCGCTGTGAAGAAGAAATCTTCATCTGGTATGATCTCTTGATCTCTCTAGCATTATAAATGTATATTAGTATGTTTTGAATGTATATGTGGTAATTCTGTCACAATGAATTGGAAAGATCCACTTCCGCTCGTAGGTGCTCTTAAATAAGAGTTCCTACAACTCATCCATTATGAAAACAGAAGAGACGTGGGCCAATTATCCCATAACTGTCCAATTAATAGATAATAAATATAATCACATTATATTCATAACCTATGGTTAAATATCATATATTAACCATAATATTTTTCCTTCACTAGATATAATCATATTTGTATCCAATTTTCTCCAAATTGATGTATCTCATACGTAAAGTTAATTATATTATATATAATTAACTAGTTCAATTATATCATATATAATCGAACTCCCTCTTGTCAATTTGAACATTTCAAACTGACCCAAAAACTAATTCTCAACTTGTATCCAAGCTACCAAGGGGACCTTATGGACCTATGGCTCGAAGCTCCAATGGTACGTGAATAACTAACTAAATTCTTTAGCCACGATATCCACCATCTGTTAACTGCCAGACATTCCACTAAAGACCTACAACTGAACTCTTCTTACCATAGATATATTGCTATGTCCATTGGATTTAACCAATTATCAGTACGATGACCCTTCACAGATGCTCGTAATTACAGTTGAGCCAATTTACCATTTTGCCCCTGTAGTTACATCTTACTCCTTAAGTACCATTGATCCCTCTAATGAATAATACAATATAGTCCTACTATGTGTGAACACCTCTCGAGCCATGAGAAGGTGTATGGTACCACATCATTCAAACCCCGGGATCAGCCCTTAAGAGAGCAATCTATCTACTTACCCCTGCTTCGAGGGAGGAGTGAACTCCATCTTGTGAAGCTGAGTTTCCAGCTCTCAAATCAGATGAATCCCCAAAGTGGTAGGTTTGAGTCGGCGCTCTGGCCATTCTCACACATGCAAATCAAAGGATCTCCCTCAATGGCAGGAGTTCCCAAATCACTCAAGATTGAGGTCATGTTACCTATGGTTATCCTAGTGAAGTGAAGTCTCTGTCATGAATGGAGTTATATGACAAGACGTTAATACTTCGTGGTCAGGTCTTATACAAACTCTTTATATAGGACGCCTTCGCTCGCATGTCCCCTACACAAATGATCAGGATCAGATCATCTGTGACAAGTCACAACACTTGTAATTATTCCACAAAGCGGGCTGCGTCCATGCGTTACCAGGATAAGGTTTCCCTCCTATATCCATATACTACAGACCATTTTGGTTGTCACTTAAGACATGATTCACTTGTATGTCACCACATACATGCTTAAGTTACATAAAGACAACCAGGGATTGTAAGTTTATTGGTTTGTGGTAAAGCAAATAAAACTTCTAAATGTGCAAAGTCAAGAAGTGAAGTAAATATCATATATTATACATCACAAGTGTTTATTCAAAATGTGTTTACAAACTACAGAACACGAGACTTTAGGGCATCAACCCCAACAATTCCATGCTTTATCAAATAGTTCTAGAATGTAAATCCAAAAACTCTCTACCTCGATCAGGTCAAAATGTCTTAATTGTTCTATTCAATACATTTTCAACTTTGGCCTTAAACTCTTTCAACTTTTGAATGGATTCAAATTTATATTGCATTAAATAAACATATTCATACCTTGAATAATCATCAATAAAGGTGATGAAATATTGAAACTCTCCTTTTGCTTTTACATTGATTAGACCATAGAGGTCTGAATGTACTAGCTCTAATGGTTCTTTGACCCTATGACCTTTTCCAGTAAAAGATCTTTTAGTCATTTGCCTTCAAGACATGACTCACACATAGGTAAAGGATTTTCTTCTAACTTAATTAGAAGTCCATTCTTTACCAATCTTTCAATTCTATTGAGATTGATGTGTCCTAATCTCAGGTGCCAAAGTTAGGCATTTTCTTTAGGAGAAATTCTAAGTCTTTTATTTTGAGTTACCACAGTTTTAAACATTTCAGTGTTAAGGAGGGTTTTAGTTGCTAACGGTCTTAGCACATATAGATTATCTTCGAGATTTGCAGAACAAATATATACTCCATTTTTGTAAAAAATATTTTATTTACATTATGGTATTTTTACATAAGAAGCCTATCTTTGGCCATATTTTCATAAATGCCTTTAAATTTGATTTTTTTTTTTCAAAAAGATCTTTTAGTTTATTTTTGGATAGTTTTACCCTTTTTTATATTTATTTATAGGGATAGTTGCAAATATAAGCATTAGGCCCAAGTATTAGCAGATGTAACATAATGTAAAAAAAAATTGCAATTATGGCCAAATTTAAATAGTCTATCAGTGATAGACCATATTATTGGTAGAAGTCTATCAGTAGTAGACCATATCACTGATAAGAGTCTATCAACGATACAAGTCTATCGCTAATAGAACTGTCTATATTTGCAATTTTTTTTCAAAATGTTGTTATACACTTAATTATTATTCCTAAAATGCTACCAATTGCAATTACCCTTATTTATATTCGTTATATATATATATATATATATATATATATATATATCCTATATTTGAAGCTACTTTAGTGATGGAGAGAAATACAATTATTATAAAGAGAGAAAATACATTTATTTTAATTTTTTTTTATTTTCCAATTTGGAAAAATGCATTTAGTGAAATTTTATTTTCTAATTATGTTGATTTTCACATATCAATTTATTATTTTTTTAATGGTTATTTTAAATATACCTTAGAACATTTTGACATATTTTTTTATTATTTTAAATATATCTTAGAACATTTTGTTAGGTATTTGAAAATATTCTAACCAATATATGAAATATACTACAGTTTATAAATTAAAGATTGACTTAATGCTTGACATAAATCATGGTATAAACCAATATATGAAATATACGACAAGATATAAATCTTCATAAACTTCATTTACACCATGGTATATATATCATAATACAATAAGTCTAAATAAAAAAAAAAACACTCGTTTATATCAAATAAACAAATACATATACCACAGTATATATCAAATTTCCTACAAAAGCTAAAAAAAGTACATATATATCATAGTATATATTAAAAATAGAAAAAAAAATAAAGTCCATCTTGAAAGAACTCGTTTTCCAGAGATCCTTGAGCGAAAGCGGACCGTTTCCAAATTTCATTTTTATTCAAAATTAAATTTACAGTAAACATACAAGATATGCATTCATAAACAAATTACAACATGCTTTTTACAAAGAAAAAGAGTTCAAGAGATATCACCTTTGAAGAACCTTTCTTCGTGTAATTCCCTCGTACAATTACGAGCCTCGAACTCGGCAACTTCTTGAAAAACTTCACGAACCAAACAGAGACACTACCACAGTGAGTCTTTGGTATTCTTAGGGTGGTTAGGAGGGATTGTATGAGTTTTGGAGGAAGAAGAAGATTGGAGAAGACAGAACGTGTCTGTAAAAACTCAATCGTCTAGCATTCTCTTTCAATCGTGTAGGTGTTCTCACATTAGTCTTAGAAGGAAGAAGAGAAACTATTTTCTTCTATTGCTTTTTGCCACAAAATTGAATAACCACCCACTAGGGTGGTTGGAGAGAAAATAGGATAGTTATTATTCTAAATAATAAAATAATATAAATAAATATGGTAACTAACTTATCATATTATATTTATATTAAACTATATGTTATATCAAATATAACACATAACCTATAGTTTTAATATTGTATCATATACAATATAAACTATAGTTTCTTTTCTCTATTTTATGGCATTTAGTATAAATCATATTTATATTAAATTTAACAACTATGAATCACATTCATGGAAAATATATTTGAATCTAATTCAAATATTTATTTCCTCCAATTAAACTATAATGTATCAAATATATTATAATAATTATATCATATATAATTGAAACAATTTAATTATATCATATATAACTAAATTCCCTCTTATTAATTTGAACAATTCAAATTAACCCAAAAACTGATTCTCAACTAAATCCTTTTGAGCTACCAAGGGGATCTTATGGACCTGTAGCTTGAAGCTCCAACGGTATGTGTAAACTCTTTAATTATTTTATCTACCATTTGTTAACTATCGGGCACTCCACTATAGATCGATAACTATACTCGTCGCACTACAGATATATTTCTATGTCCATTGGATATAACCAATCAACAGTACGATGACCCTTCATAAATTGCTCGTAAGTACAGGTGGGCCAAATTACCGTTTTTCCCCTATATAGGTGAAATGAAAGTCTCTATTATGAACGGTGTTATATAATGAGACTAAACATTTTATGGTTCAGTCTTATATAAACTCATTTGTATAGAATATCCCCGCTCGTATGTCTAATACATGAATGATCAGGATCAAATCATTTGTTGCACTTTACAACAATTATAACACCTACAAAGCGGGTCATATTCATAATGTCACCAGGATAAGGTACCCAACCTTATCCATATACTACACACCATTTAAGTTATCACTTAAAAATGATCCACCTGTATGTCTCCACATACATGTTTAAGTTACAACGATAATGTTGGATGTTAGTTTATTAGTTTGTGGTTAATGCAACTAAAATATCACATATTTTATAGACAAAGTGAATAAAAATATCATGTATTATTAATCACATAAGAGTTTGTTCATACAAAGTTTACAAACTATAGAACCCTACGAGATTTAGGGCATCAACCTCAACACATCTTCATATTAGGGTTTATAATACATAACCCTCCATCTTTATCTCTTTTTCTTCTTTCGCCATGGCTACCACGAATCTCTCTCCCCATCGTCATCGACCGAATTTGCTCGCCCCACCGTGTCGTCGATTGAATCTGCTCAACCCATCATTGTCTATTTGCCCTACACCGTCCACGCCATCAATTCGTCCGAAGTCATCTATGTCATCTCGTGTTGAGCCATCAATTCGTCCCATGTCGTTGTCTACTGCTTGCAACTCACACCTTCGAAAGAAGAAAAAAGATAAGGGGGAGAAGAAAGAGAGGGAAGAGGAAGAAATGGGTGTGAATTATGAGGGAGAGATTATATGAAATATATTGTTGGGAAGAGAGAATATATGCATGGGAGAGAGAGAATATGCATGGGGGAAAGAGAATATGCATGGGAGAGAGAGAGTAGGCATGAAGGAGATATATATATATATATATATATAACGTAAATGAGGGTTAAATTGTAAATAGCCATTGATATTAGTGAAAATAGGGAGACCAATAGGTTTTTTTGTAAAAAAATGAAATGTTCAAGATATTAACATAATATGTATCTATTTTTTAGGCCTTTTATGTAAAAATCCCTTACAATAAAAGAGATAGAATAATTTTGTTTAATAGGCATTTTACAGAAATAAGGTTCTTTTTCAAACTTGAAACAAACAATACATTATCTAGTATAACATAAGATTTCTGTAAACAAAGTCGAATTCATCCCATTTCTATAGCTGAGACGATGTGCCTAGTTCTAACCCTCATCGTCATCTCCATAGCTTCAAGTTGTCGCCGAAAACTAATTCCCTAAAATGAAGAACAAATATGGTTAATGGCGCCTAAATCAATTATCTAGGTCAAATCATCATTCTCCGGTAAATAGGTTTCCAAAAAAAAGTAAATTATATTTACCTTGCTTGGCCTTTTTCTTTTCTGCCAAGTATTTGGGACAATTTCTCTTCCAATGTCCCTCCTGGTTATAATGGAAATAGATTCCCTCTGCAGTCGTGGTCTTCTTGCCTTTCTAGGCAGCAGCTGGTGGGTTAGCTTTCGTGTCTGAGCTGTGTAGACGGTTGTCCTAACATTTTCCTCAGGGACTCCATGATCTCATAGACCTTGAGCATAAGCTCATGCTTCTTGGCCAAGACTTCAGAAAGGCTTACCAAGATTTATGCTTGGGCCTTCTCGTTTGTCCATATCCATCGCTCATATGTTTCTCGAACATTTCGAGTAGCTTTAAAGCTGAAATGGGAGAACAATCCTCCATTAGGACAAATCGAAGGTCATCGATGATCATAATATTGTTGATTATGTTCTTCCAAATTGTGTAATTATCACCCGTTAGTTTGTCGACAGCGAGTAAATTAAGAGTCACGGAAGTCATAATGAATAAATTTACTGAAATCATACAAATTATTTATATTAGTCTATTTGCATTAAACCATTAGGAAAAAACCAATCAATTTTAGCAAAATAATCTAATGTATCCTAACTGATATCTACTTTGCAACAATGTTTCAGTGAGACAGGACAAAAGCCACCGTAGGGTGATCAGATGCCCCTTTACTGAAATGAGACTATCTCAACCAATAGACAGAACAACTCCTTGTTACTGTAACTATCAATCACCATTGTTCGGTCCATAAATGTTTAAACTCGCTTAACATTTCTGGTAAGTGTAACCCCTCATTTTAGATTCTAAAGTTCCACCCCAATGAGCCAACCATAGGAAAAACCCAATTGGGGAAAAAACTGAAGTAATCCTTATCCATTTTTGGAATTTGAATAAAGTGTCATGCAAAAATGCCATCCTAGGGGGACACTTAAGGTGCCACGTGGTCGTGCATGAGACTTTACTTCAAACTAATGAGAGAGATTGAGGGATGTGCTGTCACACGTCCTGCTCCCCCTTTGTATAAACACTCTTTCCATTCACCTTGATATTGATCTATACAAACACCATCCATAGGGGGAAACTCAAAGTGCTTGGAGGCTGAGTATAGATCTCACAATGTGAAATTTTAGAGAGAAACGTGAAGAGGATAAAATGAAGTATCATATACCTATTTTCCTCCCACTGAGCGTTTTACCTAGGGTTAATTAACTTAGAAAAATCTGGCTATTGATTTTAACTAAGTGTTTGTTTAATTTGTCTAAAAGCAACCCTTACTTTGGATAGTTAAACAACTTTGATTAATGTTTATTAAACATTTAATGAACTATAATCAAGCATTGCATGCTTGTAACAAATCTATCTAATTCTCCTTTCCAGGTAAGTTCCCAGGTAGCAGTGTTATGTTTCCGTCAACTTAAATACCCCAGCCTAGATAGAACTGACCTTAGATAAAAGGTCCCTTGTAGAAACATTTGTTACAAATTTGATCTTTTAATTAAGAATCAATTTAATCCTATTAAACCAATTAAAAGATTAAACTTAAATTTCTAATCTCATTAGAAAAGTGATCTTAGGTTTATATGAATCATATTTTAAAACAATTTTAAAAGATGATTTTAACCTAAGGGTTGCATGCAATTCTAAAATATTGATTTTATTTTTTAATTCTAATTTCATTTTATTATAATAATTAATAAGAAAATGAAATAAATCAAAACCATAAAATGCACCCAAAGACATACTTAGTAAATTATTGTAGGGATTAAAGCCTCGCGCAGCAGAAAAAATCAGATCTAACTCTAATTTAATATCAAACAGAGATAGCATTCAAAAACAAACTTAGGCTAAACATATACATTCAAAAAATAAATAAATAAAAAGGAATCCATACCTTGTTGAATTGGACATAAACGACCCTCCCAAAAATCCTTCACCATATCCAGGCAGGATAGTGGGATCCCCTCTTCTTGGTTTTTGGGAGAAAAAAGAGAGATTCGAAGAGAACTCTCTTCTGAGGAGAATTTTTTTTTCCCCGTTAAAACCACACCGTGAGCATGATAGTCGGAGGGAGAGATAGAAAATCAGGAAGAAGACTCCCTCTCCCCATAAAAAACGTAACAACCCAACGTGGGGAGTTACCTATTTTTTTATTTAACTTTATTTATTATTATAATTATTAATTAAAATTAAAAAATCTAATTTTAATTTATTTTAATTAAATAAATAATAATAAATATATTTAATTTAACTAAATACATATAATTTAATTTAATTTATTAAAAAAATTAAATCGAATTTCATTTATTAAAAAATTAAATTAAATGATTATTACTTAATCAAATTAATTAATAATAATTAAATGTCTCCTATATTTAACGTGTATTAGAATCATATTCTAATACATTCCCCTCACATAATCTACAGTTTCAATTCAATTAATTTAATCAAATCATATTTAATTAAATTAAAATTCTCCAATTAATTAATCATTAAATTAAATATCACATATTTAATTTAGCCTTATAATTGAATCACACAATGATCTTTCTCTCATATAATCTATAGTTTTAATGTGCATCTTATGCACATTAGTTTTAACCTATAGTTTTAATATGAAATTAATTCATATTACATCTAATATTTGAAATCCTTCAAATATATAATTCTCCCATAAAATAATTTTTAAATCAAACTCAAAATAAATTTATATCATAAAGTTTAATTAAATTATAAACTTTATATTATAATGTATATCAACATACATTATATTATTTTTCCTTTGTTGATTTGAACAAGTCAAATTACTTTAATTTCCTCAATATCCTTTTTTTGAGCTATCAATGGGATCTAATGGACCTATAAATCAGAACTCCAACGATATGAGATTAATTGGCTAAACTCATTAACCAAGCTAATAAATATTCGTTAACTGTGGATACACTCCACTATAGATTCACAGTTGCATTCTTCTCACTGTAGATATATTTCTGTATCCACGGATATAGATCAATAACAGTCAGTTAGTCCTTCACGAGTGTTCATAACACCAACTGGGTCAAATTACTGTTTTACCTCTGGGTTACTTCTACATCCTTAAGTACCAATTTTCCTCTAATGAACAACCTGTTTCTGGTCCAACCAACAAATAGAGATCCCTCTCAAGCCAATGAGAGGGCAGGACCCTATGTTCAAGACTTGGAAACACCACTTAAGGGAACACTCATCTACTTTCCTAAAGCAAGAAAGGAGTGAATTCCATCTTATGAAATTACATTCCCAGCTATTCACTCTGTTTTGTCCCAAAATGGTAGGTCTATTGAGTCGGCGAGCCAGCCACTCTCACCCATACAAATCAAAGGACAATCCCTCGTGAACAGAAGTTCATAACTCATTCTGGATTGAGACTAAGTTGCCTAGGTCATCCTAGTGAAATAGAAACCTAACTAGTCAACGATGTTACAGCTAGGGGTTACTATTTCGGGGTCCGGTCTCATGCAAACTCATTGCATGGGATACCCCCACTCACATGTTTCTTACATGAACACGTTGAATCATTGTGTTTGTATCAAACACAAAGTAGGTCGTATTCATTGTGTTACAGGATAAGGTACCCAACCTTATCCCTATACTATAGACCTTTTAGGTTGTATCTTGAACAATGATCCTCGTATGTCTCCACATACAGCTCAAGACTCATACAACAACCCAAGATGTTAGTTTATTGGATTAGAGTTATTTAGGCATGATTAACATAATATAAACCATAACGCTTTATTGAAAAACATCAATAATAATTTATAATGAACAGTCAAATGTTACATTTACTATCTACGAGTGTTAGGGCGTAAAACCCAATAAACCCCCACTTGAACTAAAACTTTAGTAAGTGGGATATATATAAAATAATCCAAAGCTGGAAATGTCAAATGTCTTTTGTACATTACATGGAAAGTAAATATACAAATACAATAAACTAGGGCATCCTTATACCCATTACACAGCTCCCACTTGCCATAGATTATACTATATACATGTCTCACAGACCTAGACCCTCTAGATGACTCTCAAACACTTTAGCCGAGAGAATCTTCATAAATGGATCAGCGATGTTGTGCTCCGAAGCAATATTGGTGACAATTACATCTCCTTGTTGCACAATCTCCCATATGAGGTGATGCTTCCTTTCTATATGCTTTCCTGGTTTATGGCTACGAGGTTCTTTCAAATTGGCTATAGCCCCACTGTTATCACAGTATAACGTAATGGGCAAGTCCATATTTGGAACAACTTCCAAATATGAGAGAAACTTCTTGAACCATACTACTTGCTTAGCTACTTCACAAGCAGCTACATACTCAGTCTCTATGGTGGAGTCTACTATGCATCCTTGTTTGATGCTTCTCCAAACTACAGCTCCCCCGTTTAGGGTGAACACTGACCCTGACAAAGATTTTCTAGAATCCTCGTCAGTCTGAAAGTCAGATTCAGTGTATCCCGTAAGGATCAAATCCTTAGCCCATACACCAACATGTAGTCCCTCGTTCTCCAAAGATACTTGAGGATATTCTTAACCCCTATCCAATGGTCTAACCCTAGATTGCACTGGTACTTACTGACTATCCCTACCGCAAGACATATGTCAAGCCTAATGCATAGCATAGCATACATTAAGCTGCCCACAACTGAGGCATGGGGAATGATCTCATATCTTCAACTTCTTGAGGTGTCTTAGGACATTGCTCCTTAGACAGATGAACCCCATGTCAAAAAGGCAACAAACCTTTCTTGGAGTTCAGCATCGAATATCTAGACAAGATCTTGTTCATATATGTTGCTTGAGATAACGCTAACATTTTGTTCTTACGATCTCTGATGATTTAGATCCCAAGAATATATTGTGCCTCTCCTAAATCTTTTATTTGGAATTGGGCTGCCAACTATTTTTTTATGTCTCTCAGGTACCCTATATCATTCCCAATGAGTAGGATGTTGTCCACATAAAGTACTAGAAAAGCTACTTTATTCTTGATGATCTTCTTGTTAACACAAGGCTCATCAATGTTTTGGTCAAAACCAAAAGATTTGATTGCAGTATCAAATCTAATATTCCAAGATCTGGACGCCTGTTTCAATCCATAAATGGATCGATTCAGATTGTAAACCTTTTGCTCTTGACCTTGGATTATGAACCCCTTGGGCTGAGACATAAAGATATTCTCTTCAAGATTACCATTTAGAAATACAGTCTTGACGTCCATTTTCCATATTTCATAGTCAAAATATGTGGCTATGGACAAAAGAATTCTTATGAACTTGAGCATAGCAACAGGAGAAAAGGTTTTCTCATAGTCAACCCCTTCTCTCTGGGTATAATCATTTGCTACAAGTCTAGCTTTGAAGGTATGTACCTTCCCAGCTGCATCTCTTTTTCTTTTATAGATCCATTTGCATCTGATGGGTTTTACCCCTTCAGGTAGATCTACTAGTTCTCATACTAAATTGAAGTATATAGACTCCATTTCGAGGTCCATGGCTTTGACCCATTGGTTCTTATCTACGTCATTCATTGCCTATCTATAGGACAATGGATTCTCAACACCATCATCAACTATGATAACTTGAGTTTCAGTTAAACCCACCCTCCCACTGCATCGAGGCACTCTCAACGAATTAGAAGGACGGGATGGACCTGAAGTACTGGCTTCTTCATCAACCCTTGTTGAAGAACCAACTTCATCTTCAACAACATTTGTTGGCTCTTCAGTAGTTTCTCCTAACACTAACTTACTGCATGGTTTATGATTCCTCATGTGGTCTTTTTCCAAGAAAGTAGCGTTTTTCGATACAAACACCTTATTTTCTTGTGGGTCGTAGAAAAAACCACCTTTCGTTTCTTTTGGGTAACCAACAAATTGGCACAGCCTTGAACGATGTTCCAATTTCTTAGGATTTGTCACAAGCATATGTGTTGGACAACCATAGATATGGAAGTAACGCAAAGTGGGTTTATGCCCCCTTCATAACTTAAAAGGTGTTTTAGAAACACTTTTTGAGGGAACATTGTTCAAAATGTGAACTGCAGTCTCTACTGCATACCCCCAAAACGAGCTAGGCAATTGAGCATAGCTCATCATCGAGCGAACCATGTCTAACAAGGTTCTATTCCTTCTTTTTGATACACCATTCTGTTGAAGTGTATCAGGTACAGAGAGTTGGGATTGGATTCCATGTTCTATCATATAGTCCTAGAATCTTTGATCCATGTACTCTCCACCTTGATCAGATCGAAGTATTTTAACTATTTACCTAATAGGTTTTCAACTTTAGCCTTATACTCTTTGAACTTTTCAAGGGCTTCAGACTTGTGACCCATTTGTTAGGGTTGATGCCCTAAAGTCTCATGTCCTGTAGTTTGTAAACAGTTTGTACAAATGCTTGTGTTGTATAATATATGATATTTACATCACATCTTGTATTTTGCTTAGCTTCTTGTTTTATTTACTTTACCACAAACCAATAAACATAAAATCCCTGGTTATCTGTATGTGACTTAAGCATGTATGTGGTGACATATAAGTAGATCATGTCTTAAGTGATAACCAAAATGGTCTGTAGTATATGAATATAGGAGGGAAACCTTATCCTGGTAACGCTATGGATGTGGCCCGCTTTGTGGAATGGTCATAAGTGTTGTGACTTGTCAGAGATGGTCTGATCTTGATCATTCGTCTTAAGGACATGCGAGCGGGGGCGTCCTATATAAAGAATTTGTATAAGACCTGACCATGAAATGTTAACGTCTCGTTATATAACACCGTTCATGAAAGAGACTTCACTTCACTAGGATAACCATAGGTAACATAACCTCATTCCTGAGTGAGTTGGGAACTCCGGCCATTGAGAGCGGTCCTTTGATTTGTATGGGTGCGAATGGTCAGGTCGCTGATTCAAATCTACCATTTTGGGGATTCGTCTGATTTCGGAGTTAAGAACTCAGCTACACATGATGGAATTCACTCCTTCCCTTAGGCAGGGGTAAGTAGATAGATAGCTCCCTTAAGGACTAATTCCAGGGCTTGAACGATGTGGAGCCACAGACCTTTTCTTGGCTCGAGAGTTGTTCACACGTAGGTTGACTATGTTATATTGTTCATTAGAGGAATCAGTGGTACTTAAGGAGTGAGATGTAACTACAGGGAAAAAATGGTACTATTTGTGGAAAAAATGGTACTATTTGTGGAAAAAATCGTACTCATGAATGGTTATATTCGATGGACACAGAAATATATCTGTGGCAAGAAGAGTTTCGAAGATTGAAGAATGTCTTCAACTGGTATGGAAACTCTCTCCCTCGTTTATTTTTGTTTAAAGCATGCCTTTAATTGACTGTTTGTTTACATAAATGTGTGTTTGAATGTATAATATGTATTTCGGTCATGGTGAGATCGAAACAATTCGAACATGCTCATGGAACTCTTCGATAAGAGATCCTTCACCATTAGATATAAGTAAACATGCCTGGAATATTCATCTATAAAAGATATGAAGTATTCATACACTCCTCGAGCTTTTACATTCATTGGACCCTAGAGATCCGAATGTATCAACTCTAAGGGTTCTTTGGCCCTATAGCCTTTTCAAATAAAAGGTCTTTTATACATTTTCCCTCAAGACAAGATTCACAAGGTGGTAATTAATCATCTTCTAACTCATTTAGAAGTCCATTCTTTACCAAACAACTGATCCTATCAATATTTATGTGACCTAGTCTTAAGTGCCAAAGATAGATATTATTACTTTTAGGAGAAATATGTTGCCTTTTTTCATTGAGTATTAGCAGTTTTAAACATCTCATGATTTAAAAGTGCTTTTATTTCAGTTGGTCCTAACACATATAAGTTATTTTCTAATTTAGCAGAACAAATATGTACACCATGTTTCGAAATGAATGCTTCATTAACTAAAAATTAATTGAGTACAATTTTTTCATAAATAGGAAATAGATACTAAGTTCCTCCTTATCTTGGGAACTACATATAGATTTTCTAATAAAATAAATTTATTTCCATAAAACAACTTTGTGTCTCCCATTGCACGAGCTGAAATGACGTCTTCCGTTCTGACGTATCCAGGCAAACATGATTAGTTGCTCCTAAATCAAGTATCCAGGCAAACTCATCATGCTCAATAAGGTATGTTTCTGAAATAAGTAAATCAAATTTACCTTCCTTTTCCTTCTTCTTTTCAGCGAGGTACTTAGGGTTGTTCCTTTTCCATTGTCCATCTACATTGCGGTGGAAACATTTGCCCTTGTCAGCCACCTTAGCCTTTCCCTTGCTCTTGCCAGCAGCGGCGGGAGCCTTCCCCTTGTTTCTTTTCTTCTTCTTAATCTTCTTAGAAGCAGAAGATTGAGATACATCTTTAGTCCAGCGGATCGCTTGGGATGCATTACAAGCAAGGCTTGAAGGACATTCCTCTGTTAAGACAAACCGCATATCGTCTATAACAAGAATCATATTCAAGTTGGACTTCCACGTAGAATAATTTTCACCAATTAATTTTTTGCTTTTAAGCAGTGCTATTATAGAGAAAGACATTGTTGGAAATAAACAATGACCGTATTAGTTATCTTTTCCTTAACCCATCACATAAACAAATAAATGCATAAAATCCAATCTAATTCAGCAAAACAAGTAATCAAAGAACCCTAAGAAACAATTGATTTAGTTTTGTAATGATGCTTCAGAGGTTTAGTGTAACCACCATCGAAGGGTGATCAACTACTCATCCTTTAAAATGAGACAATTCTCGACTAAATCTAATACCAGAATAACTCATTTTCCTGTAGACTTTAGCCACCATTGTTTGGTCAAGGATTTGTTAACATATTTAACTCATCCCCATAAGTGTAACCCTCTCACTTTCAGATCCCAAAGGTACGTACCAACAGACTACTATTAGGAAAGACAACTTTTGGTAATTAACCTAAGAAACCTTATCCTTTCCAGAAGTTCATGGTGTTCCGAATCCTATGATCAGACCCTTCGAAGGGATGGTTGCTCCAGGATAACATGTAGGCAGATCATAGGAATCTCACGATGTGACCTAGGGGCGAAGAATAAGGGATACGTTGACACGTGTCCTGCTCCCACTTACTATAGACACTTTCCCCATTCACCTTGTTATTGACCCATACAAACACTTTCCAAAAGGAGGCCGTGCCTAAGGCGACACGAAGCCGAGTATGTATCTCACTTTGTGAATATAGAGACGTACGAGCAAAACATGATTTTAAATATCTCATTTTGTAATTTTTCTCCCACTAAAGTGTCCTACCGTACTTTTTAGGGTTTATTTAACTTAGATAAATCCGACTAAGTAATCTTTCTAAATCTATTCTTATTATATCACTTATAAAAAAAAAAAAATCTATGTTCTAGGTGAATTAAACTCATTTAATTAACCTAGTGACAATACATGCTAACATCAAACTATGATTAATTCAACTCAGGTTCTAGGTCAGTTCCCAGGTAGGAAGTGTTCTGTTAACCGTCAACTTAAAAACCCCAAGCCTTAGACAGAACTTCACCAATAGAGTTCCTTTATAATCATAGTAATGTTTTTCCTACTTAGTTCATTAAAACTATTTTTAAAGAACTAAGATAAAAAAAAAAAAATTATAGTCCTATTAGAAGTTGATCTTAGGTCTAATTAATTTTAAATATTTTTAAATTAATTTATAAACCTTGTGATCCTATATTTGCATGCAATTCTCTATTATAGATTGACGGTTTCTAACCATTAATTTAAAAAAAAAAATTAATGATTAGCCCTATAATCATGTTGCTCTGTGGTTTTAATTAATAAACAAACCATATAACATGCATTGCATAATTTAATATAACAACTACATTAATACTATGGATGTGACATGCTCAATGCATATTGATTTTCATATAAAAAATATAACACTTTATATTAATGCAAACATGAAATCAATTAAGCATGCTCAAAAATTTATAATCAATATAACTCTTTATATTTATCTAAGTAATTACATGCTCATACTTTGTTAATTTAAAAAAATATATAACAATTATATTAAAAAAGAAATTAGCCTATCATGCATAAACTATATATTATAACATTTATACTATACAAATGCATGAATATGTTTAACCTAAGGTGGGATTATATCTAATTGACATCCATAATGAATTTAAATAGCTAATGAACCGGTTAATTGGTTCCTAGGATAAAATTAAAGTAAAAAAAATACATTAATTTTACTAATTTATCCTAAGTAATCCTCAACCGCACTCGAATCGAACCAAAAGAGCTCAAACCGTGAACAAAACTTTCAAAAAGGGGCCAAAGCCGGTTGAATTGAGCTAGAAAAATGAATCAGGCCAAAATCACTAAAAAAAAAGGGTCAAAATCGCTCAAGACCGGTCAAAACTGCGTGAATCGGACCGCCAAGAACCGATCAAACCTTGAACTGTGCCTCCTGACATCATGCTTACGTCATTCATGACGCTGAAGTTAGTGACCGAATCGGGCGAACTTCGAATCGGGCAAACCTCAAATCGGACCACGCGAACCGTTAGGGCTGATGTCATCTAGCGTTAGATACTGACGTCAGCCCTTCTATTTCCAGTCACTGTTTTTCGATTTTTTCGATTTTTTTTCCAAATTGCAGCCACTATATTCCTCTATTTTTTGCCAAAATTGATCCCGATCTTCAACCTAATTCTAGACACGGACTTACAGACTCGATTTACATTAAAATGACCAAAATAAAGGGGCCCTTACATGATCAAATCACATAAAAAATGTAAATCTATGGCCAATTAAACCCAAACAGTTCACAGCAAACCAAAAACATTCATAATGCGTTTAATCCCACCTATAACCAATGCAAAACTGAAATTGATATTAAAACAGAGAAGACTCTGATACCAATTACAAGGTAAAGCCCCACGCAACGGAAAAAATCAGATCTAACTCTAATTTAATATCAAACAGAGATAACATTGGAAAACAAACCTAGGCTAAACATATACATTTAAAAAAAATAAAAAGGAATTTGAAAAAACTCTGTTGGATATAAACGACACTCTCGAAAAGCCTTCACCGGTATCTTCTATTGGGTTTTCTGAGGCGGGATAGTGGAATCCCCTCTTGTTGGTTTTTGGGAGAAGAAAGAGAGATTCAGAGAGAACTCTCTTCTCAGGAAAGGTTTTTTTTTCGTTAAAACCACACTGTGAGAGTCAGAGGGAGAGGTAGAAAATCAGGGAAAAGACTCCCTCTCCCCATAAAAAAGCGCAATTCTCCAACGTGGGGAGTTACCTATTTTTTTATTTAACTTTATTTATTATTATAATTATTAATTAAAATAAACGAATCTAATTTTAATTAATTAAATAATAATAAATATATTTAATTTAACTAAATAAATTAAATCAAATTTAATTTATTAAAAAAAATTAAATTAAATCATTATTAATTGATCAAATTAATTAATAATAATTAAATATCTCCTATATTTAATTAAATGTGTATTAGAATCATATTCTAATACATCCCTCTCACATAACCTATAGTTTCAATTCATTTAATTTAATCAAATCATATTTAATTAAATATAATTAAATTAAAATAATTAATTCTCCAATTAATTAATCACTAAATTAAATATCACATATTTAATTTAACCTTATAATTGAATCACATTCAAATATCTTTCTGCCATATAATCTATAGTTTTAGTGTGCATCTTATGCGCATTATTTTTAACTTATAGTTTTAATATGAAATTAATTCATATTGCATTTAATATTTGAAATCTTTCAAATACATAATTCTCCCATAAATTAATTTTTAAATCAAATTCAAAAATAAATTTATATCATAAAGTTTAATTAAATTATAAACTTTATATTATAATGTATCAACATACATTATATTATTTTTCCTTAGTTAATTTGAACAATTCAAATTATTTTAATTTCCTCAATACCCTTTTTTTGAGCTACCAGTGGGATCTAATGAACCTACAGATCAGAAGCTCCAGCGATATAATATTAATTGGCTAAACTCAATAACCGAGCTAATCAATATTTGTTAACTGTGGGTACACTACACTATAGATTCACAGTTGCACTCTTCTCATTGTAGATATATTTCTGTGTCCACGGATATAGACCAATAACAGCCAGTTAGTCCTTCACGAGTGTTCATAACACCAACTGGGTCAAATTACTGTTTTACCTCGTGGGTTACTTCTACATCCTTAAGTACCAATGTTCCTCTAATGAACAACCTGTTTGTGGTCCAACCAACAAACAGAGATTCCTCTTAGGCTAATGAGAGGGCAGGGCCTTATGTTCATGACCTGGAAACACCACTTAAAGGAACACTCATCTATTTTCCTAAAGCAGGAAAGGAGTGAATTTCATCTTATAAAATTGCGTTCCCAGCTATCCACTTGGTTTTGTCCCCAAAATGGTAAGCCTATTGAGTCGGCTAACTAGCCACTCTCACCCATACAAATCAAAGGACAATCCCTCGTGAACAGGAGTTCATAACTCATTCAGGATTGAGACTAGGTTGCCTAGGTCATCCTAGTGAAATAGAAACCTAACTAGTCAACAATGTTACAGCTAGGGATTACTACTTCGCAGTTCAGTCACATGCAAACTCATTGCATGGAGTACCCCTACTCACATGTCTCCTACACGAACATGTTGAATCATTGTATTTGTATCAAATACAAAGTAAGTTGTATCCATAGTGTTACAGGATAAGGTACCCAACCTTATCTCTATACTATAGACCTTTTAAGTTGTATCTTGAGCAGTGATCTCCGTATGTCTCCACAAACAGCACAAGACTCATACAACAACCCAGGATGTTAGTTTATTGGATTAGAGTTATTTAGGCATGATTAACATAATACAAACAATAACTCTTTATTGAAAAACATCAATAATAATTTATTAATGAACAGTCAAAAGTTACATTTACTATCTACGAGTTTTAGGGCATAAACCCAATAATTATAACAATTATAAATTACCTAAGGTAATGTCATGGTTCATGAAATTTCATTTCATTACTAACAAACATAACATTTATATATTAAAGTAATAAAATAAATAATAACATACATTTAAACATACATCCATAAACTATATTATAACTCTTATAATAGAATTGATGCATGTCTATGTTATTAATGCATGTATGCATATATTATAACATTTATACTTATAGAACAAACACATGTGTAGCAGAAGAAAAACAGATCTAAAGTACTCTAATTAGGTTAATTACATAGATAAGCATGCAAATGAAACAAATAAAAGGGGGAAAAGAATACAACCTTTGTAGACTTTGAATCTTCTCCAAATTAGCTTCAATCTCCTCACGAACGGTTCATAGACCACCATGAGAGTCTTTTTGACGATTCTCCGACCTTAGAATAGAATGGTGGGATCCGATGAGTGACTAATTTGGAGAGGAAAAAGATTAAAACTTTGAGAGAAAAAAAGGGATGACATTATCACATAAGTCCAAGAGTTTTCAAAATTCATTAAACACTTCTTTTTTAAAGACCATTACATGCAACATGTCACGGTCATGCTTGTCCAAGGCCTGTTGTCCATGGCCGCATGCCCGATCCAACCCTCTTCTAGCATACTTTCATATCATGTATTGTACTAGCTTAGTTAGCTTGCTTTCTTTACATTTTCATTGTAAGTGACCACTCGCCCTTTTGCATATGCAAGGGTGCCAGTTGGCTTTTTGTTTAGAATGCACTATATTGGGATAAGACTAATCATCACTTCCCCATACCCGGAGTAGTACTCTATAAAGCTGTTGTTGTTGTTTATTGCTTTCTAGCCTACTACAATCTTTCTTTCTTTATACGCACTCACAAAAACTTCTTACGAAAACCTTTTCTCTAAACTCGTTTTCTAAAACTGTTTTCCCTAAAATGGGGGTGGAGGTTGTGAGAGGCACTTTGTGTGCCACCGGCAGTCCATATTCGAGTTGGCTGACTTGTTCGTGAGCAGGAACAAGTGTCGCACAATCGCTAAGACAAGCTCCCGAAAGAGCGATTGTGACAGTTGGTATCAGAGCCAAGTCGGCTCATAGAGGGAAAGATCAGTGATCATGTCGGTGACGAAGAACCTGAACAAGTCCCATATGGATAAGCTGGTAGAGATGGAAGAGCAAATGCTCTACCTGAGAGAGGTCCCAAATAGTATCCGTTTCCTAGAGACTCGGATACAAGAAGTTGCTGAGAAAGTCGATGGAATTGATGCGGTGGTGGGCCGCTTAGACGGATTACCCGTCAGAGAACTGATGATGAGGGTAGAGATCCTTGAGACCAAAACAGCACGGTCCGACAGCTTTAAACATTGCGATAGCCCATCGGGCTCTGTTACCTACATAGAGGAGCGCGTCGAAGAGTTGGATGGCTCCCAAAAAGTAATAATTCAGATGGTAACCGATTTGTCTAAAGACTTTTGGTCGGCCCGTGACGTTGTCAAAGCCAAGATAGCGGATGTGAGCGCAAAGGTGAATCTCACCATCCGAGCAGTAGGGAACCAAGCCCCATTTGAAAGAGCAATGGCAATAAGCAGAATAAAAATCCCAGAACCGAAACCCTTCTGTGGGGTGCGGGAAGCAAAAGCCCTGGAAAACTTTATCTTCGACCTTGAGCAATACTTTAAGGCGACAAACACAATGACTGAAGAGTCAAAAGTCACACTAGTAAAGATACATCTGGCTAAAGATGCAAAACTATGGTGAAGATCACGATTTACAGACATACAGGAAAGACGATGCACAATTGATAATTGGGATAGATTGAAACAAGAACTTCGCTCGCAATTCTTCCCTGAAAATGTCGAGATCTTGGCTCGACGAAAACTCCGAGAGCTGAAGCAAACAGGTAACATCAAAGACTACATAAAAACGTCTGTAGGACTCATGTTGGACATACCCGATATGTCCGAGAAAGACAAGGTCTTTTGCTTTGTCGAAGAGCTGAAACCGTGGGCGAAATCAAAATTATATGAACAGAGAGTACAAGATCTCCCATCTGCCTATGCGGCAGCTGAACGGCTATACGACCTTAGCACTGACTCGCAAGATGTGAGGATGCAGTCAACTTCCACAAATGGGGGAAACAGAAACAATCGTTCCAGTCCTCCCAGACCTGGAAGAGGAGACAAAACACAGGGGGGGACCATAAACCATCCCAACCGAGATCAGGAAACAACTAGCGAGAGCCGCTGCAACAGCATAACAATTACAATTGCCCCCATCTTGTTTCATATGTAGAGGGCCACACAGGGTCGACGAATGTCCGAATCGGACCGCGTTCAATGCTTTTCAAGCCACATTAGCCTCTAACTCAGAAGAGAAGGCTGAACTGGAAGAGACAATAATCGAGCCAGCTGCAGAAATTGAGAATCCCAGGATGGGGGCATTGAAATTCTTATCTGCGCTCCAGAAGAAAATGGGAAAGGCGACGGAGCCCTAGAGAGGGGACTCATGTATGTGGAAGCTTGGGTCAACCAAAGATCGGCCAAGAGCACTATGGTCGACTCTGGAGCCACTCATAACTTCATGATTGAAACGGAAGCCCGCCGCCTAAACTTGACCTGGGAAAGAGATGCAGGGAAGATGAAAACGGTGAATTCTGTAGCCCTACCGATTACGGGGATAGTGAAGAGAACTCTGGTGAAGTTAGAAGACTGGAAGGGCCTCGTTGACTTCGTGATTGTCAAGATGGATGATTTCGACGTGGTATTGGGGATAGAGTTCCTACTTGAACATAAAGTTATACCAATGCCCCTCGCCAAATGTCTAGTCATTACCAATCTACACCCACCGTAGTTCAATCCAGTATCAAGCAGCCAAATGGGGTGAGAATAATCTCAGCCCTCCAATTGAAGAGAGGCTTGGCCCACGACGAACCCACGTTCATGGCCATCCCGATAGAATCAGTTGAAACCACAGAAGAGAAGATCCCCCGAGACGTTCTATTTGTCTTGGAAGAGTACCGAGATGTCATGCCTAAAAGCTTGCCAAGTCCTTACCCCCATGAAGGGGGATTGACCATGAGATCGAGTTATTACCAGGGGCAAAGCCGCCCGCTAAGAATGCATATCGGATGGCCCCGCCAGAATTGGCCGAACTCCGAAAACAGTTAGACGAATTGTTAGATGCGGGATTTATCAGACCGGCAATGGCCCCTTACGGAGCCCCAGTACTATTTCAGAAGAAGAAGGATGGGAGCCTCCGGTTATGCATCGACTATCTGGCCTTGAACAAGCTCACAGTGCACAACAAATATACCATTCCTATCATTACTGACTTATTTGATCGGCTTCACAGCGCTAAGTATTTCTCGAAGCTGGACCTGTGGTCAGGATATTATCAGGTCAGAATTACTGAACGAGACGAACCTAAGACGACCTGTGTCACGAGATATGGAGCTTTCAAATTCCTCGTATTTTCTCCTTTACTTAATATAATTAACCAACTAAAATATTAATAAATATAATCATATTATATTTTCACCTTATAGTTTGATATCACATATCTACTATAGTATTTTCTCCTTTACTTAATATAAATCATATTTATATCTAATTTCCTCCAAAATAATGTATCTCATACATTTAGCCAATTATATCATATATAATTAACCAGTCCAATTATATCATATATAATCGAACTTCCTCTTGTCAATTTGAACATTTCAAATTAACCCAAACACTGGTTCTCGACATTATCCAAGCTACCCAGGGGACCTAATGGACCTATGGCTCGAAGCTCCAACGGTCTGTAAATAGTTAACTAAACTCTTTAGCCACGAGATCCACCATCTGTTAACTGTCAGGCATTCCACTAAAGACCAATAGTTGAACTCTTCTTACCACAGATATATTTATGTGTCTATCGAATATAACCAATCATGAGTACGATGACCCTTCACAGATGCTCATAAGTACAGCTGGGCCAAATTATCGTTTTGCCCCTGTAGTTAGATCTCACTTCTTAAGTACCATTGATTCCTCTAATGAACAATACAACATAGTCTAACTATGTGTGACACCTCTCGGGCCAAGAGAAGGTGTGTGGCGTTCAAGCCCCGGAATCAGCCCTTAAGGGAGCTATCTATCTACTTACCCCTGCCTCGGGGAAGGAGTGAATTCCATCTTGTGTAGCTAAGTTCCCAACTCCCAAATCAGACGAATTCCCAAAATAATAGGTTTAAATCGGCAACCTGGCCACTTGCTCTCATACAAATCAAAGGACCGCCCTCAATGGCAGGAGTTCCCAACTCACTCAGGATTGAGGTCATATTACCTATGGTCATCCTAGTGAAGTGAAGTCTCTGTCATGAACGGTGTTATATAACGAGACGTTAACACTTCGTGGTCGGGTCTTATACAAATTCTTTGTATAGGACACCCCCGCTCACATGTCCCCAACACAAATGATCAAGATCAAACCATCTGTGACAAGTCACAACACTTGTGACCATTCCACAAAGCGGGTTGTATCTGTAGCATTACCAGGATAAGGTTTCCCTCCTATATCCATATACTACAGACCATTTTGGTTATCACTCAAGACATGATCCACTTGTATGTCACCACATACAGGTTTGAGTCACATACAGATAACCAGGGATTTTATGTTTATTGGTTTATGGTAAAGCAAATAAAACAAGCAATTGAGAAAAAATACAAAATGTGAAGTAAATAACATATATTAACAACACAAGCGTTCGTACAAACTGTTTACAAACTACAGGACACGAGACTTTAGGGCATCAATCCCAACAGTTACCTAGGTCATCGCTTTGAAATAATCAATCTTAAATAGTAAACAACGTTATAAAGTAAGAGTGACTTAATTCTTGGTCTAATCTTATGCAAACTCATTGCATAGGACACCCCCACTCCTCATGTCAATACATGAATGAATCAGGATCACCTCGTTTATAGCACTTTACAGCAAATTATAACAACTACAGAGTGGGCCACATCCAATAGTGTTACCAAAATAAGGTACTCAACCTTATTCATATACTATAGACCGTTTTGGCTATTTACTGAACTTGATCATGTCTCCACATAAAGTTCATGTATTCAAAAAATAGCCATGGATCTTTAGTTTATTGGATTTAGATTTTACAATTACAATTCACATATTCAATAATAATTTTATTGAATAAACGTCAATAACATCTTTATTGATAATAGAATATGTTTAACATTACAAACTGTGAGTTTTAGGATATACAACCCAACAAAATACTATATGATGCATGAGCATGCTATTGTTGAGTTTTATGTCCTAAAACTCATGGTTTGTAAACAAGAAACATATTCTATTTTCAATAAAGATGTTATTGATGTTTATTCTATAAAGTTGTTATTGAATATATAAATTATACTTGTTAAGATTAAATCCAATAAACTTAAAGATCCATGACTATTATATGAATATTTGAACTTCATGTGAAGACATAAGAGTGGATCAAGTTCGAGTAAATAGTCAAATGATCTATAGTATATGAATAAGGTTAGGTACTTTATTCTGGTAACACTATTGGATGTGGCTCACTCTATAGTTGTTACAATTTGTTGTAATGTGCTACAAACAAAATGATCCTATTTCATTCATATGGTGACATGAGGAGTGGGGGCATCCTATGTAATAAGTTTACATAAGATCGAACCAAGAAATAAGTCACGCTTACTTTATAACGTTGTTTACTGTTTAAGACTGACTATTTCGAAGGATAACTTAGGTAACTTAACCTTAAGTCTGAGCTAACTATGAACTCCTTTATTTGAGATTATCCTTAAAATTGCATAAGTGAGGGTTGGCTCAATAGCGCTGGCTCAATAAGCCTCCCATTTCATGGGTAAGACCGAGTAGATAGGTAAGGACATAGGGTATAAGATGGAACTTACTCCTACCCACTTTTAGGTTTAGTAAAGAGGTTGTCTTAAGTACTGACTTCGGGTCTTGAACAAGAGGCCTTACCCTCTCATTGGCCCAAGAGGGATTCGGTTTGATGATTAGATCTCAAACCAATTTTTTATTAGAGGATCAATGGAACTTAAGGAACAAGGGGTAATCTCAAGGGTATAACAGCTATTGACCCAGCCGTTATTACGAACAACTTGTGAAGGGTTAACTTACTAATCATGCCTATATCAAGTGGACACAATATATCTATAGTGAGGGGAGTGCAACTACTGGGCTTTAGTGGAATGACCCGGTAGTTAACGCATGGGAATTAATTCGGTTTAAAGAGGTTAGCCGATTAATCTCGGATCGTTGGAGCCCATGATTTGTAAGTCCATTAGGTCCCCCTACTAGCTCATAAACGGAATAAACCTTAAAATAGTGTGATAAGTTAATTTGAAACGTTCAAATTTGAATCAAGGGAATTAGTAATTATATGTGATATAATTACATGTTTAATTATAGAATTAAACAAAATTAGAGAATCAATTAATATTTAAATATGATTTAAATATTAATTGCATGATAAGGATTGGAATTGATGTTTAATTAATTTAATATTTGTTATTAAATAAATAGAATTAATTAAATTATTTAATTAATTATTAATTTTATTAGAAAAATTAATTAATTGAATTAATTTTGGTAAAATTAATATTTTTCAGTTTAATTAAAGAACTAAAACTGAAATTTGAGTTTCGATTTTGAAAAGAGTTTTCAAAATTAAAAGAAAATTCAGAAATTTGAAAAACAACAAAAGTGGCATTTTCCCACTTTGGGTTGAACACCTTAGTCACTATTCCATTCCAATCCCACTCAATTTGTTGAAGTAGGAGGTGTCATTTGTTTATGAAATCCGATTGCAAGGTTTTCCTACATAAAACACACAGAAATTTCAACTGAAAAGGCATGCAAAAGTGTTTTTTGCTGAAAAACTTTGCTAAAGAAAAGTTCTTCAGTTTCTGGAAAACCAGTCATCCTTTCCTCCTAAATTCTCTTTGATTCAGCTTTTTTTGAGTCTCATAACTCAATCTAAGGTTCCTAGAGGATAGTAGGGAAGATCTTCCGGTGGTTCACAACCAGTAGAGGATTAGATTGCAACTGAATTTGAAGGAAGCAGAAGTTCTTCACAAGTATTTCTGAAACCCTCTTTTTATTTCATGAACATGCTTAAGTTTGAAGCTAAAATTGATGAATTAGAGTGCTTAATGATTATGTTTTGTTCCATTGCATGCTTGTTGAAACTAATAATTGGTATCAGAGCATGATTTAAGTACTCAATTTGTGTTAATTTTAGCTTGGTGGACGTTTTTTCATAAGTTGTATGAAAATGATGAACTGATATAGTTTTTTCTCAGTGTTGGCATTAAATTCTCTTCATTTATGTTGTATTATTATAATTGGCTCTTGTTTGATAGGCCTTAATGTGTGTTTAAGTGCCTGTAAATTTATTAAAGTCAATAGAGTTGAATTTAGGATGTAACAAGAAAAAGAAGCAAGGGAGGTCAGCAGCAAATTTCTGGTTTTGAAGCTTCTGCCAAGTAGCGATGCAACGTTGCTCATCTCTCAACTCAAATTTGAATGAGCAAACCCATGGTGTGGCAACGCTAGGATGGAGCATTGCAACGTTACTCATCCCAGCCCAATAAGCGCGCGCGAACCCAAACTGGTGATTCAAGTGAACCGGTTCAGCCGGTTCAAGTCAGGTAGATCTAATTCAATCCTTTCCAGACCGGTTCAGCCCATTTTAATGCTCTAGAGGTCTGATTCGGGTCAGTTCGAGCGGTCCATAAGTTTTTTGAATCCGATTTTGCTAACTTTTGTAATAATTTAGGCTTATTGCTTGCTTGAAATGCCAAAACTAGTCCATATCAATTTATGTTTAATTATTTATACATGTGATGTATGTTATAATTAAATAAATCTTGTATGTGCATATATTATGCCATGTAGAATTAAAATCCCACCATAGGAAGCATGTTACATGCATTGAAAGTACGTTATAAGGAGTTATAATATATAGTATGCATGTTTAGGGTTTTCAGTTTTTTTAATATAAGTGTTATATTAAATCATGAAATATCTGATGTTTGTTATGGATGCAAAGCATGTCTAAAGTTTTATAAGTTGTTATAAAATTGGGTTAGACATTTAAAATCCATAACAAAGATAAGTTGCATGCACACATAGGTTAACCGCTTGTTTTAATAAGTTAAAATAGGTCGTAATCTTATAAATATTGGTTACAAAGTCAACCTGTATATAATCCTATCTAAGGCTGGAGATACTTAAGTTGATGGTCTACGGAGCATCTCCTACCTGGGGATCATGGCTGAATAATTGAGCGTTGTTAACCGTGTTTTATGAGCTTACTTGAGCGGTGTGAGGTTTTAAGACTGGTTTGTCACTTAGACTTAGGTTGTTTAATTAGTCGGAAGATACCTAAGTAAAGATTTACCCAAAAACAAATAGAACACTTCAGTGAAAGATTAATGACATATACAATATGTTTTTCTTAGCTCTCACGTCCCTAAGAGTTCACACAGTGAGATTCATGAAACGCTTCGTGTCACCCTAGAAGTTACCTCCATTCAAAAAATGTTTGCATGGGTTATCTAGGTGAATAGAGGAAGTAGTTCATAGTAAGTGGGTGAAGGATGTGTGTCAACATGTCCTACGGTCTTTTCCATTAGTTTGAACTGTGAGATTACTATGTTGTGCGCCTGCTTATAACGACTATCCTCTCGGAGGGTTGTAGCATAGGATTCGAAACAACTCAAACTCCAGAAATTGATAGGATTTCTTATGTCAATTCCCAACTTTGACACTCCAATTTGGTAGCATCGTTGGGGCCGTTAATCTCTGAGATCTAAAAATGGAGGGTTACACTTACAGAACTACTAAGTGTTTGTAAGTTCTTGACTGAAAATGGTAGCTAAATGACTATCGAAATGTAAGTTATTCTGGACATAGTATTTAGTAAAAAAAATGTCTTGCTTTAGTGAAGGAGTATTTGATTGCCCCTCGGTAGCACTTATTCTAACTCATAGTATCGTTGCAAATAAAATAATGAAATTCGGGTACATTATTACTTTGCTAAAATTTGACTGGGTTTAAAAGCAATTCACTAATTAGAATTTTTTTATAATTTCAGCATGTTAAATTCTTCAAATTTACTCGCTTCTGACATGTTTAACGATAAATCAACATGGAAATTGAATATACTAGCAATTGATGATTTAAAGTATGTTTTAATAGAGGAATGTTCTTAATCTCCCTGTTTTTCTGCAAAGGCACTTGTCATTGCGACAGGCTTAGTAATAAAAACTATATTAATTTAATTAATAAAAAAAACTATTACATAAATAAATAAGCAATCAGTTCAAAACAAGCAAATCGGGCCTTGAACCACTCGAATCGACCATCTAGCCTTCGAACCAGACCTGAACCGCTCGAACTGATCGAACCACAAGTGAACCAAACAAGCCACGAACCGAACCAGACAAGAATCGATTTTTTCTTTCTATCATGGAGCGCTACAACTCTGTGCATGCAACGCTACAGAAAGAACACAACGTTGTTCTTCATCGCAGCGTTGCAATGTTGTGGTATAGTCTCTACTGTACAGCCGCATTCTCCATCATTTCTCCATCAAAATTTGGTCTCGTTTTCTTCTCGGAAAACCCATGAACGATTCAAAGACTTAAAATTACAGACTCAATAGCAATTAAAATCCCCAAAACATGGGCTCTTACAAACCAAATTGTAAATTCAAAGCAATTAAACAAAGTGCCAATCCCTAAATTATCCAACAATTTTAAACATCCATAAAAAGCAATCATCACATGAATAGATTGAAAGAATGTAAAATCCCACCATAAATCTGTAAAAATAATTCCGAAATTTTGGAAAATTTTGGGTAAAAAAACCTAACTTTAATACCAATTGAAGGAACCATTGAAGGTCCTTGAAGGGAAAACAGGATCGGACCCAAATCCCAAAATTTACAGAATTATGATTTTTACATAAACAAGAAACAGTATCATTATTCATTTAAGAAGAAAATACATCATGCTAAAGAAAATTTACAGAAGAATGGGCTTAAAAACCTTTACCTTTGAAGACCAATCTTCAAACTAAAAACCCTCAAACCGAAAGAAACACCACCATGATAGAGACCTTTATATTCTCTGGATGATAATCTAATAGGTGTAGGCCATGACTATTTTGGAAGAGAGGGATGAGAGGAAGTGATGATGGGGAAATCAAATCTCAGAACACTTTCTGTGATTCATTGTGTTCTCTGTAATTCTTTGTGAAAGCCAGAGGGAGAAGAAGCCTAATCCTCGAAAAACACAATCACCCCACTATTCACACGTGAGTTGCGAGAGAATAGGGGAGGGATGGGATTTAAAATTAAAAAATGAATTAATTTTAATTTATAATTAAAACCATTATATATATATATATAACTAACTTATTACATATATATAACCATATGTTATATAATATATAACATACAACCTAGAGCTTAATATTGCATCATATACAATATAACCTATAGTTTTTATTCTCTCACCAATGACATTTAATATAAATCTCATTTATATTGAATTTGTTATATGAATCAAATTCATATAATTAATATTTGAATCATATTCAAATATTTATTTTCACTCAAATAAACTTTATATTATAATGTATCGAATACATTAAAGTAATTATATCATATATAATTAGATTAAATTAATTATATCATATATAATTAATTCACTCAATCAATTTGAAAAATTCATATTAATCCAAAAATTGATTCTCATTAATTCCCATTGAGCTACAGAGGGGACCTCAACAACTTGTAGCTTGAAGCTCTAACGATACATGAATAATTAATTAAACTCCTTTAATTAAATTATTCACCATCTGTTAACTATCAGCATTCCACTAAAGACCGATAGCTGCACTCTTCGCACTACAGATATATTTCTGTGTCCATTGGATATAACCAATCAACAACACAATGACCCTCTACAAATTGTTCGTAAGTATAACTAGGCCAAAATGACCATTTGGCCTCTATAGTTACATCTAACTCCTTAAGTACCTATGAACAATAAATCATAGTCCAACTATGATCAAACCTTTTTCGGGCCAGAAAAAAGTGTTGCGCCATATTATTCAAGCCCCAGAATCAACCCATAAGGGAGCAATTTATCTGCTTACCTCGACATTGGGGAAGGAGTGAATTCCTTCTTGTGTAGTTGTGTTCCCAACTCCCCAATTAGATGAATCCCTAAAATGGTAGGCTAATTGAGTGGTGATCTAGCCACTCTCACCTATACAAATCAAAGGACTGCCTTCATAGGCAGGAGTTCACAACTCACTTAGGATTTAGGACATGTTACCTATTGTCATCCTGGTGAAATGTAAGTCTCTATTATGAACAGCCTTATGTAATGAGACTATATATTTGGTGGTCCGGTCTTATACAAACTCCTTTGCCACCACATAAATGATCAAGATCAGATCATTTGTCGCACTTTACAATAATTGTAACATCTACAAAGCGGGTTGTACTTGTAGTGTCACCAGGATAAGGTATCTAGTCTTATCCATCTACTATAGACCATTTAGGTTATCATTTAAACATGATCCACTCGTATGTCTCTACATACATGTTTAAGCTACAAGATAACATTGGATGTTAGTTTATTGGTTTGTGGATTTAATGTAACTAAATGTCAAATAAAACATTACATAATTTATTAGATAAATAAGATGTTTGTATAATTGTAACGACCAGATCCTTACACATTATGATTCGACCGCTACGACATGCATACTTAGACTTTTCTATCATGAGATGAGTTTTGGTGAAAATTTCAAAGAATATATCTAAATTTTATTAATTAGATAGAAAAACTATATAAAAATTTTATTTATCAAAACACCAGGATCCATAAAACATTAACGCGGTGGTACAAAATGCATGCGCCTATAATAGTGAGTTTGATGGTTGGCCATTTGAGCGACGTCCAATTTTGCCACCTACGTTGTGTCCTTACCTACAAAGTTTGTAAAAATATAGGATGAGTATATAATATACCCTGTAAGTAGTTCTCATGTAGGGTAGTGACCAAATGCACAATCACAAGCAACATGTCATGAAAACATATGGTTGGGACCGAAAACGTATAATAACATGTAGTGGTCGGTTATGCTTCTAACGTAAATTTCTCCGCCCTAATAGAAATATGAGGACTTAGGCGGAAACTAACCCATCTGATGATTAGCGGGTCATGCAGTCAGTAGGGCCAAAGTCGCATCCAACATCACTAACGTAAATTTTCTACTCTGATAGGAAAATGAGGACTTAAGCGAAAACTAGCTCATCTGATGATTAGCGAGTTATGCAGTCAGTAGGGCCAGAGTCGCATTCAACATCAACCATTAACATAAACGTAAGATTGGACTAGAGGGGTGCAACCATACATATCCTGTTAGTCCCTAGCATAAACTTGACATAGAATTGGGTCTAGAGGGGTGCAACCATACATGCCTTGCTAGCCCTAGAATAATCTTGACATAGAATTGGGTTTAGAGGGGTGTAACCATACATGCCCTGTTAGCCCTAGAAGCATAACCTTTATCTAATTAAAATTTAATCTTATGAACAAACATAATGCATGGGGCCCCTTGTCGATAAACGTATTTTAATCATGTAATGCAACATAACAATAACATAATTATGTAACATATTAAAGGTACACTACCATAAAATACTGGTGAGATAACTACTTACCTTGACTGCGATCCTAATTATTCCTTATTATTCCTTATGATTTGATCAGTAGAACTTTCCCTTTTTAAACTAGAAGGAAATTTGGGCAGAAATTTGGGCAGCACCTTACCCGAGCTTTTCTCTTTTAGCCTCACAGAACTTCCTCACTCACACTTACTCTTTCACACGATTCTTTGTTACTGAGATTTGTTTGAGAATGGGTTAAATCTTCAGGCAAAGAGTCCTATTTATATAGTTTTCAGCTCTTCTTAGTGTGACAAATCATCCTACAGGTGGCTTCTTTAAAATTACTTAGAGTTTAAGGATTTCTCTCAATAAGACACCTAATCTTGGCTAACGTTTGCCCTTACGTCATCATTCTTTGTTTGTATTCAATTTTAGGGGTTTTCCATGTATAATCTATAAGATCGTGGCCAAATTCAACGCATAATCTACGCTTCTGTCCAAATCTCGCTCTTTCTATTCTCAAAATCTCGCTCTCTCCAGCTTTCTCGCTGGTTTGCTCTCATGACTCTTACTCTCGTTCTCGCTCCCGCTCTCGCCTACTGTCTCGCTGAGAATCTCATTCTCTCCACTCTCGCTCTCTCCAATCTCGCTAGTTTTCACGCGTGGGTTGCCTTCACTGCTTGTGGATTCCACTTACCCTTTTTAACTCTTTCAAATTTTAAGAGTATATGGGATATTAATTCACCTCTAATTCTTCCAATGAGCAGTGCCCAACCCAAAAGTTATCTACTGCCCTTTGTCTCCTGAATTAGCTAACGTCCAACTTCTAATTAATCCTCCCTGATTCTGCCCTCTTATTCATTATTTTTGGAAAAATAATAAATTTCTTATTTTTTTTCCAATTCTAAATTTTCACCCGATTTTTCTATTAAGTTCATATATTTTTCATTCTTAATTATATATTTTATTTGTTTTCCTACTTTCTAAATTAAGATTAGGGTATTACATTTACCACCCCTTTAAATAAAATTTCGTCATGCTTAACATTTGACATTTAATTTTCTGTAGTGTATGCGTACAAATTTGGGTTGTTACAATAATACAATTATAAACTATAGGACCTTACGAGATTTAGGGCATCAACCCCAACAGATTTTCCCCTGGTTGTGATAGTCTATATTATTTGGAGTACAGATTATTTTATTCTAGGTAAGAAATAGTAAAAATTGTAACAACAAGGGAAAGAGGAGATGATTAAAAAGTAGTAAACACTGTAAAAGAGATACTTGAAATATTTTTTATAAAAAAAAAAAACGAGAGAAAGAGATTTGAAATAGTAATATTATAGTTTATTCTAAGTTATAATAGTTGGAAATATTAACTATTATAATTAGAGCCCTAAACATGGAGTGAGCTATAATAGCCCACTCCAACCACCAAGAAATCAAATTTAGGATTTAGGAAGGGACGGAAAAGAGAAATCAAAGGGGAAAAAAGACACTTAACCTAAAACCAATATAAAATTAGGTTAAAATACTATTTTTATCACTATAATTTGATATTTATTTAATTTTTGTCCATGTATTTTCAAATGTGCAATTTTCGTCCCTGTACTTTTAGTAAATCTTAAATTTAGTCCTTCAAAGGCAATTTCTTCTTTTTTTCGAAATTGGATAGACAACAATAATAATTTTCATCCAAGAAAATATAATATATCAATATTTTTTCAAAATTTATATTAAAATGTTAATAGATAACAAAACGTTTTTGGAAAAAAAGTAACAATGAACAAGCACAAGGACTGGATTTAAGATTTTATAAGTACATGGATTAAAATTGGGCATTTGAAAATTTAAAGACTAAAATTGAAGAAAAAAAAAAAAAATCAAAGTACATAAACCAAAATGAGGTTTTAACCTAAAAGTTATCAAAGTTGTAAAATATTATTGAAAAAGTCCAATATCAGCTATATCACAATAAGCCAAGCCCTGCTTTTGCTCTTTTAGCCTGATCCACTAATCATCTTTGCACTGGCCAATTTCGACATAGATTCGGGAGTGAAATAGAGAACCTGAGATTCAATGCGAACAATTAGTCGAAGAAGCGGCAAGCCTTACTTTAGCATAGGCCTTCGCCACTTCAAACAGCCCTTCTCCCTATCGTTCGAGTTGCTTCGCCCCTCTCGATGATTGTTGAATAGAGGAATCAGAGGTAATATCATATAAGTCTAGTCTAAAATCATTCTTTTACTTTCTTACTATATCATAGGCCTTTGTCGGTGGAGCTGGAGCCCGCCATGTTCGCCTGTGCCTGACTTAGTCGTAGGCGTTTTCTTCGCTGGGTTAGATTCCCAATCCACCAACTATCTGAAATGTTGGTAAACAAGGCTTCAACTGTTTCAGTACGTGGAAAAACCTTCTTTCTTATTATTCCGTTAGCGATCAATTAATGATCAAGTAAATTTATATCTATTTAAAACAACTTTTAAAACTTCATAGATTAAAGATGAAAACTTTATGATAAAATGATCTAATTCAAATTTCAATCATCAAAATTTATTTTGATAAAAGTATAATTTAATTTACAACATTCTTTCAAAAAATAAAATTAACTTTTGACATCTTTGATAACTATTTTTCAATATGAAAAAGAGTGAATCAAAATAATACCACCGACTAGTAAAAAAGCTACTGACAAAAGTAAAGGCAAATAGACATAAATAAATAATAAGGGAGATGCACATGAAGACTTGTTAACCTAGTTCGATGAAATCACACCTATATTTGGGAGGCTTTCTGCCTAGATGAAAAGAAATCCACTTAAATGTAACTGTGGTTTTACAACATACACTATAACTAAGATTACATAAAGTTAGTTTACTCATAACTGAATACTAGCGAGCAAGTTAGGCTCCCCCTAACACCGATACTGCTTATGATGTGCCTGCAAATTTAAGCTCTCCCTAAATCTGATGTCGCAGCAACAACTTTACCCCTTTTTCACATGCTAATTGAAAGAATGCTCAACCAACATTCTACTACAACAAAACTACTTGGTTAGCCTAAGCTTCAAAGAACTGCCCTGCTTCTTACTCTGATTAAGTAGCAATACCAAACACACGAAATCCTTCTGAATTACAATGAATCAGTCCACACTGGAAAGAATATGACTTACCCTAAAATCACACTAAAGACATAAATAAAAGCAAGCCTCATAATGCAAGAAAGCCACCAATGACAACAAACCAAACAAGGAAAAGATCGCCCTAACAAATCTACCACTAATAAGAACAGGATACTGACACCAAGTCAGAGCAAAAATATCCAACAAAATAAAAGAAAATATTATCAGCCAACCAACACTATAACAAATCCTTTGACATAAAATTTTCTTTTATTTGTAAACCAACCAAACACACTATGATGACAGAAACAAAAACACACCATTTCATATTAATCAAAATAGACATTGAGGTACAACTCGAGCAGCAACAACAACCAAAAAGAGAAGAGAATAATAACAACGCAGAACCAGAACAACCACAAGAACAACCAACAACAACCAACATTCAATGATCTCCATCTTTTTCCAATAAGAAAATCAATCAGACGCAGAGGCTGAGAAGATGAAGCATCATCAGAACACAGAAGCGAGACACTTAAAGATGGACCAACGCATCAATTTTAGCCCTATGATTAGTCAGATCACAAATAACAGTGCTCAAGGTACGAGACTAAGAAGCCATAATGCGAAAGATGTGAGTCCCAATCTCAATAGGAATTAATAACCCACCTTTCGGAACCTACAAATCCTCAAAGAGAGGAATGTCAGAGCTTTTGGGAGGACAGATGTTATGCACAACGTTAGGGATGTGAGAAACCTAAAAAATCTTGTAACTGAGATTAAGAAATTTGAGAGCAAGGCTCAAAGCATCATTTGGCCCAAGAAGGCAAGACACCGAGACAACAAGATACCAGAGAATAAGCATGGTAAACAGATAGGCAACTTGATTGCAAAGGAGTTAACATGACGAAGAAGTTGATTATATACAAACACCTCAAATCAAAAGTAGACAAAGTTCCAATCTAATACAGAAGACTGACTAGAGAAGAAAAAAAACTGGACCCATGAGTCGAAGGACACTAATTAGCAATGCCAATTAGAAATAAAATAGCATACTTTACACTGAGTTTAGAGGCAGACAATTGACCAGATGAAGGCCACTCAAACCGGGTACCACCTGTAAGCTCAGACAAGATCCTTAGTGAAAGGATGAGGTTCACCAAGAGGAGGGGAATTAGCACGACCTAGGTAAGCATTAATAACAACAAGAGAAAAGGTGAAACAGGTGCCTCTAATATGGACCTTCTAATAATCAGAAGAATTGAGATCGTTGAATTTGGAATTGACGATGAACTCCCTCATCAACTAAGGATAAAAGGAACCAAGGTCCACAACATTTTAGATGTCTAGCACGTTGAAGAATGTCCATAATTTCCAAACAGGACCTGGTCTGGTTAGACAAAACCTTCTCATCAGTAATACGTCGCTGCACCACATACTTCTACCTCAGAACTTTGTCCTCGCTATAAAAGGATATCCCATCAATAGGCATAGGAGGAACATTAGGAGGAATTTTGTGACGACCAACTCTTTTGCTAGGTCTATCCTTGACAAATGCAATGTCTTCTTCACTACTAAAGACAGAAGTTTGCATAAAAGGTTTAGATTCAAAATCAGGGCTCTTCTTTTTAAAGGGAGTTCTTTTTTAGCAAGTACGAGAAGAGGGATCATAATCATCAGGCACTTGTAGAGGCCTCCTTCTTCAGCTTGCCCAATTGGGTAATAGGAATAATATCATCAGAGAAGACTAACACAATCCTTTCGGGGGAATTTGAGCTAGAAACAAAATGCTCACCATTAGAATCAACATAAGGGTAGGAAGCCACAACCTGATCACCTATGCAAGGAGCAGAGAAATCAAAGAAGACCTTGTAGGACAATGCTCGAATGAACAACAGAATCCCCCATGTTGAGAAGAATGTTAGTAACATCTGGAATACCATCAAAGACCTTCTCGGCATTAGTCGAGAATATCACGTGAGTATAATAAAAAACAACATTATCAGTATTATGAGCAACAATATTATCAGGAGCAACATCAGTAGGGTTAGTCGTATCAAGAGCAACAACAGACACATGCTCAATAGTATATGAAAGAAGAACATCAAATTCAATATCAGAAGAGTGAGAGATAGGGGGAACCATTGCATTCTCTTCAGCATCAAAGGTACTCGAGAGATTTTGGACATCAGAGAGCTTATGGGAGGCTTAGTCACATCATCGTCAGTATTCTTCATAGTAGAGTCATCCCATAGAACCATAGAAAGAGGGTGAATGATAAAAGGATCCGACTGACTAGAATCGCCAACATTCAAGGAGGCTTGGACAATAGGCACATCTTCATCAGCTTCTCAATCTATAGGATGGGATATTAGAGGGAGAGGAGTCCAAGCGAGATCGTTTGGAAAAGGATTCTTCAACGGAAGTATCAGAAACATTTTCCCTAGCCGACGAAATATTCAGACTGACATGCCGTTTTCAATTAGCTTTTTGCTTCAATCTTACCATTTTCTTGTCGGAGTATGAGTACCATTCCAAGTGTTCACCGTGAGGAATAACAACACTAAAGGAAGAAATATAGGAAGACAGTTGACCTCAACAAGATCGGAGAAATGGGGCAAAAACCAACACTACAACCGTTTGAGGATTAAATCACTAGTAGAGAGTAAAAAATGAATTTAAGAGTAAGTTGTATTAAACGAAATATGGTTGGAATTAATTATAGACTGATGAATTTGAATTTTGGCTCAAATCTCTCCATCTACCGAAATAGCAATTAATTACTATAAATCAATTTGGCACACCACAAAAGCAACACGATGGGATTTAAACTGAGAAACATCCAACGGTTTGATGAAGACGTTCGCAATTTTTTTATCAGTACTGACATGTTCAAGAGATATAACCTTAGACTCAACAAATTCTCTAATAAAGTGTCTGATATCAATGTGTTTCGTTCTACTATGCTGAATAGGATTTTTGGAAATGTTGATAGCACTTATATTGTCATAAAACAAGGTCATGGCATCCTGGGCAACATCATACTCCTGAAGCATCTATTTCATCCATAAGAGTTGGGTGCAACTACTACCAGCAGCTATATATTCAGCTTCAACAGTTGATAAGAAAACACAGTTCTCTTGTTGAACCAAGATATGAGATTGTTTCTGTTGCGATGTTAGTGATGCATCTATTGTGAGTTATACTGGATTGAAGATGCAATATCGATATTATACATTTAGTTGCAATAATCATGCACTAATCACAAGTTTTCTCAACATCAAGCCAAGTATAACAATATTACAAGTTTCTCATGATAACTCAAGGTCGAACGGGGATTTGTAATAATAGAGTGATAGGTAAATGTGTCTATGTGGCAAGCAAATAATGTCAAGTTCATGTGATTAACTAATTTATGTGATCTAAATTTCTAAACTAACAGAGACAACCGTGAGATAAATTCTGAGAATACTTAAGAGAAATAGCAGTCTTAACGTGAAGGAAAATATATGGAGAAGTTAAAGTTTGGGGAAAATCAACATCGCATCACTAAGCTCATAGTGAGAGTTTGTCCTGGCTCACAATTTAGACTATTGCACACCTCTCAGTGGTCAACCACACTTATCATATTTTTATGATGCATGAATAAAATTTCTATAAGCGCAAGGTTGTTTCTATCTCTAGAAATACTTCTTGTTTTACTTAATGAGATCCATAACTACTTTCCTTCTCAGGTAGTTAGTCATAGCTACTTGACTCAATGAGTTCTCATATGCAAGCATTTTAATATTCATACAATAAGCAAACAGGATAACTCCCATAAATTCTACTTAGATCATGGTATTAATCTTTCCCCTTACCCTGTTGGACATAGCTACTCATGACAACGGATAAAGTGGAAGTGAAGATAGAGAAGATGATGAAAGTGGACATGATGATATTGAAATAGAAATACTATTGTTGGATACAAAGATGAGCAATCTCTTAAACAAAAATGCAGCACAACAACTAAAGAATTGAAGAGATAAGGTAAAAGTTGTTGTTAGCAATCTTTTGCTTCCCACAGATGAATATCAAGGCTGCTGGTGATATAATGGTTGGGTGAATGGAGAAGGCCTTCTCAAACTCTTGCTCCAATGAGGTTCCGATGAAGAATCAGTGTGAAGTATGGAAGTGAAATTTTCTCTCGTAAAAATCTTTGTCTCTCCTTCTAAAAATTGCTCTTCTTCATGGTGTCAAGGCTCTATCTATAGAGTCGTGCACTGACAATTGGTGGGATTCCCGCTCTAATAAATCATTGTCGTCTGATGTGGTAGGAGAGAATGTCAGCACTACTATCATGGCCAATCTTCTAAATACTTGCCAGGCGATCCGCTGGTGCCGGTTCAGAGATCTCGAGGCATGCGACCAATTGTTTTTTCATCAGATAGAGGTTCTATGCATGCGACGAAGTCCTACGATTAGTCTACAAAATGGACACTTTGGTGCAACATAACTCATGATATGCGGTCAGCGGGTGTTTATGAGATATTTCAATGTAAGTTTAATATGTAGCATGAATTCTTAACAAAATTGACGCATATTCTTCTTATCTATTCTCATTATTCTAAGTAAAAGACTATAATAACTTGTATTTCTACAAGTTATCAGTTTCCTAGAAAGAAACATCCTCCAGAGGTACTTTTTCTACCTTCTAAATTTCTAGCCCAGTCAGCATCGCAATATCTTATGAGAACTCCATTAGAATTAGAGGAATAAGGAAACCATAGTCCACTATCCCACTTATGTATTTGAGAATCCGTTTAACACTTGTCAGATGACTTGTCTTCGGATTAGACTGGTATCTAGTACAAACGCCCACAGCATAAGCAATGTCTAGACGACTAGTAGTCAAATAAAGAAGACTTCCAATCATGCTCTTATATAAGCTTTCATCAACATTTGCAACATTAGGGCCTTTGGTAAATTTTGCATGAGATGGGGTTGAATGAGTTGGGGTTGAAGTGTGTTTCGAACTAGCTTTTTCGAGGCCAAACTTTTGAAGCATGTTTCTGACATATTTCCTTTGGGATATAAATATCCCATCAGGGAGTTGTTTAGCTTAAAGACCAAGAAAATATATTAACTCTCCCACCATGCTCATTTCAAATTCAGCTTTCATCTAATCAACAAACTAATATACAAGAAACTATGGTGATCTGCCAAATACAATGTCATCAACATATATCTGGATGATTATAAAATCTCCTTATGTTCTTTTTGTGAGAGTTTTATCAGAACTACCTCTGAATATCCTTTCTATAGTAGGAATTCTATTAATCCCTCATACCAAGCCCTTGGGGTTTGCTTTAAACCATAACTGGCTTTCTGAAGTCTGAACACATGTTGAGGACATGACGGGTCTGTAAACCCCTTCAGCTTTCAACATAAACCTCTTCATTCAACACACGATTCAGAAAGACACTTTTATCATCCATCTGATACAGTTTAAATTTGAGCAAAAGAATACTCCTAGAAGTATACAAATAGCCTCCAACCGAGCAATAGAGGCAAAGGTATTATCAAAGTCAACACCTTTCATCTGAGTGTATCCCTGAGCAACAAGCCAAGCCTTATTGCGAGTGAAAATTCCATGTTCATCAGATTTATTTTTTAATATCCATTTTATTCCAGTAACATTTGCATACTGTGAACGAGGAACTAATTCCCATCCTCATTTCGTTGAAACTAACTTAACTCTTCATGCATAGCATTTGTCCAGAATTCTTCTTTTAGAGCCTCATTGGTGTTTCTTGGCTCGATAGGAGAGGTGAAACAAACATTCCCGATTAGTTTGAGATAGTCAACTTTCTCCTTTTTGCGAGTACAAACACCTATATTTAACTCACCAATTATGTTACTGAGAGGATGATTCTATTGAGCATGACTGGATATAGGAAATAACTCGTTCTCAACACCGACCGATTCAGAATTATCACTTTCAATCACATTGTTGCACGATGGAATGGCAGAACTGATGTCACTGGCATCAGGATCAACATAAGGAGTATTGTTATGATCTTCATCCTTTTCTTAGGGATGTTCAGTATTTTTCAAGTCATCAACTACGACATTTATGGATTCCATAATATTTCAAGTGCACTTATTAAAGACACGATAAACACGACTATTAGACGAGTACCCTAGAAAGATACCTTTATCAGCTTTGGTATTCCATTTCTGTCTAGAATCTCGATCTGTGAGAATATAGCAGGTACTCCCAAACACATGAAAATACCGAAGGAACCCAGTTAAAGGTCCTTAAACGAAAGTGGGAATCGGACCCAAATCCCAAAAATTTACATAATAAAAGTTTTACAGTGGAAGAACTAAATCATGCATTTAATAAAAAATTACAACATGCTTGAAAAAACAGAAAAATAAAATTGGGTTCGAAACCCTTACCTTTGAAGACTGTTCTTCAATAGAAAAACTCTCGAACTCCAATTGAGTGCCACCGTGAACGAGACCTTGGATTCTCTGGATGAGAATCTAGGAGGATGTAAGCTCTGACTATTTTGGTAGAGGAATTTTTTTTTTTTAAGAGAGGAGATAAGAGGAAAAAAAATAATTACATAACCTTTTGTATTCTCTGTGTGTTCCTTTTTATCAACCCAAAAAGGAAGAAGAAGCCAAAATTAAAACTCCCACTAACATGATGGAGAGAAAGAGGGGGAGAGTGAGTTACAACTCTTTCCATAATTATTTTAAAATAAATCAAATAAATTTATTTATTTATTTTAATAAAATTTATATATATATATTAAACTATATGTTATATCAAATATAATATATAACCTATAGTTTCAATTATCTCTCACTAATGACTTTTAATATAAATCACATTTATATTGGATTCATATAATTAACATTTGAATCATATTCAAATATTTATTTCCTCTCAAATATACTTTATATTATAATGTATCAAATACATTATAGTAATTATATCATATATAATTAAAATTAAATTAATTATATCATATATAATTAAATCCCTCAATTAATTTGAACAATTCAAATTAATCTAAAAATTGATTCTCATTTATTCCCGTTGAACTATCGAGGGGACCTCATGGACCTGTAGCTTGAAGCTTCAATGATACGTGAATAATTTATTAAACTCCTTTAATTAAATTATTCATCATCCGTTAACTTTCGGGTACTCCACTAAAGACCGACAGCTAAACTTTTCGCTCTACAAGTATACTTCTTTGTCTATTATATATAACCAATCAATAGTACGATGACCTTTCACAAATTACTCGAAAGTATAGCTTGACCAAAATTATTGTTTTACCCCTGTAGTTACATTTGACTCTTTAAGTACCAATGATCCCTCTATTGAATAATAAATCACAGTCCAACTATGACCAAACCTCTCTCGGGCTAGGAAAGGGTGTGGCACCACATTGTTCAAGCCCTAGAATCGTCGTTAAGGGAGTAATTTATCTACTTACCCCGACGTTAAGGAAAGAGTGAATTCCTTCTTGTGTAGTGTGTTTTCAGCTCCCGAAATAAACGACTCCCTAAAATGGTAGGCTTGTTGAGTCGGAGATCTGGCCATTCTTACCCATACAAATCATATGACAACCTTCATCAGCAGGAGTTCACAACTCAATCTAGATTCGGGTCATGTTACCTATGGTCATCCTGGTGAAATGTAAGTCTCTATTATGAATGATGTTATATAATGAGACTAGTCATTTCGTAGTCTGGTCTTATACAAACTCCTTTGTATAGAATATCCCCGCTCACATGTCTCCACATGCATGATTAGGATCGGATCATTTGTAGCACTTTACAACAATTGTAACATCTATAAAGCGGGTCATACTCATAGTATAACAACCCCACCTCCTAGGACTACTAAAAAGGGGATCGCTACTGCATGCTTGCATAAATATTCTCATTGAGGAAAATAAAGTAAATTAAAATAGAATAATCATGATTTTGCACTGCTTTAGGTATATAAGAACATGTTTTGACATTATCTCAAGATCTTAAATCGTTCAACCCGGGCATCCTTTTTAACAAGAAATAAATTATATAAAGAAAAAATATATAATAAAACCATGAATGTAATAAAAACAAAACATGAGAAAATAATAAGGGTCAAATGCAGAAGCGAATTCTGGTTTCTTTGGCACTGTCACGGATTCCTCTTATCAGTCGCCCAAGTGTCCTTGACCTTACCTGAAAAAAAAATAAAGATAAAAGTTGAGTATAAAATACTCAGTAAATGATCCCATTACCGGGATCAGACTATGCACCCACGAGCAAAGAAAGTTAGCCCGTGGCTCATACAGCTACATCGATTTTTTATGATGAAAGGAAAACCAAAAGACGTACTATCTTGCCTTGAAACACATATCTAGCGGCCCGTAGGCACATCGTCAAACATGAAAATAACATGAACGTGAACCCGTCGACTCACGCATGTCTAGCGACCCGTAGGCACACCGTCAAACATGGAAATAACATGAACGTAAACCTGTCGGCTCACACATGTCTAGCGGCCTGTAGGCTCGCCGTCAAAACATGAAAATAACATGAACGTAAACCTACCGGCTCACGCATGTCTAGCAGTCCGTAGGCACGCCGTCAAACATAAAACATGAAAAAGTAACATGAACATAAACCTGTCGGCTCACGCATGTCTAGCAGCCCGTAGGCACACCTCAAACATGGAAATAACATGAACATAAATCTAGCGGCCAGTAGGCACATCGTCAAACATGAAACTTGACCCGTAGGTCATCTGAAATAAAACATGCGTCAAAGCAAGAGAGTAAACCACTCTATTGGTCTATTCATGCATCACATAATATCAGTACTGATTAGGAATTCAAACATGCTCATAATACTTGTAACTGCCATGCAATAAGCAAAACATAATGACAAACAAAAATCATGCTCCAGAGTCCACCAAGTAACTTTATAGGTCTAATCTAGGTCATCTGGCACGAAGGCATCGGTAATAGTATCACTTACCTCAACTTGGTTTCTGCACAAATAACTCCTTAATAGCCCTTGGATAAAACTCAAATCAACCCTAAGACATTAACAACAAATTTAGTTTAGCAATTATGGCCTAGGAAGTGAGTCAAAAATTAAGTAAATCATCGAGGTCCAAGTCCAAAGGTAACCAACCAACTAACACAAAACTTACCCAAACCAAAATTCTCCGTCGAAAAGAATGGTCTCTTCTCTGATAGCAACGCCCCAGAACCTTCCAAAATCCAAATCCTGAAAGTTGACACAATGGGCAATAACTAAAATTGTTTCCAACACCAAGTGACACTCCAAAAAGACTCAAACACCAATCATTACCCAAAATAATCCACCTCTTACCCAATCTCAAAAAGGCAGTGGCAGACGAATGGTGTCGACTAGGCTGGGCGCGGCGACAGAAGCGAAACTAGATGGCTGGGCGCGGCGGTGAGACAACAGCGAACGATCGGCGCTCTGGCACTGGCGCTGGCGAGAAGGTGAAGCGGTGATCAATGGCGGCGGCGGCTAGGGTTTGAAAGGAACAGAAAAAGAAGAAAAAAGGGGGGTAGCATGGGGCCTTGAGGAGAGAGCGAGAGAAAAGTTATTTTCTTTTTCCTTTCCTTTTCTTTTTTTTAACCTTTCCATAAGTATATATAAGAAACTAAAATTCTTCCTTTTGCTTTTAAAAAAAATTCCTTAATCATTTTCCAAAATATGTATACTTATATATATTTTTCTTTTAAAAAAATTCCAATAAACACATTTAATTATCTCCATAGATAATCAAATATCCCAAATGCAAGCCAAAATAAAACTCAATTAATTCCAAATAATTAAATCATATTTTAGCTTAGCCAAAAACATAAATCTCATATAATTTATCCAAATAGCCCATATAAAAAAAACTTAATTACAAAATAAATCAGGATGTTACATTCTACCCCCCTTAAGAAACTTTCGTCCTTGAAAGTTCTAATCCTGAAAAAGCTTGGGATAATGCACCCTCATGTCGTCCTCATGCTCCCACGTTGTTTTCTCGAACTGATGATTCTGCCAAAGAACCTTCACCAAAACTATCTCCTTTTTGCGTAAAACTTTCACTTCCCTGGCCAGGATTCGAATAGGCTCCTCTTCGTAGCTCGGGTTCTCATTTAAATGCAAAGGCTCATAATCCACAACATGAGATGAGTCTGCTACGTACTTCCTTAACATGGAAACATGAAAAACATTGTGAACTGCAGAAAGAGATGGGGGCAAGGCCAGCCGGTAGGCTATAAGGCCAACCTGCTTTAAGATCTCAAATGGCTCGATAAACCAAGGGTTCAACTTACCCCTCTTTCCAAACCTCAACACTCCCTTCATAGGTGCCACTTTCAGAAACACCTTTCCACCCACCTCAAACTCCAGATCCTTACGCCTAACATCAGCGTAACTCTTCTGCCTACTTTGAGCCATCAACATTCGGGCCCTAATCTTCTATAATGCCTCATTCGTGGTTTGTACTAACTCAGGTCCTAGTAATTTCTGCTCACCAACCTCATCCCAGCATACAAGTGACCTACAACTCTTCCCATAAAGGGCCTCAAACAGTGACATGCCAATAATTACCTGATAACTATTATTATAGGCAAACTTTATCAAATGCAGGTGAGAGTCCTAACTCCCTACCAACTCTAGCGCATAAGCATGTAACATATCCTCTAATGTCTGGTTTAAATGCTCATATTGACCATCAGTTTATGGGTGAAAAGTCGTACTGAAATCCAAACGTGTACCCAATGTTGCTTGAAGGCTCTTTCAACAGCTTGAGGTAAATCGAGGGTCCTTATCAGACACAATGGACACTGGTACCCTGTGCAATCTTACAACTTCTTTCACCTACAACTGAGCCCACCTATTCACTGAATATGTAGGCTTCCCTAGAATAAAATGTGCAAGCTTGGTGAGTCTGTCCACTATAACCCATACTGTAAAACCCTTTGCAGTTCACGGCAAACCTACAATGAAGTCCATCGAGAAATGCTCCCACTTCCATTCCAGTACGCTCAAAGGTTGCAATAAACCTGTTGGCTTTTATCTTGGGGCCTTTACCTACTAACACACTAAGCACTTACTGACAAACTCTGCTATCTCCATTTTCATGTTATTCCACCAGTAACAACGTTTTAGGTCCTGGTACATTTTGGTACTGCCAGCATGTATTGTAAATGGGGAGTTATGAGCTTCCTATAACAAATCGTTCTTGAGGTCACTGTTTGCTGGTACACATAAACGTCTTCGAAAAGTAAGACCATTATCTGCTGACAAAGAGAACTCACCACTCTGTCATGTCTTCACCTGTTGCACTACTTCAACTAAGTAAGGATCACTGCGTTGAGCAACAATGATCCTCTGCCTTAAACTTGGTTGTATCGACAATTGTGCTAACTGCGCAGAAACCTCCCCTACCATCACTACTATGTCGGCCCGCTCAAGGTCCTTACATAAACGGCTCTGTTTGGTGATAAGGGCTGCTAAATGGGCTACCTTCCTACTTAAAGCATCCGCCACTACATTTGCCTTTCCTGGGTGGTACAGAATCTCACAATCATAGTCCTTCACTAGCTCTAACCACCTACGCTGCCTCATGTTTAACTTCTTCTAAGTGAAGAAGTATTTTAAACTCTTGTGGTCAGTGAAAATCTGTATCTTCTCGCCATACAAGTAGTGCCTCCAGATTTTTAAAGCAAAGACAACAGCTGCCAACTCCAAATCATGTGTGGGATAGTTCAGTTCATGGTTCTTTAGTTGGCGAGAGGCATAAGCAACTACCATACCTTGTTGCATCAACACACACCCAACCCTCTCTTGGAGGTGTCACTGTAAATAACGAAACCACCCGTTCCATCCAGTACGGTGAGAACTGGGGCAGTAACCAACCTTTGCTTGAGATCTTGGAAACTATCCTCACAAGCCTTACTCCAAATAAAGAAAGCTCCTTTTTTGGTCAACTGGGTCAGAGGGGTGGCTATACGGGAAAAGTCTTTCACAAAACGACGATAATAGCCCACCAACCCTAAGAAACTGCGTACCTCTTCGACTGTGGTGGGACGAGATCAACTCGTGAATGCCTCAATCTTTGCGGGATCAACAGATACACCTTCCTTGGACACCACATGCCCTAGAAAGGACACCTGCTTTAACCAAAACTCGGACTTGGAAAACTTAGCATATAACTGTTGCACCCTCAAGGTCTTTAGAACCTTTCGTAAATGTTCCTCGTGTTCCGCCTTTATCTTAGAATAAACCAAAATGTCATCTATGAAGACTATCACAAAGGTGTCAAGAAATTCCTTAAACACCCTATTCATTAGGTCCATGAATACTGCAGGAGCATTCGTCAACCCAAATGACATCACGATGAACTCATAATGCCCATACCTCGAACGAAAAGCTATCTTGGGGATATCAATGTCCTTTATCCTCAACTGATGATACCTCAATCGAAGATTAACCTTAGAAAACGTTGTAGCTCCCTGCAACTGGTCAAACAAGTCGTCAATCCTAGGAAGCGGATACTTGTTTTTTATAGTCAGCTTGTTTAGTTCCCTGTAGTCAATGCAGAGCCGCAATGACCCATCTTTCTTTTTCACAAACAGCACCGGCGCACCCCAAGGGGACATATTAGGGCGTATGAAACCCTTATCCAACAACTCTTGCAACTGAACCTTAAGTTCCTTGAATTCTACCGGGGCCATTCTGTACGGAGCTTTCGAGATAGGAGTTGTGCCTAGCTCCAACTCGATAGCAAAGTCTATCTCCCGATGCAGCGGCAGACTTGAGAGTTCCTCTGGAAAGACATCCGAGTAGTCACGTACCACTGGCTCCGAAGTCAAGGAGATCTCAAGCTCTCTAGTGTCAGCGACACTAGCCAAGATACTCCAGGCGCTGGCGCTGGCGAGGAGGCGAAGCGGCGATCAACTGCGGCGGCAGCTAGGGTTTGGAAGGAACGGAAGAAGAAGAAGAAAAAAGGGGGGATCGCGTGAGGCCTTGAGGAGAGAGAGAGAAAAGTTATTTTCTTTTTCTTTTTCCTTTTCTTTTTTTTTTTTTAACCTTTTCATAAGTATATATAAGAAACTAAACTTCTTTCTTTTTCCTTTAAAAAAAACAAATTCCTTAATCATTTTCAAAATATATATATTTCTTTTTTAAAAAAATCCAATAAACACATTTAATTATCTCCATAGATAATCACAAGCCAAAATAAAACTCAATTAATTCCAAATAATTAAATCATATTTTAGCTTAGCCAAAAACATAAATCTCATATAATTTATCCAAGTAGCCTACATATTAAAAAAAAAAAAACTTAATTACAAAATAAATCAGGATGTTACACATAGTGTCACCAAGATAAGATATCCAACCTTATCCATCTACTACAGACCATTTAAGTTATCACTTAAACATGATCCACCCTATGTCTCTACATGTATGTTTAAGCTACAAGATAACCTTGGATCTTAGTTTATTGGTTCGTGGTTAATGCAACAAAAATGAAATAAAACAGCATATATTTTATTAAATAAATAAGATGTTTGTACCGTACAATTACAAACTATAGAACCCTACGAGATTTAGGGCATCAACCCCCAACAAATACTTATGTTTCATAATTTTTGCTTAGAGGCCAGACCGAATAGAGATTCAGATGTGAATATGACAAGCTGTATTTAATGCTTCAGCCCAAAAGTGCAGAATATAATGTTTGGCATGCAACATAGTCTTTGCCATTTCCTGAAGGGTGCGATTCTTCCTTTCAACAACATTGTTCTGTTGAAGGGTTATAAGACAAGAGAACTCATGTTGAATACCTTCTAAGTTACAAAAGGTTTCAAATTGAGAGTTTTCAAACTTTTTACCATGATCAGTCCCGATCCTCACAATTTGTACCTCTAGTTCACTCTAAAGTTGGAGACATAACGTCTAATAGATTTGAAAAGTGTATATTCTTTCTCTGATAGAGTGCACCCACGTGAACCGGAAGAAGTCACCAATATAGACAAAAGCAGATCGTTTACCCCCTAAGTTTTTCACCTACATTTACCCCATCAGATCCATGTAAAGAAATTCTAACACTTGATTCATAGTACAGGCGATACCTTTCTTATGAACAACTCTGACTTGTCTTCCAACTTGATAGTCACCACATACTGCATCTTTGTCTCCAAATAAATAGGGTATCCGAAGAATGGCTTCTTCGGACACAACCCTATTGATAGGGCAAGGATCAACATGTCCTAATTGCTTATGCCAAAGAGCAGCATCATTATTTTGAGTTGTTTGACAAACATCAAAACAAAAATTAGGAGTTCAGAGATAACAGTTATCATATGAGTGTATACTTGTCATGATAGTCACATTGTTTGCATTGGTCACTAGGCAATTGTCTTTAGATAAATTTATTGAATGACCCTGATCACATAGTTGACTTATGTTGATTAAATTTACAGCCAATCATTCAATAAAGTTAACATTTTCTAGAAAGGAAAGACATGGATATGATAGTTGACTTTTACCGAAAACCTTTCGTATTGCTCCGTCTCCAAGTGTAACATAACCAAACCACAAGGTTGAATATTTTTAATAAACGACTTCACATTATCATGTGTTGTGAGCATCCACTATCGAAGTACCAGTCCTCTTTTGATGAGGCACGAAGAGAGGTGAAAGCAACATGGCATCTATCATCAGTTGTAGGACGACCCTTTTTTACCCTCCACTCCATTTTGGGTTTCTGAACATATCTTCCTCAGGTAGATAATCCAGGATAATTCCACCATAGCATGTCACTCATTCTTCTTGATATTGGTAACAGTAAAGTCAAATATGACCTTTCTTCCCATAGTAGTGAAAAACCACTTTCTTTATACTAACTAATTCTGTGGGATTAATGTTCCTTCACTTGCTTTAGACAATGACACAGGCATCCCAATATCATTGGCAGGAACAAACCTTAAAGAGGGATATTTTTCTTTGTAGAGACGATTCATAGACTTGTTGAATCCAATGCCTTATTTATCTGAGACCTTCTTTCCTAAAGATAGAATTTTATTGAGATCATCTATGCCAGAATTGAGCATCCGAATAGATTTAGACATTGTCTCAAGGTCAGTCATGATAACATGTAACTCTTTCTTTAAGTCAAATATGGTGCTTAGTAGACGACAGTTGTCTTCAATCAGATCCTCGATTCTCTCCTTTTGAACAACTAAAGCTTTTGAGTCATCAAGCCACGTCTGATAAACTTCCTCATAGGACAATTTGTCATGAGAAGCAGCAGCTTTGTCAGATTGGGAAGCAGAATCAACAAGACAAGTTGTCTTATAGTCTTCAGGACAAACAAGGGAGAGACTTCCCACAAAAGCACACTTATTGCCTGACTCACTACTAGAGTCTGTTTCCTCATTTGAGAAGATAGCCGAGAAGCTCTTTTTCTACCTTCTAAGAGAGTTAGGACATTCAACTTGGAAATCTCCTTTATTGCTTTAAGTTTTTTTGGTAAATTGATTGCCCTATCTTGAAACATTATTATTGTTGGTGTTATTCATGTCTTTGTCATGAGTAGAACATAGGGACCATGAGGGGCTGATCGCTTGTCCCATCGTCTGAGAGTTTTGCCAAACAATTTTGCTAAGAGAGATATAGATTCTACTAGATTCTCACTAGACTCTTTGACTTTGCTTGACGAACCATCATCATTCATCAAAGACTGCAAGGCAATTCCTTTGACCTTTTTCTGTTTTGTCATCAAAGGTTTTCAAACATACATAGAGAACCAAATAGTTCATTAATTTTCATGGTGTTAATATCTTGCGCCTCTTCAATAGCAGTAATTTTCATGTCAAATCCTTTAGGTAAAAATCGTAACACTTTACGAACCAGTTGCTCTTCTGAAACTTTTTCTCCAAGAGCAAAAGATTTATTAGCGATATCTAGAAGGCTCATATTAAATTCCGCAACATTCTCATCATCATGCATTTTAAGAGATTCAAATTGGGTTGTCAAGAGTTGCAACCTTGACATCTTTACTTTTGATGTTCCTTCATGGGCCATAACAAAAATCTCTCACGCTTCTTTAGCAGTAACACCCGTGTTGATTAACCTAAAAATGTTTTGATCGACACCATTGAAGATAGCATTTAAGGCTCGCGAGTTTCCAAGCGAGGCTTGATCTTCCTCTTCAGTCCAGTCCTTATCAGGCTTTTGATTGAGAACTCCATCTTTATCAGTAACTGTAGGATATGACCAACCAGTAAAAACCACCTCCTAAGACTTGTTGTCAATAGATTTAACGAAGGCAGCCATTCAGGACTTCCAACAGGAGTAGTTCGTCTCGTTCAAAACTGGTGGGCGTGTAGTAAATCCACCTTCCCTGATTGAATCCATTGAAGACTCACTAAACAAGAAGTCAACCCACTCTGATACCAATTGAAAAAGATCAGTAAATCACAATAATACCACAAGCTAGTAAAAAAGCTAGTAACAAAAGTAAAGGCAAATAGACAGAAGTAAAGAATAAGGGAGATGCACACAGAGACTTGTTAACCTAGTTCTGGATGAAATCACACGTACGTCTGGGAGGCTATCCGCCTAGGTGAAAAGAAATCCACTAGAATGTAACTTAGTTTTTACAACATACACTTCAACTAAGATTATATAAAGTTAAAACACTCATAACTGAATACTAGCGAGCAAGTTAGACTCCCCCTAACACTGATACTGCTTATAATGAGTATGTAGATTTAGGTTCCCCTAAATCTGATGCCACAACAATGACTTCACCCCTTTTTCACCTGTTAATTGAAAGAACACTCAACCAATACTCTACCATAACAAAACAACTTGGTCAACCCAAGCTTCAAAGAACTACCATGTTTCTTACTCTGATTAAGCAGCAACACTAAACGCGCAAAATCCTTCTGAATTACAATGAATTAGTCCACACTGCGAAGGATACGATTTACCCTAAAACCACACCGAAGGCACAAATAAAAGCAAGCCTCATAAGGCAATAAAGCCACCAATGGCAACAAACCAAACAAGGAAAAGATTACCCAACAAATCTGCCACCAATAAGGAAAGAATACCGACATCAAGTCAAAGACAAAATATCCAACAAAATAAAAAATATATATATATTATCAGCAAACCAAGACCATAACATAATAATAGAAGATTAATATAAAGTACTCAATTTAAAAAAAAAAAAAACTAAAAATATATATCGACGATGGTATCATGATAGAGCTAAATTCTAAAAGATTTAGACAAATATATTTAAAAAAACCATGTTATTCCGTTTTTGAAATTGAGCAAATGTTGATTATTATTTTTTTTTTAATTCTCTAGATGTTAAAACGAATTTTATTGATTACATTACCTAGAAAGTGATTCAGTAATACAAACAAATGCAAAGATGAGTACATATTTCTTTTTCACCCTAAAATGTAACCAACATTTTAAGATTAAAGCGAATCACAAAAAGAATCGAGAAGATTATTAAAAATAATTTGCAGAGAAATATTCTACACGTAGGCAAATAGAACTACAAATTAATAAAACTGAGTTTGTGTGAGCCGGAAATCGGTGGTCGACAATTGTTTGTTGTTTTCATATGCATGTCGTGGTTGTGTAAGCCGGAAATGTCAATGGGCCTTGGGCCCAAATTTATTTATGGAACGGGCCCAACTTTTTCTTCCTTGTTCAAGAGGACAATTGGAAAAAGAAATAGAAAGCAAGCCGACCATTTTGCTTGTAAATTAAGCAACTTCAAAAAGACCTCTCTTTTTATCACTCTCACTTTATTCTAATTTCTACATAACATGGTATAAAATTATAGAGGTGAATGGAAATCAGATTCGTCCTAGTTCACAATTTTAAAGAGGAGTGAATTCATCAGATCTAAACAAAAATTTAGGAGAAAAACGACAACTTCAAAGGCCCTATTGATTCGTCTCAGTTAGATTGGTTTAAACACCTGTGAAAATCTCATTGAACTGAAGAATTTTGAAATTGAAGGGAAAATAAATTATTTTTACATTAATGTCTCCTAAACTTGATAACATCATCTCTCAATAATAATAGTTTTAAATTGTAAACACTCCCTGTTCCAAATGATTTCATCGTCATATGCTTGGTTGTGAAGTGAGATTTGTAGGACGTCTTCAATGATGTTGAAGTTAAAGCAATTTTTAATTAGTTCCTCATTCCAACTTCGCAACATGTCATGAAAAGGACGCATTCCTCTCCTTAAGAGTTTCATGCACCTGAAGAAGTTTGCAAGTTACGTCTCTTGGTATAATCATGGGTCACTCAAGATGTGGATTAGCCCGCCCATCCTTTATTTATATATCCTTGTTTGAAAAGTTTGTTTTCCCCACATGATATTTTCATATGCATAAGATGAGGTATAACACGATTGGAAATTGTTCATGTTTGAAGTACTTACGGATCTTAGTAACAAGGTTGTGTAGTCTTTGAATGACCCTCTAGTTTTGCTTCACCAATATTGCATGGTCAAAGACGTTTCCAACTTTGTCAACGGATCTTCTACTTGTCACCATTTAATCTCCACCAACCGATGACAAACTTATTGAATAAAAATTGGATCCTTCAGCTTTGTTTCCCTACATTGGCCGATTAACATCAATATTAATGACAAATTTTATTTTTTTATTCAACAAAAAATTGAAACTATAATAAATTATGGTAAACATTTTAAAGTTGAAGAGATGAACAAATTTTTTTTTATTTATCATGGATAATATAATTGAACCTAAGAAAAAGAAAAGTTGTTAACATACAAAATAAGCAACAAACATACTAGTATATAAAAAGAATATAAATGAAAACAATTTAACTTGTTTCCAAAGTAAAATTTCCATTTATTAATTTAAATAAATATATATATATTTAAAAAAAATCTAATTTTATCGTTTTTCTATGACATTTTTATATAGAATTTGAAATCTAAACATTTTGGTCCACATTTCAAACCTTGGTGTTACCTAATTGAATTGCTTTTTAGTAACGCAAGATAAACAAACATTATGATAGGGACGATTATTAGATCATAAATGCAAGGAAAAGGAATTAAAATAGAGTTTGGAAAAAGGAGTATATAGTGAATTAATTGTTCCTTTGATTTCCCGCTTTTTTCTTTTTTTGTTATTATATATTTATTTGTAGAGGCAATGGGTGTAATTTAATTGAAAACTGTAGGGGCAGTTTCGGCTGTTGATGATGCTCAAGCTGACGGCAACCGCCACCTTTCCTTCCTTCTTCGGCGTTCGAGGATTCGTAAACTACAGTTACGCAACGGAGAGATTCCGAGAGAGACTCAAAGAGAGTACCGGCGAAAGTGTGGGACAGGTTGCGCATGCTAGCTAGAGCTAGAAAATGGTGATGCCGGAGTCGTCTGAGGCCCACCGGACCGCGTCTCGTCGAGCGAATCGCCCGCCGACTCGACCTCTAGTCGGACCTAGGGTTCCGCTGAGACGGTTACTCCGTGTCGCGTCTATCGCATGTGGAATTCAATTCGGTTGGGCTTTGCAGCTCTCTCTTCTCACTCCTTATATTCAAGAGCTCGGTATTCCTCACGCTTGGTCTAGTCTCATATGGCTCTGCGGACCGCTTTCTGGCCTCCTTGTCCAGCCGCTTGTTGGTCATATGAGCGATCACTGCACCAGCCGATACGGCCGCCGGAGGCCGTTCATCGTCGCTGGTGCGCTTTCCATACTACTTGCCGTTTTGATTATCGGTCACTCGGCGGACCTCGGTTGTTTGATGGGGGACAGAGGTGATGTTAGGCCTCGTGCGATTGGGTTCTTTGTAGTTGGTTTTTGGATTCTCGACGTTGCTAACAACGTCTCCCAGGGTCCTTGTAGAGCTCTGCTTGCTGATCTTACCGGTAAGTTGTTTGGTATAACGTCTGAATTATGATATCTCTGTTAGTATATAATTTCGTCTGTAGAGATTCTTAAGTTCAAAGTGTTTAGCTTCAACTGTTCGTGTTGGCATTTTACCATTCTCCCTAAATTACTATTGTGCCTACCAATTTACTGAAGTAATATGCCACTAATTCTTGAATTAAGGCTAGTGTGTATTTATATTACAATTTCTCCTTTATAATTCCCAAGTATGTCACATTATTAATCTCTTAAGTTTTCCCACTCGATGTAATGTATATGTATATAGTCAGAAAAACTGAAAGTAGAAATTGCGGTTGCATAAAACCGAGGGAGTTTAAAGAGTTAAACTGTGCCAATCGCTGCGAAAGGTTCTAACAAGTTATTAATGTATAGAACATTTTTTTTTATATTTTTAATGTAATAGTAAATTATTGGTTGTTGTAAACTAACAAACGTGCAGTAATTTTTTGTCAATGGACAAGTTATATGAATCTTGAAAAGTGTTAGTTCAAATCAAAGCGATGATTTATGTAGGATATTAAATACCCTTTTGAGTATTTTGATGTCTAATGTTGTGGGGTGAAACCATTTGTGGGACTATTTGGCCCTTACACCCAAAATTATATAAAGGTACAACTTTTGTATTTTGATTTTCATTTTCTGAATGGATTTGAGCAAATGTGCTGACACGCCAAGAGGCCAGTTTACGTATTAGAATTAAGATTCCAACTCTTAATGGAGATTGATGTTGAAAAATTGGTTGGCACTATGTACTCTTCAAATGCTTGCTAATACACAATCAAGGCCCCCTCCCCATTCAAAAGCAGTAGTACCTGCTTGTGGCTATGACATGTTCAGTTAAACCTAAGAAAGCTCTTATGTTGTGTGGATCTTGAGACACTTATGTTTTTCAATACTTAATATTGTGCTAGGAAGGGATCATCGAAGGAATCGAGTGGCAAATGCTTATTTTTCTCTATTTATCGCTATTGGTAATGTTTTTGGATATGCGACTGGATCTTTTAGTGGCTGGTACAAGATCTTCCCGTTTACTCTTACCTCTGCGTGTTCTGTTAATTGTGCAAATCTCAAGTCAGCTTTCTTGATTGATATCATGTTCATTGCAATTACAACATATTTGAGTGTATCAGCAGCTCAAGAGTTACCTCTAGTTTCAAGTGACAGGTCCTCCCTGGTTTTAGAAGAAGGTATGGGGCAGTCAAGTCATGCTTCAGAAGCATTTTTCTGGGACTTGTTTCGCACTTTTAGACACTTCTCTGGGTATATATGGGTAATTTTGCTCGTCACTTCCCTGACATGGATAGCATGGTTTCCATTTATTCTCTTTGATACTGATTGGATGGGTAGAGAGATTTATGGTGGCAAGCCAAATGAAGGACAGGCTTATAGTTCTGGAGTCAGAATGGGAGCATTTGGTCTGATGTGTAACTCTGTTGTCCTCGGAATAACTTCATTACTTATGGAGAAGCTGTGCAGAAAGTGGGGTGCTGGTTTCATATGGGGAATCTCTAATATTTTTATGGCTCTATGTTTTCTTAGTATCCTGGTTGTAACGTATGTGGCAAACAATATGGGCTATATAGGTCATAATCTCCCACCAAATAGTATTGTATCAGCTGCATTGATTATTTTTGCTCTTCTTGGCGCCCCTTTGGCAGTAAGCAGTTCCTTCCTTGTATAGAATGTGATCACACATGTTTTATCTTACTTTTTTTGCCCAATCATGCTACTGTCATTAGATGAAAACAGAGAGGATAAAAATTTTACTTGTTTATCACATCAGATTTGGAAAATTTAGTCGATATAAAATTTATCAATTTGTGATGATTCATGATGGAGGTCCATTTGTGCATCACTTCTATTGATTTATCGGAATAATTCGTTGCAGATTACTTACAGTGTTCCATATGCCATGATCTCCTCACGTGTTGAATCTTTACAACTTGGTCAAGGTGGGATTCATGTTGCTTTCTTGAAAAAGAAAGACTACAGAGTTGCTTATTGTGGTGTTGCTTCTTGCAGGTTTGTCTGTGGGTGTCTTGAACTTGGCAATAGTTTTCCCACAGGTGATTCTAGTCCTACATATCTTGTTCTTAATTTTCTTTTCCTCTTCGAGAGTGAAATGATGTGAACTTTTTTTCTTTGAAGGAGTTTTCTCTCAACCTATTAAACACCAGTAGAAAAATATATAATATGTATGGCTAGGCCAGCATTGATTTGTTTTTTCTCTCTCTTTATTAAAACTGAAATTGATTTTTTATGGCAGTTCAGATGAGGTATTCGCTGGTCGTTGACCAAACTTATCTATAGTTTCCAATATTTGGGGTGGGTGGGGTGGGGTGGGGGGAAGGGAATAGCTGAATAAAAGTCTTGAATTTGTGACAAATAAGAGAGATACCCTTACACAATTGGGCTGGAGGGTAACCTCATTTATTCCCATAAACATTATCAAGAACTCACACTATACAGGTCAATAAACAAAATATTCCGATGTTAAGATCGTTTATTGACCTCTTTCATTGACAGTCTCTTTTTATTTCATTTTAAGGTCTAAGGAGCATGTGAGAAGGGTATTTATATAATATCATGTTATACATTGGAGAGGTGCCCATAATTTTAAACTACTCTTTCAAGAGTGTAATTAAGCATGCAATTATTTCTGAAAATGTTTCCTGTCGACTTTTCCCTATTATTTGATGACAATATGTTGTTTTTTTATTAGTCACTACACGAAGGTAATGCTTCTTTTTTATTTTGTCCTATTGGTTATAATGTTGTACTTTCTTGTACTACGTTGAAAATTTTTCTTCAAATGACTTTTTAATAATTGAGACTGGGCTTCCTCCACGTTTGAGCCCATAAATTTGTATCATCTCATATTTGATGGTGAATTTAGTGTGCTTTGAACTCTGTTTTCAATGTGTGTAGAATATTATACAGTGTAGAAGGAACAGTGGAACAATTATTTTATGATCTTTGTTCATACTTAAGTTTTTTTTACACAAATTTTGTACTTACATTGGGTCATTCTATTTATTTTATATTCTTTTAACAGTTGGGAAAAGTAACTTGAGGTTTAAGTTCGGCACTGTCTGATAACAACAGGCATTAGAAGTGTTGGTTCGTATTATTTTGAAGCTATGCACATTATGGACGTCAATTAAAGGGACCAGTTAATCTATAAAATATCTTTTAATGACCGCATAAAAATCATGGATGAAATGCATGAAAAATCTAATGTTGGATGTGGTATAACTTATAAGGGCAGTTAACTTGGGAGAAAGAGAGCCCTCCCAACTTGTATTTGCAAGAAGGAAAATGCTGGAGGTCTTATTCTGAACTAATGAAGGAACATTACAGTTTGTGTTCTCGGTCTAATCATTTGACTTTGTCAAATGAGAAAGTGTCAAATTTCGACTGGCCTCTTTCTGGGACATACTAAGACAACTTCTCTTGAAAATTCAGTGGTGGATATCCCCGTTAGTCAATTTACTTTTTGTCTTGGGAAAAGATTTAGGGGATGCAGATGAAAATATATTTCCATGTGGAAGAGATCACAGGTAGAGGATTAGAGTTTGTCCATATCTGTAGTCCTGCAGTCACTTTCCAATATGTAATGGATGATAATAGAAATAAAATAATTTGACATAATACTTTGTTGTTTCTTCAAAACTTTTTGATCGTTAGTGGACCTCTCTGTGGGATTCAATCCAGCTGAAAGATTTGGCTGTTGCCTTAGGTAACATTTTCAGGAACATATATTGATCTGTAAGATATGGTAGAGACTTTGAGGGCCACATAGTAGTAAAACATTTTAACCTTGAACAGTGAAGCATTAGCTGAACATATTTTTTTCATAGCCACATGTTTTGGTTCTTTTTTTCCCCTTCTTTTGAGATTTTGTCGCTTGATATTAATTATTTTCACCTCAATTTCAGTTGCATTCTTGTTTTAAACAAACACAAATTGTATTTCTGGAACCCATGTATTCTATCTATACATATATAATTCCACTTGGCTTTTCATGTGAAGTGGGTTCTTCTCTATTGGAGCTGATATCATTTGTTAATAACAAAATTGAACTCACTTGCCACTTTTTTTCTCTGCCGTGTTTTCTTATCTCAATTTTCATGCCAAACTGTGCACTTCTCAATTAAATTTTGAGGAAGGATACAGATATAGTTGCTTTTCATAAATATGATAGTCTAGGATTACAGCAGTGACTTAAAGGTTAGCATTCTGCGGGACAATCATGTTTCACAAAGCCATTAATTTTCTTGGTCCCATACATTGTGCTTCTGTTGGCTTCAGAACAGAAGAGCTGGGTGGGGCTGGGTGCTTTGTTTGTTGAGAGAGTAATTGAGTGAGACATTCTGCAAGACTCAAGCTTGTTTGGGATTGCAATCACAATTTTTTCTTTTTCATTTGTTTTTCCTTAATATATAATATATATATATCGACCTGAGGCTTGATCTTAAATAATAAAAGTCAAGCATTTAGTCTCTAGTGCATGTCATGTCCTGAAAATGTTGTATATGCTGTTATACTTGCAACCCAATTGTTTTTCCAATGGACTGGAGGGATTCTATCATCTGGTATTAAGAAATTCTTTTAACTAATTGATCTAATATGCGTTAAGCTATTTCAATCACAATACTTGCTCTCATGATGACATGTACAAGAAGTTGTGGTAGAATGTTATTAGTAACTTGTCAACCATTTTTTTCTTAACCTTTTCAAAGAGATTTTATTCACTAATTTTATTGTTTCTGATAATAGGTTGTGGTGTCCCTGGGAAGTGGACCATGGGATCAGCTGTTTGGTGGTGGAAACTCTCCAGCTTTTGCTGTGGCAGCACTTGCAGCCTTTGCAAGTGGACTCATTGCCATCTTGGCTCTTCCTCGGTCTAGTGCTCAGAACCCCAGAAACCTCACATGAGGTACTCAGTTATATCCGTTTCGCTTTTCTTTTATCTAGCTTATCATCTCATTGGAAAACCGTCTAGCTCACTACAAATTTGTAAACAGCTTTAAATATACATTATGATACTCTGTTCATACAGGGTTTCCTTCTTTTAAAAAGTTCCTTTTGTTGATTGTCAGAATATTTGAAAAGCTTGGTTGGTGTGCGTCTCATCCATGATCAACATGATAATTGATCTGAATTTTGATGCAAAGCGCATGTGTTACATACAATACATCTGAGATTTTTTTTTTTCCCTTTTTTTCTTTTTTCTTTTTAGTGTGTGTGTGTGTGGTGCGATGGGTTGGGGAAGTTTGTTTATTAGATTACAGTAACAACGGGGTCTGGTCTAAACATTGGGGGAGCACTGGTGTAAATTTTAAGGCATGGCCATATATTACTGTGATCAATGGTGGGTGCTTTTAAGTAAGCGACAGATGAGGAAAAACAAGGTATTGATTAATCAGACATTCCGGCTATTCATTGATCATTATGGCATTAGCTGTTACCAAATGCTGAGAGAGACAAGTTATCTGCAAACAGTGTGGAATTTTCTTTTATGAACATCAGTCCCACCTCCTAGAAATGTTGCTTTATGACAATTTCTGTGTTAAAAGTGGAGAAGCCTGAGCTGTGGATTCCAAAATTACTCTGGAGACTAGTTTCTTACCAACGAAGATAATGCTGCTGATTGGGAATTATTCCTTATGAAGTATCATTTTCTTCTAAGGCAATATTTAGTGCGTTGATGGTTCAATCATAATGTATTGGATTCTCATTCATTTGTGCATGAATTTCTGTATGAGTATGTTGGAATGTGCTTGGTGGGTAACAGTTATTTAGTGCATTATGCTGATTGAAACCCTGATGGGGACATTTCTTTTATGCTTTTAGATAATTTGTTAAATAAAGCTCAATCTATTTTTAACGATAGCATCCTTGAACAATGTGTGTGTGTGTGTGTGTATTATTAAATGTTCTTTTTTAGCTTCTCTCTCATCTTGCATTTTCATGTGAGAATAAGTTCCCCGTGTTTGGTTGCATAGATCATTGACACAAATTTGGTTTGCTATTATATAAATATAATATGTTCTCTTCTCATGCTATGCTTCCTGAAAGGTATGATGAGAAGTATCAGTTAGTAGTACTGAACTGGTTGTTTGAAGGGTAATATTCCTTTATTCTTTGGCCATCTTAAATGGAGCGAGCATAACTGCAGAATGAAATTCTTTTTAAGTGATAACATAATCTGCGCTTGAATTTAGAAAACACAGTGGGAATACAATGTATGCATTTTCATGCATCTTACTATTGATGAAGAAAGAAAGTTAAATACTCTCTCTCTTTCTCTCTCTCTTTTTTTTTTTTTTCCTTTAAGGAAATGTTAGGTCTAAGCTGTTTAGAATCTTGTGATAGAATCGATCTTCTCTTGAAAAGAATGAAGAAAGCTTGTATGGAGGAACTATGATGAATCTATTCCAGTGTCTGGGAGGGTATAATCTTTATTATTGGTGTCAAATATCTGTCATGTCAACTTCCGTGGATCGTTCTCAAAAAACTTGTAATGGCATTTATTATAATCTGTTTGGCAAGATGCCAAGAAAAATTCTTTATGATCTCCATTAGAACAACTTGGTATCGAGTAATTTGCTTTCTGATTGATAAGGAAGGGAACAAGTGCATGAGCATCAACATGTGATACTTCTAGCTGCTTGTCAACTTCTTTTGCTTCAGTCCTGTTTGGGATCTGGAATTTGATGGACCCCCCCCCCCCAAATTTTGCTTCCCCAAACTGCAAAAAATATTCAATCTGTAGGGTACTTACGGACCCGGTTTACTTATTTATTTATTTAAAATTCCGTTTATAATTTTTTTTTTTTTTTTTTAATCTTTTCTTACTTGAATTTATTTGTTTTTGTTTTGTTTTCCAGAGACTAGAGAGTTCTGTTGTTTGATACTTACCTTTCACCTACATCGACTTGATAGAGCCAAAGACACATGGGATCTGACATGGGGTTGTGTTATGAGTTTCAGAGAAGTAATATCTTATACAAAGGAAACAAAGGAAAAACTGGTCCTTACGCAGCCTGTTGCTCAGACTCAGAATGGTGAGAGAAGGAATGATAAAACAATCCAAAGTTTCTGGCTGGTTTGATGATGGTAGGACTGTGTGCCTCAGCTAAGGACACAGTCCCCCAGCTGCTCTTCTCTCTAGAGACACAGCCTCATCTCTGTAGGGAGAAAAGGGATACATATTTAATGGTTGTAATTGGAGCATCACCTAAATCTGTGTGTTCCCTTTCTCCCATCTGCTCCTTCTTCATACAGCCATTCCACTGTCACCTCCCCCATTAACATACTTATCAGGTGGTCCCATTCTCTTATACAGCAGCATACCCATGAAGAATCCTGTTTCTATTTAATCCAATCTATAACCAAATAAGATGACAAAACTGTTCTTGGGTTTTTTTTTTTCCCTCTCTTTTTCCATTTTTAAGTATCCTGTGATGGATTTTGACCTCTTCTTTCTGTGTCTTACAAAATTCACTCTTTCCCTTTGGTTTATCTGCTCTAAAGCCCAAGTTTACCCACATTGAATAATAATAGGTCCAAATGAGCTAATGGGGTAGAGATGTTAGCCCATTTCGAGTCTGGTATCCTGCAACTTTCATGGCTGTTTTCATAGAAAATACAGGGGAAAGTTGAGAGTTCCAGTCCATTGTAAATTCATCTTTGAGGCCCACTTTTTGACTGTTAGTCTAAAATAGCAGTGTAATTATTGAGTGGAATGATTTAATTAGGGGTTTAATTTGTCACAAAATCTCCAAGAGGGGTTCACAAAATCTCAACAATCCTATTCCACTCCCTCCCCACGCACCATAAGTATATATTAAATATTCCTCACCAATCAACATCCTTCACTCCTTTTTATCTCTTTCCCATGACCAAACCAAAATCTGTGATGAATAACATGAACCATCACCACAGAATATTAATCATAAAGTTCTTTCGGAACATATTTTGTTCTCTTTTTCGCTTCATTCTTGACCAAGATCGATAATAGTCGAGTGACTTTTTCGATTTTTTTTTTTAATCGTATTGAAATTGTTACCAACACATGGAGTTGTGTTTGTAATGGCTATGATTTCCCACATGGGCTGTACAAGAATCGGACATGCATGTTGCTTTTGAACATGCAAACATCTCCTTTGCCTACAAAGATAGAAGCCAGCCAGTCATCTTCCAGTGAAAGTCACCCCCTTCCAAAAAAATATATATATTTATACTATAAAAAAAGAAAAAAAACTGTTTATTTATTTATATTTTATAAACCACCAATTTATATGCTCTCTGTCATTTCAGAGAATTTTGCTTCTCGAACTCCTCATCCACTTGGCATTCCAAGATAAGTTTCTTTTATCTCTTTCAGGCATATTTCAAAACTCAACCACAAGAGGTTGGAGTGTTAAAAAAGATTATCCACTGAGTTTTTCCCATTATGAATATTAATCTATTAATCCCTCCTCCAAAAATAAATAAATAAATAAATAAATAAAAATTGCAGAGTTAAATTATTAATTATTAATTCCACTACTCACAAATTTAATAAAATTTCCAAAATGGGTCTTGTTTGAAACCAAACAAATATGGGATTGTGGCAGTTAAAAGGAACCAATTTTCAATTACCTTCACTTGTACCTCAAGATAAGATAAAAGAGGTTTGAAAATTTTGCCTCCCTCATATACCATATGTTTCTTCTTGTGATGGATGGATATATTATGAAATGATTTTAGCTAATGGTCGGAAAAGTGAAGGTTTTTAATTAGAACAGTCGGCCCCTAACTTTTCTTTTCTTTTCTTTTCTTTTTTTTCCTTAAAACAAAAAGAAAAAGAATTTTCTTCTTTCTTTTTTCTTTTTTTTCCTCGAGCAGTCCTTGATATCTTGAGACACGTTCCTTAAGAGGACGGCAGAAAAATTTCTGGGTGGCAATTCCTGTATGTATATAAACCCATTTCCCCATTCACTCTCATCATTCCATTTTGAGAAGCTCATACAAAGATATATATACAAAATATCATAGAGGAGAGAAGAAAAGAGGAGTCATTTACTCACAATCATTCATATATCTATCTATCTATCGTTTCTTAGTTCTTTCTTTATCCTAAAAATACAGATAGATAGATAGACAGCAAAAAGAAGAAGAAGAAGATTGTGGTAACTAATAAACCTAGCTATGTGTAACCCAAAACCATCCTCCCCTAATAATTCCTCATTTCTTCCGTACAAAACCAATTTCATGACCGCTCCCAACAAGAACTTGGACAATAATAATCATAATAATCATCATATTAACAATCTTCTCAAACCTTCTGATGATCAACTGACTCAACTTCATAGATTCCCAACTCTTTCCGAGGTAAGAGAAAACACCCCAGAATGCAATTCTTTTTCTTTTTTACTCAAGTTTCTAACTTTGTATGTGATTTATATTGCTCTTCAGGCTGTGGAAGAAATGAAGGAAATAGGGAAGATTTCAGGTCCAACAGCAATAACAGGGCTACTTTTGTACTCGAGAGCTATGATCTCCATGCTTTTTCTTGGCCACCTTGGAGAACTTGAACTTGCTGCGGGTTCTCTCTCTATTGGTTTTGCTAACATCACTGGCTACTCTGTTCTTTCTGGATTAGCCATGGGAATGGAACCCATTTGTGGCCAAGCTTATGGAGCTAAACAATGGAAACTCCTTGGTATTACCCTTCAAAGGACTGTTCTTCTTCTTCTTACTTCCTCTGTTCCCATTTCTTTCATGTGGCTCAACATGAAACGAATCCTTTTATGGTGTGGCCAAGATGAGGAAATCTCTACTGTGGCTCAAACCTTCATTCTCTTCTCAATTCCTGACCTCATTTTCCTCTCCCTTCTTCATCCACTTCGTATTTACTTAAGAACTCAAAGCATTACTCTCCCATTGACATACTGCTCTGCTCTCTCTGTTTTGCTTCATGTTCCCCTGAACTTCCTCTTGGTTGTGCATTTCAAAATGGGGATTTCTGGTGTAGCCATTGCTATGGTCTGGTTCAATTTAAATGTCTTCTTGTTCCTTGTCTCTTTTGTTTACTTCTCTGGAGTGTACAAAGATTCTTGGGTTCCTCCAAGTGTGGATTGCCTCCATGGATGGACTCCTTTGCTTTCTCTTGCAATTCCCACTTGTGTCTCTGTTTGCCTTGAATGGTGGTGGTATGAATTCATGACAATGCTCTGTGGACTTCTTGTTAATCCCAAAGCTACAATTGCTTCGATGGGGATTTTGATTCAAACCACTTCTTTAGTATATGTTTTCCCTTCCTCTCTCAGTCTTGGTGTCTCCACCAGAGTTGGTAATGAATTAGGGGCAAATCGACCCGCCAAAGCTCGCATTGCTATGATTGTCTCACTTGCTTGCGCCGTAGCGCTTGGCGTGGCGGCCATGGTATTCACCACTCTAATGAGACACAAATGGGGCAGATTTTTCACCAACGATGCCGAGATTTTGGAACTTACAGCAGTGGCATTGCCGATCGTGGGTCTATGCGAGCTTGGTAACTGCCCTCAAACCACCGGCTGCGGTGTACTGAGAGGAAGTGCTCGACCAGCGACCGGAGCAAACATAAACTTAGGATCATTCTATTTGGTGGGTTTTCCAGTGGCGATTTTGATGGGGTTTGTAGTGAAATTGGGATTTGCAGGGCTGTGGATTGGATTACTTGCGGCTCAAGGTACATGTGCTTTGATGATGTTTTATGTACTTTGCTCAACAGATTGGATGGTTCAAGTTGAAAGAGCGATGCAACTAACATTGGCTTCTTCTAATTGCAACCCGCCATTGTTGCCAATTTCAGCTTCTTCTTCTTCTTCTTGTTCAGAAGATGATGAAGAAGATGATGATAGTAAAGATGGAAGTCAGAGTATGAAAAAGATCGAAAATTTGGAGCAGATTTTGTGCAGTAATCATGAAACCGACCCTCTCATACCCACTCCTACTAAACAAACCACTGTTCATTAAGTTTTCTCTTTCTTTTTTCTTTTTTCTTTTTTTCTTTTTTAATTTTCTAATTTCTGCCCCCTCATGAGGAGTCCTTGATGTGAAAACCAAAATTTATTAAATCGACCCCACTTGTTGTAGAAATGACTTCTTTCTCCATAATTTTTTTCTTATGGTTTCAATTTAAAATATTAGTTTTTGTATTTTAATAACAATAACAATAATAATAATAATAACTTTCGAGTAAGAAAAAAACATAATTTGAATATGTTTTCTAAATTTATAAAAGAAATGCTAATAGATTTTTTTTTTTTTTTGAAAAATTGACAAATGCATATATAAAATTTAAGATTTATTGAAAATATACGGACTAAAATTAGAGATTTGAAAATGCATCAACTAAAATAATATTTTAATCTTTTGTTTTTTTTAGGGTTCAACTACAAATTTGGGCCCTATTGTCTTTTGAGATTGTGTTTGATTAGCTCTATATTTTAAAATATTTTTAATGTATTGCAAATTTCTTATATATTTGAATTTAGGTTAAAGTAGTATTTGTTTATGTAGTTTGAGTTTCATCATTTCATTTTAGGGTCTTATTTGTCAACTATTTTGTCTTTGAAATTTGTGTTTGTTTTCACACCAAATCCTTAGTATTGTTTTCATCGTTCCAATCCGTAGTCAAAATTAACAAATGAAAACAAGTTTTTGAAAATTACTTTTTGAGTTTTCAAAATATGACTTTGTTTAAGACATTACATAGTAGATTGTATAAAAAAAATAAACTTATAGATACAAATAGTGTTTATATATAAGACATTAATTAATTTTTAAAAACTAAATAGTTATCGAATCATCTTGAGTATATATACACCTTTAAATGACCAAATTTAATCTACATAACTTCTGTAAATTTTGTTGCTTGGAGTAGTGTTATCAAAATTTGTTAAATAATAATAATAATTTGCATCCAAGAAAAGACACAATTTGAATATGTTAAAAAATTATAGAGAGGTTGTTAATAAAGATTTGTTTTAAACTAGCACATAATATTTTAAAGATTTTATTAAGAATTTAAAGTATACAATTAGATTCAAACATTTGAAAGTATAAAAACTAAAATGGAACAAGTCTTAAAATAAGAACTACAATAATATTTAAACAAAGGTTTTAATATGTTTTGAACCCTAACAAATGAGCAACTCATATAACATAAAGCTTGTACAACTAATCATAGATCAAACGTTCGATTCTCTTCCCTATTTCAAGAAAAAAGAAATAGCACATATAATATAGCTTAACGGTAATTGACAAGTGTACTCTTTTCTTTGAAGTTGGAAGTAAAACAAATGCCCAGCTATAACATAGAAAACCTATTAAAAACCCTTTAATGACCTCTTATATAGTAAATATATTAATAGAAACTTAAAATAGAACTTTTAGCCCTAAAATTTTATGAACCAAAGCATACATATATATATGATTTTTTATGTATAACATTATATTATAAGTTGGATCATTAATTATTATTGAAATGATTATAAAATTTTAGTTTGTATTATTTCAATTATATATAAAAAAACAGAGAGAGAGAGAGAGAGGTAGGTTGTCGGCTGTTTGAGAAGCTTTTGTATTGAAAGGAATCCAAGTGTGTGGTTTTGGCCTAACTTTTCTTCTGTTTGCCTTTCCATATCAGGTAAAAACTTGTACATCCCAAAATAGCCTTTTTTTTATTTTATTTTTTTTTAAAAAAAGATATTCTGATCACACTCTGAAAAAAAAAACCCAGTTTTTGTTTCATCTTTAAATTTCTTCTCTCTTTTTTTTTAAAAAAAAAAAAAGAAAGAAAGAAAAGAACAGAAAAATGCCATCTTTTTCAAAGTGTTAAATTTTGCATTACAACTCATCTGGCTTTTCTGATCTTTTCCTTGGTTGCACTTAACTTTATGATCACAAACCCTTTTGGAACAAATATATGCTAAAATATCAGTTAATCAAACAACAAACCCACTCAATAATACTGATATCAAACTACAAATTAATAAACAAGTAAAAGCTAGTATTTTTTTAATTTTTTCTTTTCTTTCTAATATTCTAATTTTAGGGTTTCTCATCTTTGATTATATATGAACAATTAATTTCTATTCTCTTTCAAGTTTATGTGTGCCTTTAAAACTCTCATGCATGAAGGGAATCTTGGAAAATCCATGCAAAAAATAGAGTATGAGAATTGGAGGGTTGTCTCCTCTTGTTTGTTTAAGTTAGTGGAATAATATATATGTTGGATAAAATGAACCAACAAAACCTTATTTGTCTGAATTATGAACAACACCAAAAATTGGAGACTGACTAACATCTCAAAAACAGTACCCCCCACTTACCAAAATACAATTTTTTCCCCTTTAAAAAAAAATCTAATTGAAATAATTGAAATATATATCATATCAATTTCTGAGAGAAAACAAATTGAATAAACCTCAAGAGGAACATGCATTGGGCCTTAATACTTAAGATCATGCATACCCTAAAACAATCACAAAAACAAAAAGGAGAGAAAGGGTAATTATGTATAATAGTAATAATAATTGGTAATAAAAAAGAAAAAAAAAAAAAAAAAGGAAGTATTTTTATTGTTGAAGAAGAAGGAGAAGGAGAAGATGGGGGGGGGGGGGGGGGGGGGGGGGGGGGGGGGCCTGGTTGTTTGTGAAGAAACAAAATGAAGCAATAATAATTTTATATTATATGTGTGTGGACTTCTTTGATGACAAGAAATTTGAGAGCACTGTGGCTGTGGCACTTATTTCTGAACCCTTTTTTCTACCTTTTTAACCTCCACACAAAGCCCACCCCATCAATAACCCTATCTTCATCCTTTCTAACCAATAACATACCCTTCATATATATTTCCTTGTCTAAATTTAGTCTTTTGTATCTCCAGAAAATCTTCAAAACATACTCTCCATTCTTATTGTATAATATAAAGTATAGGTTTAGTAAGTATATTCGGGACCGACATCTCTAAATATGAAATGTATAGAAAGAACACTGTGTTTGGAGTACATGTTAGTCAGGGATTTGAATTACTTCTCAAGTCAACGAGTTTCTTCCATCAAACCTAAATTTTACAACTTTGTTTCCATCAAACGTAAGTTAGATTAACTATAGCAATATAGAATCGATACATAAATTTATATGGTTCATTAACATTGTGTTAATTACGTTCACAAATAGAATGAGAGAACAATTTTATTAAAAAGAAAATTCTGAATGCATATATATCACATGAATAAAATAAAGTTTTTTTTTTAATTGTAATTGAAGTGTATGTCGATAGGAATATATAACATACATGAAAGTCTGATAAATCAATTATTCATATTGTATAGTATATAATATATAGTCAGCAAGCAATGACATTCATATCAATATCTTCATATACAGTATAGTGCAAGGAACAAAAAGTGAACAAAAATAACAAAATGAGCTTACAATGTGGTCCATTTATGTATTTTTTTAATTAACAAATATGTCTCTATTATTTATAAAGGAATATTTTTCATTTACATGTTTTGGAATTTACTTATTTATTTCATGCTAATATCTTTTGGTGTGTCATGCATATACTACTTTAAGAAAAATTAAAAATTAAATACAAGTTTAATACTTACAAAACTCTATTTATTAGTTTATAATCCTTCCCATTAATTTAATTAAATGTCAATAAGAGCGTAGTTCAATTGGTATAATGCTTGTACTATTGAAGGTTCTCCACCTCACATTTTAATTACAATATCTTTTTAAAAAAATTAATTAACAGTCATGTTCAATTCTCACGTTGATAAGAAAGTTTGAGATTTGCCTTTTTAGACCATGATCAGATTAATGAGTTTTGTTGTCTTTTCAAAATGAGCATAGTATTTTGTATTTGACTAATCAAAATTTGTACCTTTCAACCAAAGGGCATCAAAAATTAAATGGACAACAACTTCTAAGTTATGTATACTTACATTTATATCAAAAGAATGCTTGAAATTATTAAAATGTCAAGTGGAGTCTATCTTCTTCGCATATTTCAACATTAATAGACTACATATTTTGAGATCGGTGATTCAATTCTCTATCTCCATAATTTTTGTTTAAAAAAGTGATAGTTGCAAATCTAGCAATTCAGATTTAAAGTATTTATAGATATAACACATTATAAAAAAAATTGCAAATATAGCAGAATTTAAATCCAGCTCTCAGAGTCTATCATACTCTATCGACAAATTCTATTACCGATCAATTTTGCTATATTTACAGTTCTTTAAAAATATTACTTCAAACTTCATTATTAGCTTTAAAAGTACTACATACTCGTTGTAATTCTCCTTTTAAAAATATGTTAGATTTACTTAACCTAAACGTACATAGCTCAATTGGTTATGATGATTGTGACATATTAGAATCCTCTTAGTCCACATCCAACTTATTAACTTAGTTTCTAGAAATGTAATGGTGATTTATCGACATCGAAAAACTATATATTTTCAATACATATATATGGTGTGTGTGTGTGTGTGGAGTTGAGAGTATATAAGATAACATTATATAAGGGGTCCATCTCCTTTCTTCCATTTTTCTCTTTGGTGGAACACGTATGACCATCAACTGTAAATTTCTTTCGGTTGAAGAAGATGACTTCTAAATTTTTCCTTTTTTTTTCTTGGCTTAGAAAATAGCATTATCTATATGAGTATCTAGGTAGCTATCCTAGAATAAATTCATACTAGAATAAAAATTCAAACATATCTATATCAAATATATATATACACACACATTAACTTTTATGAAGAATGATGAAGATGATGTGTATTTAAATTCATTATTTGGAAAAGAAAAGAATTGTGCCATGAAAACAACTTGCATTAATTAAATAAAAGTACAAAGTGATGTACAACACAGCTAGAAAAATTCCAAAAGGACTAAGAAAATATGAGTAATTAGGAATATTGGGATAAACTTATAAATTAAAGTTTATTATAAACAACTTTGAAGCCAGTGATAAAATGCAGTGGAAGACTAACAAAACTATTATAATTATTAAATAATAATATGCATTTTTGGTATGTCCTATTAGTGACAATTCAAATTTGGAAATTAGAGATAATTTAAAGTATTTCATATCATTGCTTCCTCTACGTATTCAATTTTTATGCAATAATCAAAAGTAAGGTTGTGATCCTAAAACAATATTGTCAAACAAGAAATCAAAATGCCCTCGAGTTTGAAATGCAATAATGAAATTGGTAGGAGATAATAATAATAATTTCAAAAAGACCTAACTGTAATAATTTTGCACCATGAGATGTATGAGAATGAAAATACAAAAGTATGTTATGGATTATATTCTTCCAATACTAATACGTTGAAGAGCATTTGTTCTTCTCATGTTATTTATTGACTCTATAACGATCAATTCTTGGACAAATAGAAACATGGATTATCTTCGCATAATAAATTTTTTTAAAGGGCATGTTCATCTTAAAATGAAGTATAAAGTTTAAGAATATAGATGACATTTCTTATTTACATACTACTTAATAATGTGATTAATAATGTATTAAAGAAAAAAAAATTGGAGAAGTGTGGATTGAACTAGAGGAAACAGAAGAATGATATGTTTGAGAGTGATAGTTGGAGTAATGATTTTAAAAAAAGAGATTTAGGTATAGTTGATTTTGTAAAATTAATTTTTAAGGTCTCGTTTGATAACCATTTTGTTTTTTAAAATTAAGTTTATATTATCCACATTTCTTACCATGATTTGCATATTATTTTGGTACAATAGTTGCATTCTCAAACAAATTCGGAAAAGAAAAAAAAAACTTTTGGAAAACTATTTTTTTTTAATTCTCAAAATTTGACTTGATCTTTTAACTAGTTGGTGAAAGATAGATAATAAATGAAGAAATTTGAAAATAATAATAGTATCTATAGACTTTATTTTCAAAAACAAAATAAAAAATGATTACTAAATGGATCTAAACAATCAAATTTAGGTTAGGTTTTAGGTGATTTTCAAATATGGAAGATGTGGGTGGCATCTGACGCGTTCATTCTTAAGAGTACTCGCGTCCACAACCGACGGATGGCGCCATCATTGAAATGGACGGCAGCCAAAGCAAGTGAAAGTCAACTGCGACTGGCGAGCGAATTAGTAGATGGCTGCCACTTGTCAGTTATCTACTGGTTTAGATTGAAAACTTCCTTCATCAGATGGAAAAGTATACGGTAACTTCCGTATTGCACGACACAGGATAAATTTTCAAATTATTGAATAGATCATAAATTTAACATACTCTCGTTAAACCGTCTCATAATTTAAGATTAAATTTGATTTTTCTTTATTAATACGAGTGTCTCATATTCAACTTATTTTGCACTTAAAATCCTAATTTCACTAAAACAAATGGATAATGGACAATTTGCTAGGGAATGGTATTTTAATATTTTAATATTTTAATTTATTATAATGAGTAAAAAATGTCTTTTATCACTTTTAGACGTGTTACTTTAATGATGTTAATCAAACCAAAGTAATTTTGATACTTGAAAATACAATTTGAATATGAAGGCTAATAACATTGAAAAAAATATAATATTTGCAAAGTGATCATGTCTGAAGTATTACAACATGTTGGTATCTTCGAAAACATATTTAGTTCTCCGAGAGAGTAGATGAAAAGTACAACAAAGATAGAGTAAAAGATACAGGCTTTTACTTAAAAAAAAAAAAAAAACCATGTCAATCATATGTTAGGTTGAATTGTTTAATTCAAAGGTATGATGCATGAAAATTATTTGTGTCATGTCAAACACTAATTCAGGATGAAATGAAAGGTGTGAGAGTTTGAGGCATGTTGGTATGACAAATGGCAACTAGCCAGTTAGTTCAACTAAACAACTACGAAGTAGAGACGTACCTGCAACTTCTTGTTCTATTATCACATGAACACTACGTCACATTTGTCATCATACCTGACAATCACACGTGAAGTGTCGAAGTTTATTGACTCGATATATTAGATAAGATAACCATTCAAAGTTAGTATTATTATTTGGGCCATACAAGAGAGGGGGAAAAAAAGGCTAAAAAGTTGATAGAGAGAAAAGGAAAAATAGAAAGGATATAGTACAAACTAAATTGTACTTGAAATTACCATTGAAGGGTTGGAAGTTATTGTCTTTAACCTATGATGGCACTCAATAATAATAATAGAAGAAACTGTTAAAAGAAGAAAGTGTTGGATAAAAAAACAGAAGACTTTAGGGTCAATGTACCGTACAATTGGTACTGATAGTCTCTCAGTTTTGGATAAGTCAAGTGAGGGGTACCCCTTCAAAGTGGGCACCATAAAGGACACCTTCACCCTCTGCCCATTTTTTATTTTTTATTTTTTTAATTAAAAAAAGTACTGTGTACTAAAAGTTTCTTTTTTTTTTTTTTTTTCCCTTCAAATCTTCAACCCTATACTACCCTTCAATATCAAATCTTTAATTTACCTTTTTTTTCCTTAAGGTACATTTCCCCTCCCAAAGGCTACTTTTCTTTCCATGCATTTTCTTTTTCTCCCATCATCTTCCATCTTAACTCTATCTTCTTGTTAAAAAAACGTCAATATAAAAATACACACAAGAAACATAAAGAGTAGAGAAATCAACATAGAGATTTACGTGGTTCATTAACAATGTGTTAGCTACGTTCATGAGCAGAAAGATAGAACAATTTATTAATAGAGTATTACAAACTCAAGATATCAATAGAGTTAGAGAGTTTTATAGTACACTCATAAAAAAATTTATGACCAAAATCGTAAATAACTAATTCAAGACATTACAATATTTTTGTGATTTATGTTAGATTATCTCCATTTGTATGATGTGTTGTTTGAGTGAAACAGAAAACATTCATGCATCTGTTTCCTATTCAATCACTTCATGCATGGAATAAATTATATAGACATGTCATTGGAGAGCATGTGTATATATATATTATTTAAATACTTGATTTAGTCTTTATATTTTCCTTCTTGTTTTTTTTTTTGACAAATGTGAAGTAGGGTTGAACATCTGATCTCGAAATTGATAATACATATTTGATGCTAGTTGAGTATGCTCATTTTGACTCAATTTTAAATTTTTTAGTCCTTATATTTTCAAAATATTCATTTTATTTAATTTATTTTCAATTTTGGTTATTTTATAATCTATATACTTTCAAGATGTCTATTTTGATAAAAAAAATGAACATTTTAAAAATAGTCCAAAATAGTTTTAGCCCTCTAGAGAGAGAGAGTTTCAATGATTTTTTTTAAAAAAAATTTGTTAATTGAATGTCTTGTAGTTTTAGAAAGTATAATACTAAAAAAAATATGTTATTAATATTATTATTATTAGGAACTTGGGTAAAGTAGTTGTTTATTTACTCCAATTTTTTTAACATCAAAATATTTACATTAAAAAAGAAACGAATGTGTGAAATTAAAATGGGAGCTTAGAGATCTTCTCTAATTGGAATTAATTTAGGTAAAAAACATGCATCACCGCATCAAATTATGATACACTTGATCGGTCTAAAACTTTAGTTTAATTCAAATATGGGAAGTCATTTGCAAGAAGGAAATTTCCTCAAATGTGTATTATAAAGTTTTTTTTTTCCCTAAAGTGTACATTAAAAAATAGATATAGAGTGTTCTTCCCATGAGAGGAATCTTCCCTAAATGTGTATAAGAATATATGGATTTAGTAAAGAACTTAATGGGACCCTATCCTTTTAAATCAATTGAATATGCTCTTTAATTCTTTTAATTAGGACCATTAAATTAAAGAGTGGGAGTTTCTAATTATCTAATATGGTGTTTGATAAGGCAAGACTAGACTTAAACCATTTGATTAAAATTAAGAATTTGAATCAAAGGAATCAGATGCATGCTTCCCCTTTCAGCTTCCTGGAAAGACACTTTATTCTTTCTTTTTCTTTTTTTTTTCATATAAAAAGTACCCCATTAAATTTGTAATACTAAAATTTATATTTATTACCAAACAATTTATTCCACTCTCTTTAAACTTTACAAAAAAAAAGGGGGGGAAATCACCGTCTTTTCTATTTATGTTGTGAAAATCATAATAGAATATTTGAAAATTGATAAACTAAAAAATATATATATAACCTAATATTTAAAAAATTTAGAGGCTAAATAAAAAGGTAGATTCTATTATAACAACTTGTGTATATTGCCACCTAAAAATACATAGTTTAATCCTTGTTTAGACAAATCAAATTCTATAGCTAAGATCGGAAATTCTCGAATCCATATGCTTACGCATTGTAAAATTTTAAGTGTATATATATATATATACTTTTTTTATGGAATTTTGGAAAATGTTATGGAACTATGTAGATTATCCATGAAATTAGTCTAGAGGTGTTGATTCAAAATTCACATAATAAAAAGAAATAAATGGAAAGGTTAAACCTGTGGCACCAATATTAAAATTATTTATATAAATATAAGCAAAAGAATGAAATTTGAAATCTTGGTTTCTAAAATAAAAATTCAAAAAATACTTTTATTTGCGTGGTGTAAAATAAAGAGGATATTAACTAAAAATGAAAGTTGTTTCCCCCCCGCCCGTAAAAACAAGCTAAAAATGAGAAAGATAAAAGTAAAATTGTTAGTATATTTGTTGATGCATTATAATATATACTTTTATCTAAATTAAATATACAATGAAAAAATGATTGGAGGATAAGATAGTTAGATTCAAGGCCTTGCTAAAAAAGCATAGGGTTTGAAGAAAAATAATAAGGAAAACGATGTTTTTAGTTCCTAGATTTGAGGTCTAATTTTTATTTAATTTTTAAGTTTCAAAATGTTACACATCCAATTTTTAAATTTTAAGTTTGGTTTTTAGTTCTTAGATTTCAAAATATTTACTAAATACTCATTTTTCATTTTGAGTGATAATGTAGGTTAATAAATTTAAAATCATTAAATGGATTATAATTAATTAAGCTTTACTAATTTTCTTCACTTTTATAATTGAATTTAAAATTGTATATTATAATTATTTTAAATTAATTAATAGATATTGACGTTAATATTTGAAAGCGAGTATTTGATGAAAATTTGAAGAAGTAAATTGAAATCAAATTCAAAACTTAAGAAGTAAATGTGACATTTTTAAAATTAAAGATGAAATAGAAAATAGATAATAAATGTATGGGTATTTTATTTTATTTTATTTAAAAAAAAGAAAGAAAGAGAAAAAAAAAAAGGGTAAAAGAAGTGTTGGGAAATTTGTTGAAGGAATGAGGAAATAATGGGAAAAAGAGAAAACGAATATGGTCCATTGAAATGGGGAATATCAATCCGACGTGGAAATGAGGAGCAGGGGAATTAGTGAAAAAGAAAAGAAAAGAAAAGAAAAGAAAAATGGCGAAGGGGAAGAGAACACGTGTGAAAGGAATGGAAATTGTAGGTAAAAGAAAATAGTTAATATTTTTGCCGGAAAAAGAAAACATTCTTTTAAGAAACAAAATATCAGACAAACCCAACCAAATCCGACCGTCCCATTCACCTCTTCTCATTGCTCCTAATAATGGAATCTTTAGTGCTTCCACCCCACCCACCCCCCTTTTTTTTAATTATTTATTCTAAAAATATATATATATATATATTTTTTTTTTTTTGACAAAATATTACAACTCTCCTTGTCTCACATTAAAAATGTTAAGAAAAGTACTATAAAAGTAGTCTATACCTTTCGTTTCAAATCATCTCATTTATAAACATTTTAAACTTGAATGTGCTAACAACTCTTCTTTTTTTTTATTTTCTAATTTGAGAGTGGAATTAAAGGGTATGGTGATACATAAATTTTGAGAGAGTGCTCTTATAATTGGAATCAAGGAGAAACTTATTCTATGTAATTGAAACAATTTTTCACATAATAGATGTTTTTCTTGTGGATCGTGGTTTTTCTCCGGCTTTGGAGTTTTCTACGTAAATTCTTGTGTTCCTTATTTTCTTCCTTTCTTTTAATTTTTGTACTATTTTTCTACCTATTCCTATGGTAATTAATAGTTGACGGTTTTGAAAGATATTCACTCTGTAAAAGGTGAATTAAATCAGTAAACTCTCACTAAAACAGTTAGTTAGTTGCATAAATGAGAGTAACAATCGCGATGAAGTTAGAGTGTTCAACAAGAGATTGAAAAGTGAGTATTAGAATACTTAACTTGTAATTGAGCTTCGCTTCTCCAAGAAATAAAGTCTTTAAACTGCTCTTCACAATGAACATAGGTCATTAAGACCGAACTACTATAATTTTGGTTGTGTTGTCTCTTCTTTCCTCTTCTCTCATATATTCTTCCTTTTATCTTTGTGAATGTTGGTATTAGATTTTAAGAATTCTTCCGCAAACATTACATAAGTGTGTTTTGTGTAAAAAGAAGGTTAATCAAATACTTGTTTTTACATTTCAAACCAAGTTACAAATTCTGACATTTCTTTTTCCAGCTAGAATCCCATCTTCCAAACAACATTTTCATCATTTTTTTGTCATTTGGAACTTGCTCAATCTTCAGTTTCTAGATAATTTGAACGAGAAATTGATCAGATTTAATATTGAACAGTTTGAATCTATATATGCTTAATAGATTTGTTAAATTTTAACTGTAATAATATGCCTCTCAAAATAGTCTTTCCAAATGTACAAGCTTTTTAAACAATGACCAGACTCTTAAACCCATTATTTTCCAAAAGCTTAACAATTTTTCTAGACTCAAATTACTAAATTCACATCCCAAATGTTACATCCTTCTAAATGTCTACCATCTCATCTTAGATTTGAATTTACTTTTCATTTGTTTTGAAAGAGTAACAATAGTTATTATAGCTATCTCAAAAGAGATGTGGAATAAGTTTCTTAAATTATATTGTTAAAAAGGAAGTAGGGGACGAAATTATATTGACATAATTGATTGAAAGTACATAAATTAAACTAAAATATTTAAAAAGTAGATTAGTCTATGGAGAGTGAAATGAAAATAAAGAGTAAAGGAGAGCAAAATGAATATGATGCATATTTGAAGAACTAAAACAAGATAGTTATTATTTTATTTTTATTTTTTATTTTTTAAAAAAAACATATTAAGGGTGAGACACATGCCTAGCTAAATTTGGTGTCTGTTTCAATCAATCCCCTATTTCCCATAAATGTCTCTTAGATCATAAAAAAAACTACTGCAAAAAGAAAACTTAGATTAGATATAGGGAAATAGAGAGGGAGGGTGGGTGGCCCTTTATTTTTCATCAAAGTGAGTGAAAGCCAAGCATAGAGAAGTGGCCACTAACAAAGCTTCTTTTACTGGAAGTGATGGTGAGATCCTTAAAAAAAAAAAATGATGGGTTCTAAATTTACCGATTCATTCAAAAACTTAAATTACTTGCTCTATTACCTGTATCGTTTTAAATCACTTATTATTAACCCAAAAGTTTAAGTTGATGGGTGAAAGTAAATTTAATATTATATATTATCTACCAAGTAATATAAAAAAAAACCCTTTATGGCTTTGATTTCAAATTATCTTAATATGAAGAAGCACTTCAAACCTAGTATAATAACTGTAGTTGTGTAAATGATATAATGCATTGAGAGAATGTTTCTTTGTAATTGGCCGTGATAATAGTTGATGGTTTTTTCCCCTACGGAAGTTAGATTGAATTCAAATTTAGTTGATAAATTCTACGATAATATCAATTCATTTCTAAGAATTTTAAATATGTCAAGATACTAAATAAATGTGAAAGATATTTCCATCTTTTGAAAATGGAATATTCAATATTAGAGACCTATATTATATACAAAATGTAAAGTTTAAGAGACATTTTAGATAATTTCTTAACCATAAGTATTTATTAAACAGAGAAATAAAAGTTTAAGAATGTAATAAATATATAAATGATAAAATTCATGAACTAAACTTATAATTTAACCCTAGAATATAGTCCTCTATATATAGTTTGATTCCTTTCAAGTTTATAATATTCTTCACTTTTTCTTCCCTTGATTTAGGGTTTCTTTTCCCCTTCTTTTTGACCCCTTTTTCCACTTCAATTCGGACTGTATGTATGTAAAGACCCCACGGCACGATGCCTTCAGCTGAGAAATTTAAAAGTTTCTTCCATTCTTTTATATATATATATATATCTTCATTTGATTGGTCTCTATTATTGCTTCTTCTTTTTAATATTCTTCTCTCTTCCAGGCATAGCCACAGCAGCCATTTTCAAAATTAGAGGCAAAAAGCATCTTCTTTATCCATCCCCCAAAACAAAAAACACAGATATATATATATATTAATATTTATAATTATATATTTACATTACGTACACCACTTCCCTTTTACTATATACTTAGTTTAATACATTAAAAATACGTAAATGATAGAAATAATGAAACCAACCCCATATCACGTATGAAATTTATTTAATACAAATAATATGGTAGATAAAAATAGATTATTGTTGAGAGCAAAGATTAGAAAAGAAAGATTTATGTACAATTCAAAGATGCGAATTGTGTGGGAGATAAGGCATATGGTCTTAGAAACGACACATCAGAAGCCGTAATGCCTTTCCAAAAGGGTTTTTGGATTGGACCATTAATTTGCATGTCCTACCTACATGGAAGAACAATATGACATTATTTTTTTTATTTTTTTATTTTTTTTTAAATATATATATATATATATATTATTGGGTATTTGCCATTTAGGGGTCTCCCACATTGAAAGGGGACAGACACGTTTGTTTGTGGCAGTGGGTTTTGAGTTATATTGTATATATAGTCAAGTGGGTCATTTTTAGGGAACAAAAGTGGTCATTTGTAGGGCATAAAGGAAAGGCTTTAGGGTATGGGAGTCTTTTTTTTTTTTTCTTTTTTGTGACAAATTATTAAACCATCTTTCATTTGTCTTCTTACAAACTACAACCAAATATCATTGCTTCTTCTTTTTCTTTTCTTTTTTTTTTTTCCCAAGAAAAAATTATAATGTGAAATTCAAACCGACCCACATTAAGGAATGTCTCAAAAGAAAAAAAAAAAAAAAACTCACATATATCAATTATTTTGTTGTTTGGAAATTGCCTCGCATTATTTTATTTTATTTTTTTTAAAAAAAAAAACCTGATTGTTTTGTCTTGTTTTAGTCTTTCACATTACACTACTCTCAGTTTCCCAGACACCCAATATTTGTTTGACAGAAAAGTCAATCAACTTGAACTTTGATAAGAACTGGTCATATGGCAGCAGATGAAAACCAAGCACTTTTGCCTTCCACTACCTTACCACTATTACTTTCTCATTAAACCTTAAATAATTTCTTCTATCCTTTACTTTTGTTTCAACCTTCCATATATTATTTTATTTCATTCTTCTGTTTTCTAAGCGAATAAAATTTTCAAATTACACCATCCTAGTACTATAAATTTTTTCAAAACCTCAAAAAGAAATTAGGATGTGTCTTGTTTTGTAATTACGTATTATGTTTAGTTTTATGCAAACCACGTGGATATGAGATAGAGCTAAAAAAAGGTAGCAAAACTTAGCCAATCCTTTTCTTTTATCTTTGTATCTTTGCCTTCAAGTGAAAATGAGGTTTATATATATAAATATATCTATATGAGGGTGAAATTAAAAAGGTTCCACTATAAAACTTAGTGGGGTTGACTTGTTTTTTTAAATATTATTTTGGTATCTAGTGTTTGACCCAATTCAACTTTTTTTGAAAAAATATATTAGTTTGTGCTTTGACCTTGGCCTTGTGCATATATATCTTGGTGTTGTTGTTCATAAATTGGATTACCACATTTATACTCAACCCAACCAATGAGATCTTCCTATTAGAGGCATTTGAGAAAGATGGTGCTTTCTCTTTCTAAGGTCAAACTTCAAAATTAAATGACCTTTTTGGAATTTTGAATTTTGTTGAATCCATCATCTACCCTACATGTTGTGTTGATAATGATCATGATGCCAACAAATGACAATGACGATGACAACCATCCACTACTATAATGTATGATCATGATTGAATCCAGTCGTCAAACATTCCAAAAACCCTAAACTGAGGAAGCAACTCACATCCATCAGACATGTCATAAGGAAAATGAAAACTTTGAGGGTCCTCGGTCTAAGTTTTACTATGACTTCAAATACGCAACCATTATGAGCAAATATTTATCCAATGAGAGAAACAACTCGACAGATCAAAAGAAGTTAAGAGGAAAATGTTTGGTTCAAAATGACGAAGGGATGTTGATATATTATTTGAAGGAAAGATGAAAATAAATATTGGTCTTTGGCAAAAAGTAATACGGAAGCATGCTTCCTTTCCATTGTAATATTCATACCAATCCACTAAATTTTGAACATTCTTCATTTGCCTCAAATTTCCTCCCTTTTTACCCAAAAATGTCCTATTCACTATACTTAAAATTCTTTTTGACTCCATCACTCTCTCCTTTTACAATTCAAAAAAGTTACAAGGTTTTGAATGTAAATCTTTAAACTATTAGCTTCTTTTTATACATCTAGAATAATATAAAATATTCATGATTGGATAACTATAACTGTCTCAATCAATATGTATATCTATTATTAATTATATGTAAATTATGGTATCATAGCTCAGTAGATAAAATATTTTTAATTATTTTTACAGTTGAAGGTTTAGTTCTCCACTCATATTTATTTGTTGAATTGGAAAAATAATTAGAAAAGTTAAACAAAAACTAATTATCTACTATTTGATTATTATTTTTTAAATTAAAAATACCTATAGTTTTAACATAAATAAAAGGAAAATTTTATTGATGGACAAATATCTATTGTGTTCTTGGGGGGCTGAATATTGGGTTTGGGCCTGTAGGTTTCTGTCACTTTCATGGGTGGAATTGGAAAAAAAATTGGGCCCAAAAGCAACAAAGTTGCTTGTTCTTGCTGATCATTGGGTTTTTTTTTTTTTTTTTTTTTTGGGGGGGGGGGAGGAGAGAGAGAGAGAGAAAAAAAGTGCATTAAATTAAATGAAATCAAATCAAAATTATTCTTTCCTTGAAAAGTCTACACATTTTGTATTGGGTTAGGCCAGTTTGATATTATTATATCTTTTCTATTTTTTTAAATAAAAGAATAAAAAAAAATTCCTTCAACTGTCATTATGAATTTGCATTCTTAGTTGATGCAAAATTACAAATTTGTGCTTCATCAGCAATCAAATTCCATTCTTAAAAAGAATAAAAATATATATCAAATTCCAAGAAGTTTGTCTTCTCTTTTTTGGGAAAGCAAAATAATGCTTCTTAAAGATAAATGGAAACTTTTTTTAGAATTTAATTAAAAAATTGTTGTTCAAAATTTTGAGGATTTTAGGAGAATTGAAGTTGGTTCAAACTAAAAAAAGAAAGAGGCCCATAAAAAGTCCATTTTAGTTTTCATTTGGGTTTTGAGCCCAGCCCACAATTGTTAAACTATGCATTCTGAATCGCCCCAGTTAATTCTTTAAGCCCACCAAGATCTTATTAGATGGATAACCATTTGATTTTTTTGAAAATGTTGCTTAATTTCTGATCATTTATTTATCAAAATTTTCATATTTTCTAAGAAAGTATTTGAAATTTTAGTCAGACTCGAGGAATAAGTTTTTTCAAAATTAAGTTTGATTTTTTTTTTTTTTTTTTTTATGTTTTTAAAAATTGTGTTTGTTTTCTTACAATTTGCTTACAATTGTTTTCATTTTTCCTATATAAAACATTTGATTTTTTAGTCAAATTTTAAAAACGAAAACAACTTTTTGAAAAAAAAAATCTTTTTGAAGGTTTGAGAATTTGACTTTGATTTTGAAACTATCTCTAGATAATAAAAGATAGAAAACTCGAAACTATCTCTAGATAATAAAAGATAGAAAACTCGAAACATTAGTAGTGTCTATAAACTCCGTTCTTAATATATATATATATATATATATATATATATATAACAAATGATTATAACATAGGGGTTAATGTTTAGATTTTTTATTTTCTTTCAATATAGTCCATATTGTTGTAAAAGTTTCCATTCATGTTTTAACATTTTGTATCAAGTCTTTCACAGTTAATTCATATTGTTCATGCACAAATTTGGACAAGAAGGAGTCCTCTAAGTTTTTATGTGCTCCAATGATGATGAGTTTGTAATTTAAGAAAATGGGGTGATTAAAATGAAGTGACTAAAAGGAAGTGACCTATAAAAGGAAAATAGGTATACACTAATATAGCCAAACAAGCGCTAATGTTGAAGTTAGCTAGATTAGAGAATAATGATGTTACAAGCTTAGAGGAACAACTTACAACTTATTCCGTTTGAATCATAATTATCTATTTAAATGAGACCAAATCTAATCCTGAGGATATTGGACCTAATAGCTATGCGACTACTAGAGTTGTTGGCTCAATGATTAGTCGGCCCTATGGTTATATGAGCTTAAGTCCACTTTCATTTTGGATCTCCTCATCTTTGGTTTATTTCGTTAGGTCCAATTTCATCCCTAAAAATATATGAGAGGTGACTAATGATAAACTTCTATAGCATTATCATTACTAAGTGAGACGAAATTTAGAGTAAAAAAATGACATATAAGACAATACAACTTCTAATTTCTAGTTCACATTTCTAATATTCTATTTGGTAACATTTGAGTCTCCTGATAATCATTTCGTCTTTTGTTTTTTGTTTTTGAAAATTAAACACATTTCCTCCCTCTTTCTTATATTGATTTGCATCTTAAGTATAATAATTAAATTCTTAGTCAAATTTCAAAAACAAAAACGAGTTTTTAAAAACTACTTTTTTACTTTTCAAAATTTGGTTAAGTTTTTTAAACCTAGTAAAAAGTAGATTATAACAAAGAAAGAAATTTGGAGGTGGATATAGTGTTTATAGGCTTAATTTTTTTTCTAAAAAAATAAAAATAAAAATGAAATTGTTACCAAATGGGACTTTAATTTTTAGTTTTTGAAAATTAATAGAACTTATAAACAATGTTTCCACCTACGAGTTTATTTATTTTATTATCTTCTTTGGAACAATGGTTTTAAAATGTATGTTAAGTCTTGAAAACTAAAAATAAAATAAATTTTATTTTTAAAACTTTCACAAAGAATTCAAATGTAATAATAAAAGGATAATTTAAAGAAATGACTAAAAAAAAATTCATATTCAACCATCTAAAGTAATAACCAAATTTAAGATCTAACAAATCGGACCAATGATTCATTCAAAATCCAACCAACACCAACAATGTGTTCAAAGTTCTTTTTTTTCTTTTTCTTTTTCTTTTTTTTTTTTTTTTAAAAAAAAAAGAAAAAAGAAAAAAGAAAAACAATGTGCTCAAAGATAAACTATAACTGAAAATGCTAAATCCATATCAGAAAATAACCAAAATTTACCAGAGACCATAAATTTAGAAGCCAAAAAGCAGTCAAACACAACATCAAATTGCAACTATTGACGATATAAAAACCAACACCCACAAAATTAATCTTATTTAGTCAAATAAATTCACCATAAATTATTACTATAAAAAAAAAATAAAAACAAAAAAAGAACAAAACAAAACAAAACAAAAAAATGTTTGATAAACCTTAATTTAACATGAAATAAGAATAAAAAGATAGCATAATACTCTCATTTATGTTTTGACAAAAATATTTTTTTTTTATAATTTTGTAAATATTTATGTAACATGATAAACAAGAAACATAAACCGTTACCAAACACTCTAATGTTTCAAAAATTGAAAAAATAAGAGATTATAGAAAACGTAAAAAAAAATAACATTCTTAGACACATGTCAATGAAACCAGAAAATGGCTAACAACAACCCATATAACTTGGAATCCACCTCAATTTTTACCAAATTGAGGACTTAAATGAGGATTTTTTAAGGCAAAGTATTTCTTTTTAGGGAAACCTTAAATCTTCATCAACCATCATAATGTTTTATCTTAACAGAATATGGAATTCCTAAGTTTTGTGTATATTTTGATGTCTTATGTACATGTGTCTCTGTGTAAGTGAGGGGCAGTTTGAGTGTTTTTGTTCTCTGCTTTGGTCTCAAGGAAAGCATGTTGAATCCTTCCCCTTTTTTGGGGTTTTTTTAGGTTTGTGTCTCTTCTTCTTCTTCTTCTTCTTTTTTTTTTTTTTTTTTTTGTTAAAATTAGAAAATGTGTTAAATTACAAGTTTAAAGTCATCATCTAATTTTGTGTTGGATGGTTTTCTAAAAAAAATGAAAGTTTTAAAAATTAATTGATATATTCTATATAAATTTGAAGTTCATGTCTAATAGAATCCTAAATTTATGTCTAGAAGATTCTTTACTTTTTATAAAAAAGATATCAAAGTTTGAATCTAAATTTATAATTTTGAAAGTTCAATATTTAAATAGATATAAACCTCAAATTTATAATATATACTTGAAGTTAAAACTAAATTAGTTAACCTAATTTTTTTAAATAGAAAATGCAATTGTCCAAAAGCCCTATTTCAACCTATGTTATAAAGTCCAAGTTTTATTAAGTTCAAATAAATATAAAATTTAATAGATTGTATTAGTTGTGTTAAATCAAATCAACCTAAATTCTTTTGAACAATTAAACCAACCTAAACTTACTATTTATTACAAAATAGTTGTTTAAGTATATATCTAGTTTAATTATATTTTATTCACTAATTTCTTTTAATCATCCAAATAACTTTTATATCATTATAAAAATTGATATCTTAATTCATAACAAAAATTTAAATAAAATATCCAATAAATCAAATTAACTTAAACTAAAATATTTCATATAATTTAGCGGTTATTATTTGGGTTTCACAAATTTTAAAAAAGAAACCGTTAAATTGGACTTTTTATAGTATTATAGGTGCAAAGCGGTAATTTGAATTTCTACTCTAAAATAAAATCATGATTTTTTTTTTAATTGTTGAGTATGCTTCATATAATATGAATATATGTAATTAAGATGAATAGTGAGTGTCACACTCTTGTCCACATAAAGACTTTGTGAGAAACTTGTGGCAAACACAAACCCTGAAATCCTATGAATCAATCCCTATCACATATCATTCCACCCAATCTCTTCCATATCTTATCTTTACAACAACATGAAACATTCATAAGAATACCCAAAAAAATTTAAAAGAAAAAAGTGGCTATTTAATTATGTTTAGGTTAAAATATTATTTTTGGTCTCTATATCTTAGTTTCATTTATTTTTAATCATGGTATTTTAAATGTCCAAATTTTATCTTTGTATTTTTAAACAATTTTAAAATTAATCATTTGAAGGTTTTTTTTAGAGTGAGAGAAATTAACGATAAACTAGAAGTAAAGACTATCTTTAAGATTTACTCAATACGACTCTATTTCAAATGACATCTGAAAGTATCTAAATGAAGTAAAATAGAATAGATTATAAAACAGAGGAATAAAATGGTATTTAATTTTTTTTAAATATATATTATACATATTTATTTAATTTGAAAAACAACTCCTTGAAATTGAGAATTACTGGTGTAAGTATAAATCGAATTTTTTTACCATAGAAGCAGTGCCTCTTCTTATGAGTTGAAGGTTTAAGATTAATTACTTGAAACTAAAAATTATTTATCATTAAATATTAATGGTTATGTGTCTAAGCTTTGGACACCAAGACATGTTCATATGAAGAGGATATTTTATTTGAATCCCAACAAAAATTGAAAGGAGAAGATAGTTCCAAAAATTGACATTAAAAAAGGGGAGGATTGGCTTCACAAATGCACTTACAAAGAAATTGAATTTCAATCATTAATTTTTGGTTAAATTAGGAATAAGTTTACCTTCCAACTTTGAAATTTATTACAAAATATAAATATATATATATATATATATATATATATATATATATATATATGGTTAAATTTATTTATGTAATCAATTTTGCACATCAAATTTTATTTGGATCTATATAAATAATATTGTAAAAGATGTTTGTTGTAATTGTTGCATCAATTTTTATCCTATTTTAATGAAAAAAAACTTTTCAATGGTATTTTTCCAATGAAATTTTAAAATTAAAGGGTAAAATTGTAAGTTTTCAAAATTCAAGAGCATCATCTATATCTATTCCAAAGTTATATTTTATATAATTTAACCTTAAATTTTCAATGGCATATATTATATAATGTTTTTTTGAAAAAAGAAAGAGGGAGAAGAAAGAGAAATTATTGCAATATATATATTTTAAAGTAATATAGACCTTTTTTTTTCTTTTTTTTTTTTTACCGAAAAGTAGGTAGACTTTTAAGTTTTAGCATTTTAGACACATACAAATATGGATATTGATGAACTCGAATCATAAATATAAATATTAGGTAAAATTTTAATGACAAATCAATATTGTCCTAAAAAAAACGAGAATTTTTTCACCATGTTATAGATTTAAATCGTAGACAAATTCGGAAGGAACATAGCTCAATTGATACCCAATATTTATTAGTGACTAAAAAATCTACGATTAAAATTCTTCCCTCTATATTATATTTACAAGTTTTAAAATAGCTTTCATAACGATTTTTCAAAATATTTTGAGATTTTACTCTTTCGGATATTGAGTTGTTGAGTAGGCTACAAAATTTGATTGAAAACAGCTATTGATTAAAGAAAATTGAAATATTTTGGTTTCTAAATTCTTATACTTTAACTTACTTTGATGTTGATATAAATTTCTACACATAAGCACATACTTGTCATCTATTTTATCAATTAATGAACAAAGTCTTGGTCAAAATCTTTCGTTAAAAAAAGAGTTAAAAAGAAATCTAAATAGATGCTTTTAAAACTTTAGATATCAAATAGACACAAATCTAAAAGTTTGAGATTAAGAATATGTTTGGTAGAAAATCTTAAAAGAGAAACTTGAAAACAAAGAATTCAATGAAACTTGGTGTTTTAAGAAATTGAATTATAATTTAAACAATTGTTTGATGTGTATTTACTAATATATTTACAGATTAAAAAGTAGGTTGAACTATTAACATATATAATGAAAGAATTAAAGCTCTAAGTTGGAGGTGAAATGTGCATATAATGCATTAGGAAGATTAGAAATTAGAATTAAAAGAAAATAGCCCTAAAAATGGAGGGAGGGCCCTGAAAGGATGAGGACAGGGTTGATACTAAGATAGAGGCTGGAAATGAGTGTGGATAAAGGCGTGTGTTCAACCCACCAATCACATGGAAGAAAAATCACAAATCTTCAAATTTCATAATCCCAATTCTTAAAATTCGCCTCTTTTTTTTTATTTGATCCCAATTCCCAAATCCCTAAACACCTCAATTTTTGCTTTTCTACCCTCCAACTCTTCACTTTTTGCACAAAACCTCCTTCCACTACTTCCCACCCATTTGACGAAGCTCCACCATTTTTGGTTGTGAATTGAACACACCCTTCATTTCCAATTCCCCACTTCTCTCTCTCTGCTTCCCCTTTCTGGGTTTAGGGTTTCCCTTCAATGGCTGTTTCAACCAGTTTTTCCGGTGCCAAATTGGAAGCCCTTTTGTTGAAATCGGCCGCAACCTCTTCTTCCACCAGGATTTCGTCTTCATCTCAACTTACCGGTTTCTGCAAATCCATTCGAACCAGGAGAATTCTATTTCAGAGAAGTGGCCTTTCGTCTTTCTCCCCACTGAGGTGCGAGGTTGCTTCTTCTGATGTTTTGGTTCAGAATGATGAATTTGATCCAGCTAAATCTTCCAATCTCTCTGCCCTTGAACAGCTCAAGACCTCTGCTGTTGACAGTAAGTATTTCCCATTTTTCTACTTTCTGTTTTTTCTCTTTTAGACTTTGCCATTGCTTGAATTTTCAATGGAGTCTTGATCATTACTTCTATTTTGAAATTCCCAATTCCGCAATTTTTAACTACCATAATTAGCTTTTGGTTATCTGATTGAATTTCTATATGGAAATGCTGCATGATGGGAAGAGTTGTAAAAGATGTCCAAATTGGAGACTTCACTGAAGTTCTGGGTTTGTTGTGTATGGAAATTAGGATATACAAAGGAAAGAAGCAGCATTGTTGTGATTGGGCTTAGTATTCATACAACACCTGTTGAAATGAGAGAAAAACTGGCCATTCCTGAGGCAGAGTGGCCTCGTGCCATTGGAGAACTTTGTGGCTTAAACCACATTGAAGAAGCAGCCGTTCTTAGCACCTGCAACAGAATGGAGATATATGTTGTTGCTCTATCTCAGCATCGTGGAGTGAAAGAAGTGACTGAATGGATGTCAAAGGTTTGATTGATATTAAGATTCATAATCTTGGAAAACTACTTTTTGCACGTTAGATTTTATACTTTTCAAGCATATTCATGTCTTAGCTTTTATATTTCTAAATGTATCACAGATTCAAATCATGGTAGCTATCTGATTAGTGATATTGGATATCTGGACAAGTTTCCATTCTGGCAAAATTTCAAGGCTAGATAGTTGTTTTATATGAGATTACTTAACAACCACAACTATTGAAAGATTACAAAAGGATTGTACCTTCTGATTCAGACCACCACCATTAAAGAATATGTTTTCAGTTTTGATGTCATGTAAAGAATGGAAATCATATGAATAGCTGGTTTGTTGTTGTTTTCAGACAAGTGGAATCCCGGTTTCGGAGATTTGCCAACACCGGTTTTTGCTGTATAACAACGATGCCACACAACATATTTTCGAAGTTTCAGCAGGGCTTGACTCTCTTGTTCTAGGAGAGGGCCAAATCCTTGCTCAGGTTAAACAAGTTGTCAAGGTTGGGCAGGGTGTTGCAGGATTTGGAAGGAACATTAGTGGCCTTTTCAAGCATGCCATCACGGTGGGTAAGCGTGTAAGGACAGAGACTAATATTGCTGCTGGTGCTGTATCTGTGAGTTCTGCTGCTGTAGAATTGGCCTTGATGAAGCTTCCTGAAGCTTCCCATGCCACTGCCAGAATGCTGGTAATTGGAGCTGGTAAGATGGGAAAGCTTGTAATTAAACATTTGGTAGCTAAAGGCTGCACAAAGATGGTTGTTGTGAATCGATCTGAAGAGAGAGTCACAGCCATCCGCGAGGAGATTAAGGACGTCGAGATAATCTACAAGCCCCTCACAGAAATGCTTAGTTGTACAGCTGAAGCAGATGTGATATTTACCAGCACAGCTTCTGAAAGCCTTTTGTTTACAAAGGAGCAGGTTAAAGATCTCCCCCCTGTTGGGCATGATGTCGGAGGCTTAAGGCTTTTCATCGATATCTCTGTTCCTCGAAATGTTGGAGCGTGCATCAATGATCTAGAAGATGTACGAGTGTACAATGTTGACGATCTCAAGGAGGTAGTTGCTGCAAACAAGGAGGATAGGCTCCGAAAAGCGATGGAAGCACAATCAATTATCACCGAAGAATCCAAACAATTTGAAGCATGGAGGGATTCATTGGAGACTGTTCCAACGATCAAGAAACTGAGGGCTTATGCTGAAAGAATCAGAACTGCTGAGTTAGAAAAATGTCTATCAAAGATGGGTGATGATATCCCAAAGAAAACTCGACGAGCTGTAGACGATCTTAGTCGTGGTATAGTTAACAAGCTGCTTCATGGTCCTATGCAGCATTTGAGATGCGACGGGAGCGACAGCCGAACTTTAAGTGAAACCTTGGAGAACATGCACGCTCTAAATAGAATGTTCAGCCTCGAGACAGAGATAGCAGTATTGGAACAGAAAATCAGAGCTAAAGTGGAACAAAACCAGAAGTAAGCAGTATTACATGAAACTCTCATTCACCTCCCTTTGCCTTTTACTTGCACAGTTCGAAATAAGGGGAGAACTCCTCACTTCGGTTTGTCGTGATCTCGAATCCGTAATTAATCTTCATTAATTCCCTCTGTGGGAACTTTTCTTTTGATGATTTGTGTATTGACAATGGTGAAACCTGGTCTCTCATACCTCTGTGTTGGCTTGTTCCTTGTGCATTCTCAGCTATTGTAGCAGAATACACCTTTGAGGTAATCCTGTACTAAGCTTGTAATCTGTATCTGAAATGTGGTTAATTTTTGTAATTAAGATACTGATTTTCAATATATAGAGATAATCCTTGATTCTTCCGTCATTCTGTGTTATCTATTGCTACTTCTTTGCTTATCTGTGATCAACAAAATTAGACAAACATGTGGTGTTTCAGATATATGTGCACTTAGTTCTTTTTGTTTATATTTATGATCAAATCAACTTTTATAATCTAAAACTAAATCAAACCAAGGAACAATGTATGAAATGAAATCAGACTATATATCAGTTTCTACCATTGTCTTATAATGTTAATGACTGATAATCTGTTTGAAGATGATGAGGCTCTGCAATTTCAATGCTCAAAAGGAAACTATGAATTAAATTAATGAGATATACATCTTTTTTTTTTTTTTTTTTTAATATAAATGTTCTTGATAAGAGAGCCGATTTCATCGATGAGAATGAAATAAATGAATATAATTCCGAAACACTCAAAGGTGTGATTACATAAAAGCTCTCGAATCACAAATCAAGGAAGAAATAGTATAATAAAAAAAAGGGTGTTTAGTAGCCTGAAAAAGAATCAAATCCATAAAACTATCAAAGATTGAGTAGGAATCTCTAAAATTATATCATTCCTTTCACCCAAAGAAACTAGTCACAAAGTCTTGTTTGCACCAAGAAATGAGTGACCAACAAAAAAGCAAGAAAATGGGAAATGTTGTTGGACAAAATCAACGAACAAGTGAAAGCATCAAGGACCAGGACCTACCCAATATGTTGAAACAAAGGAATAATATGCAAAAAAGCATCGGGAAGCTCCAAATTAGAAGAACACTATGCGTACACTAGCCTCTGCTCTACACCCTTCCCAAAATAAATTATGGATTTGACAATCTTTGTAGGTAATTTTAACAAAGACAGGTAATAAGTCGGCATAACTTAGAGCATATATCTCTTTCTGAAATAAAACTGGCTATGGTCTTGGGATTGCAATATTTTCAGTCATAGCATATGCCTTTTCTTAGTTCTTTCTTCTTCTTCTTCTTCTTCTTCTTTTTTCTTATTAAAAATATCAAATGGACAGAACCAGAACAGTATAAATTTTGTAAATTTAAGATTAAGAGTTTCAAGTACCAATTCTCACGTGAAGATTTCTCTATCAGAAACTTCTCTCTTATTGCATTATTAATTAACAAATAACAACAAGGTTAACATACCATTTCGGTTCCATACTTTAACGTTTGTCTCTCAAAATTAAATTTTATTAAAATTGATTAAATAATAATAATAATTTTCGTAGAAAAAAATATAATACGTGAATATGTTTTTAAATTACAAAAAAAAAAAAAAAATCTTTTTAAAAGTTAACAATAAACCAGCTGTGATGATTAAATTAAAGACTTATTGGAATGATCTATAGATTTAAAAATAAATTAATTGGTAGCTTTCTTTATTTTTCTATAAAGCATTTCAATAAATAGTATTGCTTTAATATAATGATTATGCAATAATATTTGTTTATAACACCACAAATGTAATAAATTTTATTATTATTATTATGTGTGGTGGGTAGAAGTAGAAACAGTCCGTGGTTAAACCGCATCAAATCAAAAAATTTTAAAAATCTATAATAGGAATCATATCGACACAATTTTAACTGTTCAGACCGGATCAGAACACAAAAAGTGGTTCGGTACCGTTTGATTTTTGCAGTTTCAATGATCATCCTTAATAGTGGGGAATTCGAACCAATTCGAACTTCCTATCCTTTAGTTGAGATTACATGTCATTGAGTATATCATCTTTACTATTTTGTTTCAAATATTATGCTTTTATTAAAAAAAACATTGCGTACATGTTCATGTCATTATTTGTACCCCTTGCAAATTTTCATGTTATTATTGAAAAATTTAATGTCAAATTCACATATTATTTAATTTGAAACAAATTATAAATATACAATTTCCAACTAAATAAAGGTCACAAAATTGGCAAATCATAGGAATTGTTCAAGAAAAACATTTTTAAAATTGAAAATCATATATATAATGAAATTGGTGTTGTGTTTTGAGAATACAATGCATTTATTGTCCCACATGTAGCTAGAATAGTTTGTTTAGATAATTATTGAAATTTATTAATCATATTTTCTCTAATAATTAAAATATTTAAAAATAACTCTCAATAATATGGATAGATTTGTAACATTGTCATGTTTATAGTTTTAGAGGGGAAAAAACCCTAAAACAGCCGGTCATTCTAAAAAAATTAATATTAGAATGACTTGAAAAAGTATTTTAAATCTTCAGTTTAGTTTTTTATCGGGCTTTTATGTTTCAAAAATTTACACCTCTATCTTTTATGTTTCGTTCCCTTAAATTTTGAGTTTAGTTTTAATTTGATCTTTTAATTTTAATATTTTACATTTTTACCCACAAATTTTTACTCATACACATATACTTTTGAGTAGAGATGTCCAAAAAATCTGCGGGGTTGGAGTCCCGCGGAGACCTGCCCCGAGATGGAGAATCCCCGAATACACGGAGAATAGAGGAGGGAGTGAGAAATTTTTTTGCCCATTTACAATTCGGGACTGGGGACGGGGAATATATTCCCTATCCCCAGCTCCGACCCCGACCCCGACCCCAATCCCATCTCGACTTTGTATATAAATTATAAATTTTTAATATATATATATATATATATATATATATATATATATATATATATGTAGACTTTATTAATATAATTATGGATGTTTTAATTATTTAAGTTCAAGATTGTTATTACTTTAATTCTTTAGATGTTAGTAATATTTAAAATAGGATACTCTAATTGTTGAATTTTAATTTTTACAAGTTATGAGAATTTAACATTTTAATTATATTTTTTAAATTACATGTGTATTATTGTTTTAATTAGTAAAATTGACAATATTTCATTTAGATGAAAATTCCATTGAAAATGTTTAAAGAATTGTAAAAATATATATTTAATTGAAATTTAAAAAATGTTAGAGAAAAATAAAGGTGATGAATTTTTCCTCGCGGGGAATTTCGTGGGGACGGGGATGGAGAAGGCTTCCCCATCCCTGCGCCCGCCCAGTGGACATCTCTACTTTTGAGTGTCTTTGGCATTAAATTGATTTAATTAATTTAAAATAATTATAAAGTAGAAATTTAACATTAATTGAAAAAATATCAACTTATATCCATTTAAACTTTGAAGTTTCGTACTTCAATCAATTTATACCTTTTCGTAGATTTTGTTAATATATATATTATATAAGACTTAAAACTGTATAAATTAAACTTCAAATTTATCACAAGTGAATCAAATTTTAATCTTTTAAATTAATTAATAGATATTAATATTAAAAAGTTGGAAGGACTAAAAATGTGAAATTTAGAAACACAAATACAGAGATTTCTTTCGTATTTCTCATGAATAATGATATAAAAGTTGAATGATTCAAACACAATTTCCAACTTCGAAAAAAAAAAAGCACAAATTTCAAGGTAAATATACAATTATCAATAGGGTAAAGAATAGCTAGAGATATATAATCACGGTACATTATGAGTTTAACTTAGTCAACGAATCGGTTGACTTACTCATAGTAATCAACTTTTTTTTTGTAATTAATAATTTATAAAAACCAATAGTTGATTAAAAAATTTCTTAAAATAATCAAAATAAAACCATTTTAAAAAAAAAATAAAAATTTGCCGACTTACCCACTTTGAATACTCTAATATTGTAATGAAAACTATTCCTTTTAAGCAATATGTGGTGTGGCTAATAATTTGCAAGAGAGAAAAAAGAAATGCAACAAAGTATATATAAAGCATCGAGATTAAAACAATGAATGGCACTTTCAAATTTTTAGTGTGATGAATTTGTTACGGATTAAGGAAAAGTCATTACAAGAAACTTTACCCATAAAACTAATTTTGTAACTAGAAAATATATGAACACACTTGTAAACTACAAGAATCATATTAGTGAATTGAATTAAAGTGTATCCTTCATGAGAGAAGGGTATTATTAAAACTACTAAATTATTGACATAATGACTATATAAGAATAACAATGCATGTATAATTGACGGTTTTGATATTTTTCATTTGTATTTATTTAAAAAAGTGGATAAAAGAAAGAAGAAAAGATAATGAAATGGAAAGAGATGGGAGGAAGTGAGTGGTAATGAATGAATGTATTGATTCACATGTTGGATAAAAGGAACACATTGCCCCATCTTCCATCATGTTTTTTTTTGGTTGAATTAAATGAATCTTTTTTTTTTCTCTATATATAGTATTTATGTCCCCTTATTAATAAGCTTAGTGGTGGACCAATTTAAGCAACCCACTCCACAATCAATAGCTGTTTATTTCACTGTTCACTACACCAAACTCTCAAAACTATACTACATACAAATAAAAAAACAAAAACAAAAACAAAAACAAAAACTACATCTTATGAAATGGGTTTGAATCAATTCACCACTATTATTATTCTTTGCCCACCCAATGCTTCATTGTAAAGCAAAACAAACCATTTAAAAGTCCTTTTCAAAGCCAAAATGGAAGTTATGTAATAAGATCAAATGCAAAGAATTTTATCTCCAAAACATGCCATGCCAAACCATGAATTATTGGTTAACAATATGTATATCTTAAAATTAATAATAATAATAATAATAATAACTACCTTTCCATTTATCATATCCTCATCATTTCATTTATTTCCCTTTCTCTTGAGTGTTCCCCTCCCACTTTACCAACTCCCCCATCATTGCATCATAAGTAGTAGTAATGATAATATAGAAAAGTAAAAATAAAAATATTTTGCTTAAATTGAAAAAAGGGTCATTTTGAAATAAAACGTTTATGGTTGCTTCTGCTTTGGTAATCCCATTTTCCTCTAATCTACATGAAAGAAAGCTACAGAAAGCTGAGTGTATGTGTGGAGTTGATGAAAAGCATAAGACAGTCTAATCAGTGGGGCTTTGAAGAAGAAGAAGAAGAAGAAGAAGAAGAGGAAAACCCCACTTTGCCCCCCACAAATCCATTTCTGTACTATACTTTTTCCCTTTCCCTTTTCAATTTCTCATTACCCTTTTCCAAAATTAACCAAATTTTACAGTCAGTGAATCCTCTGCCTCTTCTAGAACCTGGCGTTTTCAAACCCGTGTAAATCCCCCACTCTACTCGTCAACGATTTTTTCATAATCGCCACTCTGGCAAGCTTCTCCGCCGCCCTCCACGCCGATGTCGGTGTTAACGGCTCTCCGTTTTCATCCACCAACGTCGGATTTTCCTTATCCCCACCGCCACGCCTACGCGGCGTCGTCGTGACTAAATGTTGTTGATGTTGTTGCTGCTGGTGTATTTCGAATTGTTGTTGCCTTCGCCAATGGAGTTCTGCCAGCTCAACTTCCAGCTCACGCACGTACACGTCAGCACTTGATGATCCGGATTGGATTAGTAACGCACGCGCCGACGCGAGTAAATGATGTGCGCTTGTATGATCGTCGTACTCAATTAATCTCCTGGATTCCGCCACAGCGCGAGTCGTTATGAACATGTTTCTTAGCCGTTCGATCTTCGGAGCGGATGATCCCACGGCTACCGGTCGTGCGATAAGGATGTCTTGTTCTCGGCTGTACACTACTTCTTGTGTGGATGGGTCTTTGTAAAGGCACTGCATCGTCATCACGTGGTGGGTCCCAGCAGCCGAGGTTGGAATCTTCAACTCCACGAGTAATTCCCTTTCCTCCTCCGCGTATAAATCGCCCAGCCGGACCGAACCCAAGCTGCAAACCGTGGGCCGGCCTGTACAGGAATAAATAGCGGAAATCACAACCGGAGATGAACCGGTCGGGAACCCGAGTTGAATACGGAGGTCTTGAACCACCACGCTTAATAACCCACTCACGCATTTGGCAAACGCGTCCTCCGCCGGTTCTTGACAGTATCCGCCGCTCTTCCCGAACCCAAACGCGTGAACCGGAATTTCTATATGGGCGAACCGTGTGGATGACTCGTGTCGTGTCATCTGCCGTTGATTTGAATGGGTTCGCTCATCTTGGCCGTCGGATAAAAGCATGATACTGGCCACCGGGTTTCTCTCTCGCCGGTCCTCGAGTACTTTTGTGGCTTTTCTCAATGCTTCCCCCACGCTGGTTCCTTGGCTGCAGACCAGCGTGTCAATCACCTGCCGGGCGGCGCGTTGGCCTTGAGCCGTCATCCTCCTCAACGGCAACACCCTTTTAGGAGTGGCCGAGAAAGCGACAATGGCGAGCCGGTCCGACGAGCCTAACGACGAAATGACCAATCGCATGGCGCGTTTCAGCATCATCAATTTCGGCCCCGTCATGCTTCCACTCACATCCAGCACCGTCACTAAATCGATCGGCGCACGACGGGATGGGTCTAGTAAATTGGCATTGGCTCTGTTTCTAGCCGGATGTGGCGGTGGCGCTTTTACTTTCAGAGCCACCGCGTAGGTCTCGTGGGCGTGTCCAGATGAAATCAACGCCGTTTCAGGGAGGAGTCGGACCTGCACATTGGTCCTCTGAATTGAAGATTTAGCCGCACTGGAAGGCGGCTTTGGGTGTACAAAGAAGCCTTGAAATTCCTCGACATCGTCTTGGTTCTCATCGGCTTCTGGGATGGGGATAATCCGGCCGCCGGAGGTAGGGGACAAAAGGGGTTCATCGTCGTCGTAGGACCTGAATTCCGAGGGCTTTTCTTTTGGGTCTTGTTTGGATTTAAAGGCTCTGGGGGAAGATTCAATCATGGTTTTATCTTCAATCTTGGGTTTGATATCGTGCTGGGTTAGTGGGCCCAAATTCTTATGGGCGGCGAGCAGAGGAACGTCTTTCCATGTGGTATTGCAGACAGGGCAAACCAGAGTGGCGTGGTTTCTGACATGAGCGGCTATACAAGGGAAATGAAAAGCATGCGAACACTCCGCCGTGTAAATCGCCGTCCCATGCCCTGTCTTCACGCTACTCAAACAGATTCCACAGCTACTCTGTTTTTCCACAACAAAACCCTGTAAGTCAAATTTCCAATTCCTTTTGAAAAAAAAAAATCACAGAAAAACAGAGAGAGAGAATGAGAGAAATCTTACTCTGAACTTAAAGCTGTTCTTGAAAAGAGAGAGTTTCAGAGGGGAACGAGGAGAGGAAGGATTAGAACCCAAAACCCCTCGTTGGGATTTAGCAGATTTAGGAGTTGATGAAGAGGACGAGGAGGTCTTGCAATGGAGAGTCGGACTCTGATTGACAGTGGCATCTTGAGCTGTACGGCAGCGAAGACCTGGACTACTCAATGGCTGATGAGACTGCAATCGTGGAGTAGAAGGATTGCTGAAGAAACCCAATCGAACACAGCTTCTAGGGCTGGGATTTGGAGTGCCAGAGCTCCTCTGTTTCTCAGAGACATTATTAGATTCTGAATCTCGAGAAATGGTAGTACAAAACGCTTTCCTCCAACCAGTACCCATTTGGGGGAAGAAGAAGAAGAGGAAGAAGAAGAAGAGGAGGGAATATAGTTTAGAGCAAGAAAAAGAAAAAGGGTTTAATTTAATGAAAGAAGGAGAGTAGATAGATCTGAATTATGGGAGAAAGGGGACAAAATAAGAAAGGCAGAATATGGCATGGGGATCATCAGAAAGAGAAGCAAAAAGTAGAAGAAGAAGAAGAAGAGGAAGAAGACAATGTTGGGGGAAAAAATTGGTTGGTTTGTTGATTGTTCTTGGTTGGTGTTTGGAATGGGTATTTATTAAAATTTTAATGTTGGCTTCGGCTTTCTTCTCTTTAGTTATCAATAGACCCAATAAGATCTCTGCTTTTTCTCTGAGAAATACAGGCAGCTCGCTCTCTCTAGGCCCTCGCATCTATGGGGATATATATAAATATTCATTGGAAAAGGTGAATTTCCAGTGTCGAATTTACCAAATTAACCGTCATTTTTATTTTCTTTTCTTTTTTAATAAATAATTATAATGAAAAAAAAAAAAAAAAAAAAAAAGGCAGTCAACGACCGACCCCCGAACGTTAACTCCGGATCGGACAAAGCCCTCATATTCTCCATGCTGTTTGTGAACTCATGCTTTCGCCGACGGCCCCCCATCTAATTTCTATATGATCTCTTTTCTAATATTTTAATAAAGAAGAAAAAAAACCACATTAATAATTTAGACTTTATTTTAGTTAGTCTTCGTAATTTAAATTATTATTTTTTATTCGTATTGTTTGATGCATAAATTTTGTCATGTTTTTATATTTGTGTCATTGCGTTCTAATCAAATTGACTTCTGTACAACATATTTTATTCATGTGTTATCATGTCATACACATTCTGATGTTCAAGTCAACAAAGTTTAGTGATTTCTAGAGTCTAAACATCTATTGTTTATCTCTATGAGTGTTGGAGCTTGATTAATTATCTATTGTACTACAGTGATATGGAGATTTTTCTATGTTTCCTCTATTTATTATGTGTCACGTCATCATATTTTTTAAATTATGGTGGGACTCACTGGTGTTAATGTGATATCGAAGACAAATTTATAGTGTAAACAAATTGAGTATGCTACTCTCATATTACTAGAAAAATTTCCATATGAACTTCTAGCTATCATCCACTTGAAGCTAGTGCATTGGTAACCATGTTGAAATAATCAAGCGGGAAGGATAATTTCTCTTACGATGATGTGGATTGAAGAGGGTCTCCATCAGTCCCTTTTTGCCTTTTGGGTCTAGGTCTTGATTGAGAACTTACAACAAGTATAAAGAATCTAACATAAATTAATCAACAATTTGTATTATGTATTGATTTATTTATGTACATCCTCGTAAATTAAGAGATTCCTCATTAAAACTTTAAAAAAAAAAAAATTGTTGGGTTTCTGTAAGTCGGATTTGTCAACAAGCCCACGAGACTTTGCAAGAAGTTGAAAGAAATATGAGAGGAAAGCCCACACAGAAGAACAAGCCCAAATAATATCTCGCTAGGTTGAAGAAGTGGTTGTAAGAAGACCATATAAAAGAAGAAATGACAACACATGTAGAGGAGAGGATTATCACTCAAAGACCAAAATCAGTCAAAAGGTAAATGATGGAATATAAAGACAACATGCATGATGGAAGCAAATATCGATAACATTCTAATTACATTAAAACTAAGAATAAGCATGCAAATAAGGTTAGAAAATACAATCGTAGAATCCATTGTAATCTTCCTCTCCGTACTCGATCGACACCACCAATGGAAAATCCTCACTATTCTCCGGTTGAAGAACACTGTTGTCGGACCGTTTTGTTGATGAAAACTAGAGAATTTTCACTCTAGTAAAATGGAGAGTAAATGAGATTTTGTGGAAGATGTAATTTCAATATTCAAGGAAGCATTAGTTTTTACACATTTGAAAAACGATACTATTTAAAGACAAAATACATGCAAAATCTCATCTTGCATGTCTTCCACCTCAAACTTCACTAGAATGAAATCTCTAGATGTCGAACTTTGAAAGAGCCACTTCAAAAACTACTTAATTAGTGGAAAATCCAACCATTGAATTTTTTCTACTAACTAATTTTTTAATATAAATAAATCAATTTTTTTTTATATGAAATACATTTTCATAATTTATAAATTATTAAAACAAATTTAATATCATATATTAAATTGCCATTGACATCTTGATTAATCACATTAATCAAGTTTAAAAAACACTTTCATGCTAATATTCAAAAATACTCTAAGAATTAATTAATTAATTAATTGTAAACTATATCTCATATAAAACACAATTTTTCCTAAAGCCCGAATTTGAACATATCAAATTCTTACTTCACTTAGTTCTTTGATTTTTGTCTGTAGTGAGCTAACAAAAAGACCTGATAGACCTACAGATCATAGACTCCAACAATCTGATACTAACGGTCAAACTCTTTAACATAGTTAATCAACATTTGTTAAATAACAGGACTGTCCACTATAGCATGTAGTTGCATTAACCTCACTGTAGATATATTATGTGTCTATTTGATATAACCATTTAGTACGTTAATCCTTCACAGGTTGTTTGTAATAACGGCTGGGTCAAAAGCTGTTTTACCCCCGAGATTACATCTTGCTCCTTAAGTCCCACTGATCCTCTAATGAACAATTGGTTTGTGATCCAATCACTAAATCAAATCTCTCTCGGGCCAATGAGAGGGTGGGACCTCTTGTTCAAGACCCGGAGTCAACACTTAAGGGAACAACCTCTCTACTATCTCTAAAAGTGGGTAGGAGTGAATTTCGTCTTGCACCCTATGTCCTCAGCTATTTACCTGGTCTTACCCCTGAAGTGCGAGGCTTCTTGAGCCGTCACTGTTGAGCCAACCCTCACCCATGCAAATCTAAGGATAATGCCGAATAAACAGGAGTTCATAGTTAGCTCAGGATTAAGGTCAAGTTACCTAGGTCATCGCTTTGAAATAGTCAGTCTTAAATAGAAACAACGTTATAAAGTAAGGGTAACTTATTTATTAGTCCAATCTTATGCAAACTTATTACATAGGACGTCCTCACTCCTCATGTCAATACATGAACGAATCAGAATCACTTCGTTTGTAGCACTTTACAACAAATATTAACAACTACAAAGTGGGTTGTATCCAATAATGTTATAGAATAAGGTACCCATTCTTATTCATATACTATAGACCATTTTGGCTATTTACTGAACTTGATCTACTCTTATGTCTCCACATAAAGTTCATGTATTCATATAATAGTCATGGATCTTTAATTTATTGGACTTAGTCTTTATAAGTGCAATTTACATATTCAATAACAGTTTTATTGAATAAACGTAAAAAACATCTTTATTGATAATAGAATATGTTTAACATTACAAACTGCGAGTTTTAGGACATACAACCATGATCCCAAAAAAAACTTGGCAATCAAGCATAACTCATCATAGAACGAACCATGTCCAACAGGGTTCTATTTCTTCTTTCTGCAACACCGTTTTATTGAAGTGTGTCAGATGCTGTGAGTTGTGATCGAATTCCATGTTGTATTAAATAGTCAGGGAATTTTAAGTCCATGTATTCACCACCTCGATCTGATCGAAGTGTTTTAATCTTTTTAGCTAATTGGTTCTCAACTTCTGCATTATATTCCTTGAACTTTTCAAGTGTATAGGACTTATGATGCATCATTGCATTGGGTAAATATAGCCATAACTTGAATAATCATTGATGAAGCTGGCGAAATATTCATACCCTCCTCTCGCTTTAACATGAAGATGAAGATGAAGATGAACTAAAAAGAAGTAGATGAAGAGAGGAGAAGAAGTACATAGTGGTTCGGCCTTAAGAATGTCTATATCCATGAGAAAACAGAATCTTGAAGAAAATGAAAAGATGAGTACAACTTTTAATTTTTCCTAATATGTATATTTTTTCAGTTCTGAGAGCTATCCTTTTATAGATTTTTAAGGGAGATGGGATTACATGTAAACTTGAAATAAAGACAAACTCTTTTACATATTAAAGTTGGATTTAATTTAACAATTTTTTTCATAGCATGAGTTAAAATCGTTCAAATCTTATAAACTCATACTACAAAGGACCAAATCAGGACAAAGACATTGACTAAATTGTTCAAAATAACAAAAAATAAATTTATTTAGGAAGTGAAGAAAGAAGTAAAGATGGTGTCAGAAGCTTTTGAATTTTAGGAAGTGATGCTCATGCAGAGAGGTCACATATATATGTAGGAATAAATATGTAGGCATTATAGAGTAGGGGGGAGTGTAAGGCATTGGGTATTTAATGTAATGGAATAGTGCCCCACATATATATTTTTGGGTTCAAATATAACCTTCTTAGTGGATGACACATACTTACTACATATGCTAAATTGAACCCAAAAAAATCATTTAATATTCTAAATCAAATTAGTTGGGATGTATTGTTTTTGTAATTTAGTTTATATTTTATTAGCATAAAAAATTCGCATACATTTGTCGTTATCGTAGGCCTTTCGTAAATTGTTTGTCAGCTTGTTTCTTAGGTCTAGTCTTGCCTTTCAAGCTGACTTACGTGAGAGTACTCAAACCAAAGTGGTGTTGAGTCAATTGCACTCAAATGCTTAAAATAGTACAAAGAGTGTATAATTTAGCAAAATAAAGAAATTAAGGTGAGAGTCTCCTTTGGAGTTTACTTACTTCTTCAACTTTTCGGATTGTCAAATGGTGCTAGACGTTTATCTGACATTAGTCTATGGCTATGTAAAACGGTGGCAATGTCAGAGTAGTTATGGTCCTCAAGGTTTCAGAGCATCAGAACCGAGCTTAGCTCGGTTATTTTTCTATTAGTATAATTCTCCTGATTTAGCTGGTCACTTGAAACTCGAGATTCTAACTTTCTCCTCTGAGAATATGTGTCTTTCATGTTGTCTCTCAATCTCGTAGTTAGGTTGTGAGTCTTGCTTGAGACAATTCAACATATATAATAAGTTAAAACAATGGAAGGATAAGGGTAGAAAAAGAGTATATATGTAGTGTAGTGGGAGTGTTGATGATGAGGTTGATAGTAGCCGTATGATTAGGTTTAAAGATTTTGATTGAGTTATGATGATCCTACGGTAGTAGAAAATTAGGACACTCAAGGGGGTTTTGGTCCTACAGAATCGATGTCTGTGCCCTATATACTATAACTATAACACCACCTACGGACTTACACACAACATATCTTAAAAGCTTTGAAAATATTACACCAAATACAAGACTTTTTAAGTAAAATAGTTAAAATGATTGCTTACGTGTCCCTTTCTTCTATTTACTTTCCCTTTTTCAAATGTCAACTCACTTCCTTCCTTCCTTCCTTCCTTTTTCAAAAGAAAATGGTAGGTAAGCGTAGCAAGCAAAACTAAAATGATTACTTCTACAGACTCACTTTTTCTTTGCTTTCAAATTTTGTTCATCTTTTCTTCAATTACATTTGGTTGTCATTTGCTATTTATCAAGTGATCCATCTAAATTCGAATTCAGTCCTTTTAAACCATTTGATTGAGGGACGTTACAATAATACTACAAGAAAAATAGCTTTCCGGAACGAGTAACGCGTTCTTAAAAGTAAAAAAACGTTACTAGAAGTATTAACAACGCATAAAAACACGTCACTATAAATATCGCAGTAGCCGCATAGTCATAAGTTTTAGTGACAATTTAGACACGCGCCGCCAAAACGTAACATTTAATAAGCTCATACGATACTAAAAATTTATTTTAGTAGCAACACTTTGTGTCACTATTTGTTAGATACAGTGTCATTGTAAGTTTTTCTCTAAAAATGTATTTTTAGCAACATATAACCTTGTTGCTTTACATAGATTTTTTGCCATTACAAGTATTTTTGCAACATAGGTAAGTGTCAGTGAAACTTATATTTTTTATCATTATCAATTTCAAGCTACTTTTTTTAATAAAAAAACGTTTTTAAAATTATTTATTGGCTAAAAAGTAATATTCAATTTAATATATAAAATTGTTATCAATTTTAAAATATAGTCATCTATCGAACAAATTAATAATCAACTAGTAACTTTGCATTTAAACGAAAACAAAAGGGAAGACACTATAAGAAAAGGGGGTTTTTATAGCCTTTGAATATATCTTTTTTTCATTTTAAGCTATAGAATAGAAAGTATTTTTTTTTTTATAAAAAATGTAGGATTTTGAAAAGGCGGGAGATGGGGAAAACGGATATAGGCGGGATTTGAAAAGTGTCCTCCCCTCTTTTTCTTTATTTTCATTTTTCCATTTGCTTTCTCTCTCATTTCTTTCAATCTTCTTCCTCGTTCCCCTCTTTCTCTTCTTTTTATCTCATCTTCGTTTCTGCTTTCCTTCCTTCACTTCTTTATCTATAACCAAACACCATTTTGAGATTCTCAAACTCATTCGCAAAGCAAACGTTGTCTATCCTCGTCCAATCACTCATCTTCTCCTCGTTCTCAAGAAAACCAAGCACCGATTCGCGAATCTCATCCACAATTTCACTCATCACTATCAATTAGGCAAATTAAAAGCGCTAGTTCTTGTTCCTAAATCAAGCTTTGCTGTGAAATTTCTGAAGAGGAACAAGACATTTAGGTTAGGAAACAACAAGGGAGGTTTCTTCTTACTAATGGAAGTTCGGATCCTTATGTGATGATTAGTCGATGGATTCAACACTTTTTCGGTCCAATTTTGTATGATGTATGAGTGGCGGAGGAGGAGAAGAAGGAGAAGCAAAATGGCGTTGAAGAGATCTAGTGGGATGCAATGTTTCAGGATTCGAAACCTACTTGAAATTCAACATTTCAACAAATTCTTTTGTGTTTTTTATTTACAAATTCATCCACCATTCTCTATTTCTTAAAAAGTTGAATGAAACATTTAATTATTACTTTGACCTTATAATCGAGTGATTTTAAAGAAAGTCACTACGTTTGGTGCTCATATATCAATTTGATTTCTTGTTTACTCTTGATTCTCATTTTGACCTCTACTGTGATTTCTTTATACAATGAATGTATCTTAGGTTAGTTTAGGTCTTCTATAACAATTAGAGGAACATTGAAATTTAGAAGACTACATATTGAGTGAAACTTGAAGTGATTATTATAGGTTATATTGCTTATGATGAAGCCTTTTAATAGCTTTATTAATTATAAGTTGTATTGCTTATGATGAAGCCTTGTGGATTTCAACGTCAATTTCACCTCAAGGAACAACTTCATCATCATCAAATTTGTTCCCATTGCTTGACTCAAATCGACTCATGACCTTGCTTTCACTTCATCCAACTCAACAATTTCAAGCTCTTTATCCATAATCTTGATCTATTTTGACTCAAAGATAGAAGTTCAATTCCATGATGTCATAATCTTGAAAGCTGGTGAATTTTGTATTTTGTGAACTTATATAGTTAGAAATTATATTTGATATACTTTTATTGTTGGATAATTTTTTTTTATTTTTTTTTATTTTGTAATGTATAAATGAATTACAAAATTTCAAATATGAAAAAAGGTCATGGTATTTGATGCACTATCAAGTATTTTATGTGTATATTTAGCTAAAAATAAGTACTTGTAATGTAAACCATTTACGAAATTTCAATGTGTAAGTTAGTTATAGCATAAAAGTAAGGCTATATATATATATATATAGCATTAAGAAAAGGTTATTTTATGTTAAAGATAACATTAAAATTAAGTTATTATGCAATAAAAATAGCGTTAATAACTGAAGTTATAAAATGTTTTCATAGAAATGTATATATGCTATATATTCTTACTCTATTATAGCATTTGATAAAGCCATGCCAAACACTATAAGAAGTCCTAGACATTTAATAATATGGGTGTCAAGACCTTCGAAAAAGGCTATAAAAGATCTATTACAATTTTTTTTTTTTTGTTAGCTATCATATTCCGTTATTTCCTATAGTGGATGTATGTTTCAAGCATAGCATTATCATCGAAACAAAAGGAAAAAAATTATACAATTAGTCATATGTTTCCATAACAAATTATATGAATCTAGTTTGATCATTTTCTAAATGATGTCAAGTAATATCAACCTAAGTTACAATTTTTAAATTACATAAAGTAAAAGATGAACATAATTAGTATGAACACTATCGTAAATTTACATTTCCATCTAAAATAGAAAATACCAACTCAAATGTTTGCATTTTCATCTAAACTCTATGCATTTCCATCTAAATTCTACGAAATCTTCTATCGAAGACCATTGAGATATAAAATCTGGCCAACCAAAAAAAAATAAAAATAAATAAGTAAGCACGTGAAAATAAAGAATGGTAAGGATGACATAATTACATTCTTCTAGCATGCTAATTATCAACCCATTAAAAATATGACTAACAAAAATATTAACATTAGGAACTAAATTATTTTCCATGGAAGCCATGAACCACTTATCAACAAAACTAGAAGGCAGTAACATAGCAACAATGAAATAACAGATAAACAAAACTCATTAGCTAATTCTACAACAAAATAGCATATGTCAAAGTTGAAATGCTGAATCTAAAATCAGTTTCCTTAAAACAATGCGCAAATAGGAGAATATTATCAAATGGCCAGTTAGATTGTCACAAACATTTAAACTTTAATCTCCCTGTACTCTTGTTCAGTTCCTGAAACAGATCTTCATAAAACTCCTGGAATGTACACAGATAAACAATTAAGCAACAATTCTTTCACACAACAAGAAACGAACAACCCAGCATGATGGTTCAAAATAACAAAATTTGTAAGCCACACCAAGAGAATAAGAAGTTAATTAACATAACAATAGCTCTCACATTGATCTTGGATCTTATGAGGGTCAATTGGATTCTATTGCACGTCGACATTAGGAGTAACATAGAAGACAATAACATATCCAAAACCAACTTAACAGTATAAGTTTGCTCGATTGAAAAAATACTGAAATCCTTATTTCTCAAAATCTTCACCATCTGACTAGAGAGAGTGGAGACTAACTTTAAGGCCTTCTTCTTGGCTTTAAACTGGTGCAAATCCAGCTTCAGAACAACCTTCTGCAAGAGAGAAGAAAAGACAAATATCAAGTAACATAGTGAAAGAGAGGTAAATTGAGAAATGGAAAACAACCCTTCATTGCTGAGAACGGGTCGTAGGTGATAATGACTGTGATTTTCTTTTTTTCTACAAAGAAAAAATATTAGGGTTTTGGATAGAAATGGTAGAAGATAAAAATTTCAGAGTAGGAAGAAGAAGAAAAGAGGGACGATTTACGATTGCTATTGAAAACTCGTTGATTCACGATTTGGAGAGACGTCGAAACGAAAAAACCGTCGAGATTGGAAAAAAGCTGAAATAAGGGAAATCGCTGATTCATGGTTCACGATTGCTATGGGTTTGGAGCAATCATAGACGCTTGAAAAAGAAGAACATTGAGACTGAAAATCAGAAGGAAATCAAATGAGAGGGAAGAGGAAATTAGATGAGAAAATGAGATGGGTTTGGAAAAATCAAAATAGGGGAAAGAGGGGAGGGAAAACGATTTCAAAGAGGAGAAATAGAGAGGGGTTAAAAATTTTCAATTAATTTGCTTGAAATATTGTGTACTTTTAGTGACATTGTAATATGTTGCTAAAAGTTTCTATTATTTAGCAATACTAGTTAGTACGTCACAAATTGCATTAATGACACCAATTTAAATCTTGTTACTAATAATGATATTATGCGATATAGTTTTTATTGTGTTGTTATAAACAACCTTTTAGTAATAAAATCACATGCATCACTAAATTTTTGTCGCTGAAAATTAACTTTCTCGTAGTGTAAGGAACAAAGTTATTTAGAGGTGGTGTAGATCGTGTAAGGAATTAATAAATCATGAAATTATTATTAATACATCATGAGGTCGGCCACAATGACTTTGAGAACTCTTTGGACTAAATAAATAGTGCAGTTAACTCTGCTACATTTGGCACAATTCTAGTCAAGTTTACATGACCTTTATTTACCTTAAGGTAAAACTGTAGTGGTTTGTGCGTAGTTTGAAATTATACAATCATTTGATCTTTAATTAATTAAATCATAGGTCTAGTCAATTTTTTTTTTTTTTTTTTAATAATTATGCTTTAAAATGTTTTAAATATCTTTAGGGTATCTATTCAATTGTTTGGATTTCATGTCTTTATTATACATTCTAATTATATTTTTTAACATCTATATTGTCAACAATATTTTAAATCCAACTTGCTACATAACGGTTGAATAACACATAATTCATGTTTAATTTTTACAATGTTATACAATTCAACGATTGATCTACTTAATAAAATTTAGGGATTAAACTCATTTTATCCATTGGTCACATAAACTTAATTATTGAGAAATTCAACTCATTTCAAATATGAAGAAATATGTTTTGTGGATTACCTTCATGCATGAAGTTGTAAGGTTTGGTAATGATATCAAACTTAAAATAATTAAAGGGAGAGGAAAAAGGGGAAAAGTGAGCCAAGTGTGGTAGCTTTATTTGTGGGGTGTGTTTTGGCCAAATCCATCAATTTGCCTGTGTTTGGAGACAATATATTACTATAACTCATTTGGAACTAAACATCTCTTATTCACTGCCACAAGTTTTCCCTTTTACAATGTTTGGTCCTTTCAATTTTTCTTCTAACTATTCCTTTTTTTTTTCCCTTCTTTTTCAAATTTTTATACAATTTATTCTTTGGGGTTTATTATTAATTATGTAACATTTTGGGAGTAGCAGAGCAATTTTTATTTTTTTTTTTATTTTTTTTTTTTTAAAAAAACAACTAGGGTTTTGAAAATCTACTTGTCAAAGTCAACTTATCAAAAGGAACTCTGCCTTGCCTTGTCAACACATTGTTTCCAAGTACCGAGGTAGTTTAATCTTTTAATGCAATTAGATTTATCTTATTTCATTTTTGGGTGGTCGGCCCCTTTCTTTGCCAACGTGGACAATAGCATCCCATGTGGGATGTCCATGTCATTACCATCTAACATATTTTTATTTCCACGTGGCACCACATGTCTTCTTTTGGTCAAACTCGTTGACCGAATCCTCCGAAAATCATAATCAAATCTCTCCCAATAAAAATAATACTTGTATCATCGAATCGCAAATTTGTTTATTTTTTTTTAATATCGTTTTAACTAATTCATACTAGAAAAAAAAAATTCTGTTAAGTAAATAATAGTGGAAGCTAATTCAATTTAGTGTAGCTTAAGATTTTTCTATAATTTAGTAATAAAATGTAAAATGCTACTCGTTGTTCATTTTATTATAAAACGTAGCGTTATTTTGGAGTTCAGGGTTAGGTTTTAGTCATTATATTGTTGGAAGTCTAATCTGATTTGTATAATTTGTTAGAGACATGATTTATTTATTTGTTCAATAAAGAAAAAAAAGCATATATATAATAAATAAATCGTTATTTTAAATTTTTCTGATCAAACCAACATAATGAGATTTGATGACAAATAACCGACAATTTTTTTTTTCTTTTTGCACAATCATAATAATCATATATGAATCAATGATCAAGTCTTGTCAAAAGTTTTAAATTTTTCTAACTTTTTAGTTTGTTATGTATGATATGTTGTGAAGAGACAATACAAGCATCAATTATAATACACATCTATCATTTAGATACACTATAATAATTGTTCAAAAAGTAGTTTGTGTTTGAAAAAAAAAAAAGAAAGAAGAAGAAGAAGAAAAATCAAAGCTTTTAACTTATGATATAATAATTCATAATACATTAAAAGGACAAGAAAACTAGAAGCAAGAGGCAAAAACCCCACACATAAAATGAACACAAAGGGCAATACAAACTTTTTGGCATGGCTTACATGTTAAAGAGGAAGCTCCTTATTGTCCCTTCATCAAATCCAACAAGCCTCATTCTCCCCTCTTTTGTGTGTGTTTGGACACCACAAAATATGACACTTTAGCAAAATGGGTGAAGATTTTAATGACTAAATTACAAACAATGTCTCTTAGACATAAAAAAAATACCCTAACTTTTTAAAAAGTTGCAATATTATTACTAGATCTCAACCTTTCATAAATATTTCAAAACTGCCTTAATAGAAATCCATTCGAAATTTAGATAGAATTTGAGACTTAGAATAAATATGATGGTGATGGATGAAGTCTCAATTTTCGTTTGACTTCTTATTCTTCATCCATCATTTTAGTGGATTTCAACTACAAAGATAGTTTTAAAACGTTTAAGAAAGGGTCAAACGCAGGAAATATTCTAAAAAAGAAAAGGGTCCAAATATATTATTTAATATAAGCAAGAGTCAAATTTGGAAGTTGATGAATGATTATCCTATATAGAAAAGAAAAGAAAATGGTAGTTAGGGTCAAATGTTTGTTTGAAGGGGGAAAAAAGGCTAATTAAAATGTAGTGAAAAGACAAAGGTAGGGCTTAAGAATCATAAGGAGTGTGATTTGGGGGTGTTTTGAGAAGGAAATGGCCAAATGACATAGCACATGACCCTTAATTTAATTCAACATCCCATATGGAAGAGATCCCATCAGCTAAGCCCACAAAACTTTAACACCTTTTATTTTTCTTTTGTTTAAATGTGAAATTAATAAGATTCCCATCAATTTCAATATAGCAAATCCCCTTGGATTTGTGTAATCAGCTCTATTCAATAATAACCCATGTGGGTCTCTCTTTCAATCTCTTTCTCTCTGTATTTTTTTTTATTCTATTTTATTTTATTTTGACAACCCATTTTAGGGCATTTTATAATATTATATGATGAATGGAATAATTTTTTCTTAAAAAAAATGTGGGTTTCTTATGGTATTTTGTTGATATGAAATTAAGAATAATTAAGATATTGGAGTATTGTGGTTTGAGAAAGATTAGTTTCTGATTAGGGAAATGTAGGAAGAAATCATATGGATATAATTACATTTTAATATAATAATGGAAATTATGTCACTAATCTTTCACCGTCCGTGCTGCCTCTAATACACTTCAAATTTATTTTTGAGTAAGATTTATAAATTTTAAAAATATTTAGTAGATTGATGGGTTATTAATACTCCATTTAATCATCATTTGGTTTTTGAAAATTAAGTCTATTTTCTTTCTATTTTTTACTATAATTTGTATCTTTCTCAAGTACAATAGTTGGATTCTTAACCAAATTCTAAAAATAAAAACAAGCTTTTAAAAGTTTTTTTTTTCTTTCAAAATTTGGCTTTGTTTTTTAAATCATTGGTAAAAACTAGATAATAAGAGGAGAACGTGGAGATAAAAATAGTATTTATAAACTTAATTTTCAAAAATAAAAAAAGTAAAAAACCCAATTGTTAGTAAACAAAGCTTAAATTTTTAAGTTTGTGTAATAAATCTAATATTCAAATTTTCTTTTATAATTAACTGATATATTTGATCCTTTTTTTTATAATCATTTGAATTTTTAAAAAATAAGTAGGCAAAACACAACTTTCATCTATCGATTTCTTTGTTTTCTTATTTACATTTTATGGATGTTTTTAAAATCCAAAACAAATTTTGCAAACTAAGAAAAAATAGTTTTTATTTTTAGAACTTGTCTAGGAATTCAAAATACTCAATAAGATTATGACTAAGAAATTATGAAAAACAATCACAATTTTTAAAAATCAAAGCTAAAATAGATCAATGATTTTTAAAATGATAAATAGATCAATGATTTATTAAACACAAACTTAAAATCTAAAGACATATTAAACATTTTTTTTCATCTTCAAGGATATAATAGATACAAAGTTTGAAATTCGAAAATCAAAGAAGACACGAATTTGAAGATTAAACTTATAATTTAACCTTTATAATATTTTTGTTTTTCTATTTTAGTGAAAATTTTTAATTTTTTTCCAAAAGAAAATTTATATAGTACGTTGTCATTATTTCGTTTTAATCTTTTGATGGATGTTTGACATAGTTTCAAATATTGAATTAGACAATGGAATTTTAAATGCAATTCAATTGTTGCTTGAACTAAAGTTCATACTAAATTCATAAATGTCAATTCTATAAAGAAAGTGAAGAAAATGATAGAGATGGTGGGGCAATTACAAGAGAATGTGCTGAAATTAGTTTTTTACCTTAATATATGCTCTTTGTCAATATCAACACACTAATAAATATTATCATATAATCACTTAAACAGTTCATGACAAAAAGAAATATGAGAAAGATGTAAGTGATTATTTTTCAAAAAAAAAAAAAAAAACTAAAATAAATATTTTGAATGGCCAAGAAACAATGTGAAATAACTCTTTAAGAAAATAATTTAAATGACCTTTTTTTATTATTTAATAAATTAACAATATTAAGGACAAACTACTTTTTCAGTCCTTAAATTTTGAAGAATAAATGTGTTTGGTCATGAATTTTTAAAATATATTTTTTTAGATCCGGGCTTTATAGAATATGTGTATTTAATTCCTTACCTTTCAAAGTATACCTTTTTAATCCCCATATTTTAAGAATATGTTTAAAAAATCCCTTAATTATTTTTTATTTTCACTCTATATAATTATATGAAATTTTGAATTACAAAAATATGTTTAAAAATAATTTTTGGAAAAAAGATAATCTTTAAAAAATAATATTTAATTTAAAATGATAATATAAAATTAATGCATAAATTTTTAAACCTATTTTTAAAAACTCGAGGACTAAAAAGGCATAGTTTGAAAACTAAGGAATCAAATAATCTATTCTAAAAAATTTGGGGAGTAAAGCGATCTGTTTGGAAAATTCAGAAACCAAACACATGTATTCTTCAAAATTTGAGAATTACTAAAATAGGCAAATAAATCCTTAAAAAAAAGATATTTCTTCTACAAGTTTTCCAAGAAACTCAATGGGAAAGAGAGACAAATTGAAAGGAAATTAAAATGGTATCTTTCATCTGTAAACTAAAAATGTTAAAATAATTAAAAGATTACTAAATACGTTGTCAAATGCTTAATTAAGAAGATATTACTTTTCTAACTCATCAGTCAAACTTCCTATCAAAGATAAATAATTAAAGTACATCATTCTTAATGAGTTATAGGTAGTTTCCACTATACTCCCAAATTTTAAAATTTAACTTTGAATTTTGTTTCAAAATATATATTTGGAGTATTTTTCATTTAAATAAGTTGTAAATTGACATAAAGGCTAAAATGAAAAAAATTAAAAAATATATGAAACATTATTTTCAACATTATTCACGCAAATTGAGTGGCGATTGATGTGTAAAAATTATTTTTTAGTAAGTATAGAAATTGACTGTTTAAATTATTTTTATGATATTTAGATCTTTTGAAGTAAAATAAAGGTTAACAACATTATATTAATCCTCACTATATAGTTGTAAATTAATATTATGTACATTGCCTAATTCTTACACATTAGATGTCATGTCACTATTCATCCTTTACTTTACTAAAATAGTTTTTTTTTACAAGGGTATTTTTGGAATAAGTTTCAAAATTTTAGAGTGAAAAATGAAGCTATTTAAAATTTAGAGTATAATTGAAACCTACCATAAAATTTTACGGTCATATTATATAATTTTACCTAAAAGTATCAAAAAAAAAAAAAGAAAAAAAAAAGAAAAAAAAAAAAACCTAAACTTATAGGTCTTAAAAAATCTCACATCAAAGTTGGAGAGAGAATAAAAAAATACCCATAAGCCAAAATGTGGTGAAGGAGAAGAGTTGGTTAAAAACGACATCAAATGGGTCGTACCATTCACATGCAAAGATAACATTAAAAACAACTCTAAGGATGGAGAGAGAGAGTTCCTTTGAATTTGAAATAGACGTAATGTTTGATTTTATCTTGTATTCATTTTTATTCAGTTCACTCCAATTACGTCAATGACAAAAGAAAATTTTGAAAAGACTTTTTTAAAAAAATCACCTGATAAATTGTGATTGAATAATTACGTAGATTGTACGAAGAAATATTGATGTATTTTTCATGAAATAATAACAATTTTTTTTTTTTTTTTTGAAAAATGTAAGGCATTCACTACCTTTGGTTGGTTGTTAAGATGCCTGCCATTATTAGCCCCCATGTTTTTTTTCTCTATCTCCTTAAAATAATAATAATAAAGAAAATTAAAAATCTCTTCTTTATAAATTATAAATATAAACCCCCACTCCACCCCCTTTTTTTTATTATACAAACTGTGCGTGACAAACATTATACTACTTTTTTTTTTTAAAGAAACATTATAGTATATTTATTTATATGAAGATTCGCATTTATGACATCAATTTGGCCCAAGGAATTACATCCCCTTTAAACTCTCTCCATACCCATCCATTTAATTATTTATTCACTTCTTCCCTTTATGTGTGATTTGTATCTGGTCACAAACTTCCACCTCTTTCTTTTAATCTCCAATCAATCGTATTTCAAGATTTTTTCATCAAAATAAAAACTCATACGTCTAAGTGAAAAATCTCTTATTATGATATAAATTAATATACTTTTAAGTGTAAAAATACGACTCTTAACAACAAGATTCCTTTCAACTACCAATCGTGAACATATTATTTTATTTTTGGAATATAAGTCAAGTTTATCACTATTTTAGTTGAACTATCGAAGAGTGTTTCTTAAACACTTCGACAGTATTTAATATAATCTCGCACAATATTCTTTCAACTATTTCATCTTCTTTATCTTTTAATATTTTCCTTTTTGGAGAGGTAATGGAGAATAGGTTTGTTTTGTAGGACTTACAAACACCATCTCAACAAATATTTCTAAATTCAAAAGGAAAAAGGGAAAAGGAAAAGAAATAAGACCTTGGATATTTTGAAATTCTTTCACTAAAAAAGGAGGAATTTATTTTAGTTTTTTAGTTTATTTAATAAATGTTTGTACAATGAATGTGATAAAGAAGAAAGTATGACTTAACTTTACAATGAAGACAATTGTAGCCTTCTTTGTGGCCACTCAGATTTCAAGGCAAACTTTTCTTAGATTTTTTTTTCTTGAAAAGAAATAGTTTATTTTAAAAAATTGCCTTTTTATAATGGATCAGACTGACTGATAGAGGTTGAAAAAGCAAAAAAGCAAAGTATTATAAAATAGAGAGTATAATGAATATTGAAAAAGTTTGTGATCCAAGCAATGACATCTTTTCCCATGCATTTATATTTTCCCTTAATAGAAAACCAAAGCCAAACTTGAAATATTACATAACGGTGGCGTTTAGCACGCAGGTTTAGAACCTTAAACCTGAAAATATTAAATTTGGAGATTAGATGGGAAGATTTAAGTAGCTTAAGTTTAAGAAAATTGTGTTCGAAGTATAGGTTTTGGAAGTCTGAGATTAGAAAGTCTGTGTTTGAAGTTCAAACTTAAGTAGTCTAGAAATGAATTGTAGATTTATAGATTTTTAGTTTGTGAAATATTTTATTGTATTTAATCAATGGTTAGATTTTAGATTAGTTTAGATTTGTCATTTTAATTATTTTAATATAGTTAAGTTTAAAATAAATAAAAAAATGTAGAAGAATATTTTTTAAAAAATTGTAGAGGTTGACTAAAATTATAATTTTATTTAATATATTATTTTAACATTTTAATATTTTAATTTTACTAGATTTTGAAATAAAATTTCATAGACTTTTATCACTTGAACTAATTTGAAAATGATCAAATTTTTTTACCATAATATGCTAACTTAAAATTGAAATAAACTAGTATTTTAATATTAAATTTAATTATTAATTTTTTTTAATCAAATTACAGTTTGGAGAATAAAAAATCATAAATTTTGAGTTTTAGTTTTTATTTGGTCACTAAATTGTTTTAAGCATTTTAAACCTTTCCTTTTAGAAAATGATTCTAAGTCTTCGAGCTAGTTAATGACCAACGAAAAAAATGAAAATGTTATCAAATTAAATTAGAGCTTTTTACATATATAACCTAAATAAATATACCTATATAATTGTAGTCTAACAACGTGTTTGGAATGGCTTAGAGAAAAATACCTTTTATAAATTCATTTTTATTTAAACACTTTTGATAAAAACCCATTAAAATAAAAACATACGTGTATTATGATTCTTTTTTTTTTTTCAAATATTTTTATATACAATTTTGTCTAATTTGTTATATACTCAGAGTATTTTTATTAATGTTTTTCATGGCTGGCTGGTGGCGATCATCAAAGGTGGCAATTGGAGGTTGGTCAATGGGGTTGGTGGCTGAAATTTCACCAGTGTGAAGGAAGGGGGTTTGCCAGAGGTTGGTCGATGGTGGTCAAAATTGGCCGGTGGCAGCCAGAGGTTGGCCGACAACGATCATCGATGGTAGTCCTCGGAGGGTGGCAGCTAAAGTTAGTTGGCAACGGTCGTTGGAGGGTGGCAACCAGAGTTGGCTATGGTGTTCACTGGAGGTGGTATTCAAAGGTTGGCTGGCGTACTTTCTAGGTTAATTTTTTTTTTTAAAAAAGGAAACTTATGGGTTTAAATAGTAAACATTATACAAATCCATGGAAAAAGGATAGGCTTCCTAAATTCATGCCTCAAAGAAGGGTTGGACTTAGGATGTCTAATCCATCCAATTCCAAACCTTGAAGTTGAAACTAACACCTCAATATGACTTTCATTTTCTTTTCATTTTTAATTTCTATTTTATATGTCAATAGGCATAAAAATGATAATCATATTAAATGGGAAATATATCATTTATACTCTAGACTTCCCTAGTGTAACCCATAATAAAACTAATGACAGTATCACTTTAAATTTTTTACATAAACTTTTGTGAGTATGTTTAGATTAATTCTCTAGATACTTAAAAAGTTAATGCTCATGCTAGAGAAAAAAAAAATAAAATTGTTTATGTTATCGCAATTTTGGCATTCTCTCGGAGTTATTATTATTTTTTTTTTGTTTTAGAAAGATCTTTTCGAGTTTTATTCTCTCTCATCTTTGATGTGGAAGTGAGAGAGTATTTGGTTTTGGTTGGTTAGTTCATCTGAAAGAAGGGTTAAAGCACTTAAATATAGTCAATCCAATATGATTCAATATCAATTTAAACCGTTTGTTAGCATTATGCACAGTACTTTTATTCAATTTCTAGCTCATTCAAATGACATGGCAATTCCAACAATCTGGATTATTTAACTCAAAACGTAAGGTTGGATCGCAGGTTGGCTAAAAATAATTTTGAGTTGACCCGATTCAACCCAAATTGTGTATATATATATATATATATGTTTAAAGTTTGAGCATTTGTATTGATCAATTTGTGAATTTTGAATATTTTTCTTTTAAAATTGTTATGATATTTAACTTTGTTTAAAGTTTGTAATAAATATCATAGATTTTTTATATTTAACATTTGAATTTTATGAGGTTTTAGTTATTAGTTATGTGTCTTAGATAAATTTACATACTTTTTAATCATAAGTGATAAATTTACATAGATATTTTAACGAGTCATATTCAAGTCAAACAAGAACCCTTTGATTAATTGTTGGATACGTTATTTCGGATCAAATCAAGGTATGTGAATTGTGGGTAGAATATTTTTATCATTGAGAATAAAAGAGAGATTATTCTTCTATACTAAAATTCGTTCTAACAGAGGATTATATGTTGTAAGCAAATAGTATACTTTTTAAAAGGAAGAAGAGACATTAGACAATTAAAAAAAGGCATTGTCTATCAAAATGTTTGAAAAATAGAAAACCAAACAAATAAATTAGATGTACCTTAATTAATCCTAAAAAAAAAAATGTCTACTTTTTCTACTAATACCAAACAATGATACCACCCTTCCCCTTTTCCCTGTTTTGTCTCTTTTTATACACAAAAAAGAAACAAACACACACTACAAATATTAATTAATTTTCTCTACTCTCATAGGATCACAAAATTGGGGGTTTATCAACTACCTTTTACTTCTATCAATCTAAACAAAAACTTGTCTCCAACACTTGAGACCTTTAAGAAAAACTTTGACTAGGTTGAGGTGGGTTTATGTTAACCCAATCATATTTTTTCACGACAACGATGTTGTAGCTTAGCTTGTCATGTTATTTACAAGTGCCAAAACATACCCATGTGGGATTGCCTCTTCTTGTGGGGGACTGATTGAGAATTTCAAACTTTTTTCATTTTCTTACCCCATATATTTCACCCACATATCTCTTCTATGTCTTTGGATTAAGCGTTTGGACCCAATGAAGCTCTTCTGAGAAAACAGTAACCTTTCTTTTCAACTTGTTTTATATTATATAATTTGTCGCAATGAAATTGTTCGATATGGCTGGCATAATGTGATAGTTAATGGTTTTTCTTATCTGTGCTTATAGTTATACATAGAGAAAAGAAAGAAAACAAATTAATTGAAGACTAATATTTATTTATTTATTTATTTATTTTTGAGAATTTTGTTTGAATAATTGAGATGGGGTTGGAAGTGATGGAACATATGTTTTGGATATCAAATTAAAGAGGTTGGAACATTGATTATTAGTTTTGGAACCAATCATGCATTTATAAGAGTCAAAAGAAAAGAAGAGGCATCATTGAGAGAAGGTGGTGAGCTTTTTTTCATTTTTTTTTAAACTTAATTTTTTTCCTTTGAAAAAAAAAAGTCTGATTGGACTCATCATTAGACCTATTTGTTTCTTCTCTCACTAATTTCTCTCTCAAGAACTTTAGTTTCAACCAACATTGGCTAACCACTCCAACTGATCTTCTAATCAAACCCCACTTTTAATTAATTTTTGAATTAATTAGTAATTTGTTTATATATATTTATATATATACTTGGTGATTAGCTTAATGATATTATTGCTGGTGCATGAACCATCATTGAGAAATGTGAGGGGATAAAGAAGTTAGGAGTTGGAAGTTTTTCCATAATATATTATTGTTGTTGTTATTATTATTATTATTTTCTTTCTTTTTTATTTGGTATTAATGACTCAAAATAATATTGTGCATTTAATTGAATTTTCACGTCAAAAGAGGGGTTCCAAATTGCTTTGCTGACTTTTTAGTCTCAACAAGAAAAATAAATTATGATTTAAATTATATTATTGAAATTTTAAAATGTTCATCTTGCTATTTAAATTTTTAAAAATAAACATATTAAAGCTTTGTCTGCATTTTGCTCTCTCTTTAATAAATGGACAAATTAAAATTGACTTGGTTGTTGTCAAGAAATAATTGACAATGGCATTTCTTTGTACTCAATACTCATTGGGATTGATTTTGAGGAAGAACTTAATAGCATATTAACAACAATGACTTAGAACCCTTTTTTTCCCTTCAAATGATAAAATAGATTTAAAATGAAAATTGTAGTCTAAAATAAATATTTTAAAAGTTTAAGACTAAATTAATTTTAATTTAAAAGTTAAGTATCTAATTTGATGATCATTTGGGTTTTTGAAATTAACACTATAAGAATTTTGGTTATTCCTGACGATATTTCTTCCAACGACCAAAAAGCGTCGGCGATTTTAACCTCTCCCGACGGTAAAAATAAGGGGTTGGGATAAATATTTATCCTGACGGTCTATAAAAAATCGTCAAGATTTTAAATACTCCCAACGGTCACATAAAGAATCGCCGGACTTATTACACTTTTTCCTGATGGTTATATTTGACTATCCGGCTTTTTAATTTCTCCCGACGGTGTACAATAACCGTCAGGAGTTATTATTTAAGCTCGACAGTGGTCAATTATTCGTCGGACAAGGTGTACAGTATATAAAACTCATCTATTGAAATTTTTTATGTTATCCCAACGATACTCAACAACCGTCGACTGTTTCTAATCAAGCCTAACAGTTCCGTGTAACCATTGAATATTCTAAGAGTCTTTTGGAATTTGCTGAATTTCGACCGACGGTTGTATGGTTGACCGTCGGTCGTTATAAACTATATCCGATGTTCAGTCAACCGTCGGGCACTCGAATAGTCTTGTGAAATTTGGTGAACTTTGGCCGACGGTTGTGTTAGAACACCTCGGGATTGCGAGTCTTTATGGAATTTTGTGAACTTCGACCGACGGTTGTGTCAGACTACTGTCGGGAGTTCCAAACTATATCCCGACGGTGGTCAGTCAACCATCGGGCACTCGAAGAGTTTTTTTGGAATTTGGTGAACTTTGGCCTACGGTCAAGTCAGAACACCGTTAGGATTGCAAGTCTATTTAGAATTTGGTGAACTTCGGCCGATGGATGTGTCAGACTACCATCGAGAGTTCGAAGTTTCGCCGACGATGAGTGGGTGACTGTCGACACTTATTAACTATATCCCGACGGTCTGGCAGACAACTATCGAGAAAAAGTTCAATATAAATAGCCTTCTCCTCGATTCTTCTTCTTCCCCTCTCAACTTCGTTTGTTCGTTGTTCTCAGCCGTCCGATTTTTTCCTTGATTTTGTTTGTCTGCCATCGTTCGGTCCCCCTCACTGGCCAGATAACTCCGATTTCCCCCTCGTCGGGTTTTTTTTTTTATTTTTTATTATTCATTCTGTTAGCTCTATTATGCATAAATAGTTTAAATAAATGAATATGTATGTTATGCTTGTTTGAATATGTATGAGAAGAAGAAGAAGGTTGATTCTTGAAATGTTGAAAATTATGTATGTTTGTTTGAACATGTTTGAAGAAGGTTGATTGTTATGCTCTATTATGCATGAATATGTATGTTTTTGAAAATTACGTGGGATCCATAACTTTTACTATTTATAATCTCATTGCAATTACACCAATTTAATTATGGTTTGGTTAACGTGGCTCAATAAGTTTTTGCGATTTTCACATGTTATTAACACCATAAAAAAATCTCAGTTTTTTATTCAATTATAATGAATTTTCATTATAATTGGATCAGTGCATAAATATAACTAATATGAAAGATTCAACACATAATAAAATTGTTTATTTAAAATTTTCATGTTGAGTGTGGGATTGAATATATTTATTGGTTTTATTCTCTCCTTTGATTGACATTTTTCATTTATATTGTACTCCCTCTGATTGGCTGTTTTGAAAGAATTTGCGATTTTTCTTTTACCTCAAATAAACTCCTAATAGAAAATATTTGAAAACATCAAGTAGAAAATCTTTATATTTTTTCCCTTTTCTTGAGATAAATTAACTATAACATTAATATCAATACACATTCAATTTGATTAATCAATTGTTAATCTATAGCAAATTAGACACTAGGAATTAGTAGATTTTTATCTTAAATTCTATCATTTTGATCCATAAAAATTAAATAAAAATGAAAATGAAAAGGGATCATAATGGACACCTTTTTAAAGTAAGAAAGCTAAAATGAACATCGAAAATAAAAAACTAAAATAAATCAAAGACGAAAATGTGAATGCGAATGTGCCATGCTTATCTTCTTTAATCATAAGTCATGCTTATCTTTGGAATTCAAATATGTGAATGTGCTATAAAATAAGCAACAAAGGCCTAAAATTTAATCGTTACTAGTCTAGATTGATTATCTAGATTAACATACTAAAATTGAATCTAATGCCAAAAGGGTTAGGTAAATTTTGGATTTCATAAAATTGTTCTAGGAAAATAGTCTAGACATAGGATTTTGAACTATCTCAAAACATCTCAAGCCTTTCTACCCTTAGATCTACTTTCATAAGAGCAAATTGTATAAGATCAAAAGAAGAATAAGGATATGTTTATGAGTGATTCTAAAATAGTTAAAATGACTTTTTTCATTTTCAAAATCACACTTAAATGTACTTTTAATCATTCAAAACCACGAACAAGAAGTAAATGAAATAAAATTAAAAGTGAAAAATTGGAACTATATGTTCTAATATAACTAATTGTCTAAATCATACAGGTTCAACTTATCGCATATATTATTAAGAATAGATAAAGAGTGGATTCAGATTAGGAACAAGTTATCAACTGAGTATGCAAAAGGAGTATTTCGATTCCTTGATGTTGCAAAACTTCATGTTAATAAGTCAGAAAAAAACAAGATGTCCATGCAAAAAATGTATGAATGCTAGGTGAGAGCCAATAGATGGAGTTGAACGACATTTATTCATTAATGGAATTTCTCCATCTTATCAACAATGGGTATATCATGGAGACCCAGTCGACTTGTTTAGGGGATATGAGAGTCACACATCTCAATCGACATATGATGATAGATTAAGTACGATAGAGATGAATGTTATAGATGAAGAAAATGAAATTTTTAATATTATAAATGATCTACAGTGTCCAATTGCTGATGTAAATGAGGAAGAAAATGAGGATGAGATGCACACCAATGCCCAAGAAAGAGATAACAATTCAAGCTTTTATTTGAAGATTTAATGTACGAAGCACACAACTAGTTGTACCTTGGTTATACAAATTTCTCGTCATTGTTGTTCTTGGTGAAGTTGATGCATATTAAGGTTCCTAGTGGTTGGACTAACAAGTCATTTGATTTGTTACTTGAATTGTTAAAAGAAGCATTTTCCGTTGGAGCATCTATACCTAGTTCATTTTATGAAGCTAAAAGAAAATTACGTGACTTAGGACTTGGTTATGAGTGTATTCATGCTTCCAAATACGATTACATCCTATATTGGAAAGAATATGCAACGTGAACCTCGGTACAAAGTTGAATCTGAAAAAAGTAAAAAAATTCCATATAAAATTACGACATTTTCTTTTAATACCAAGATTGAAGCAATTGTTTGCATCTAAGCATATTGCACCTGAAATGAGGTGGCATAAAGAGAAACGTGTTGAAACTAATGCAGTATTGCGACATTCAGCTGATGTTGAAGGGTGGAAGCATTTTGATTGTGAGTTTCTTCAGTTTGCTTCAGACCCACGTAATGTTCATTTAGGACTAGTTTCAGATGGATTCAATCCATTCGGGAATATGATTACTTCATACAGTATGTGGACAGTGATGCTCATTTCTTACAATTTGCCACCTTGGAAATGCATGAAAGAGACAAATTTCATTGTCTCCCTTCTTATACCCCATCTAAAATCTCTTGGAAAAGAAATTGATATTTACTTACAACCATTGATTAAAGAGTTAAAAGAGTTATGGAATGATGGTGTGCACACTTACGATTGTGTTAGCAATGAATACTTTCAACTACATGCTTTCTTATTGTGGATTATTAACGACTTCCCTACATATGGTGACCTATCTGGATGGAGTACCAAAGGTTACCAAGCATGCCCTATTTGTAGAGAGGATACATCATCAATGAGGCTAAGAGGAAAATAATGTTTTATGGGGCATCGACGTTATCTTCCAGATAATCACAGTTGGCGCAAAAGCAAACAATTTGATGGAAAAGTGGAACGTAGACCTCCTCCAGTTGACATGGATGGAGAAGATATCTTATGAAAGGTGAACTTGTTAAAATTTCCCGTGCTTAGCAAACATCCAGGGAAACGTGATAAAAAATGGAAACAAAGTTTAAATTGGAATAAAAAAAGTATATTTTTCCAACTTCCATATTGGTCGAAACTTTTATTGAGACATAAGTTGGATGTTATGCATATTGAAATGAATATTTATGATAATTTGGTAGGCACATTGTTAAATATTGAGGGAAAGAATAAGGATATAACTAATGTTCGTTTGGATTTAGAAGATCTAATTATACGGAAAGACTGCAAAAAGTAGGAGACAAAGTTGTAAAGCCACACGCTGCATACGCATTGACTACTAATGATAAGGTTGCATTTTGTAAGTGGATGAAATCAGTCAAATTTCCTGATGGATTTGTATCCAATATATCAAGATGTGTGAGTGAGAAAGATGGAACGCTAAAGGGGCTAAAAACTCACGACTCGAGTGTTTTGCTTTAGAGGCTTCTTCCAATTGGTGTTCGAGCATACTTAAAAAAAGGTGTGTCCACTGTTTTCGTTGAGCTATGCAAATTTTTCTATGATCTTTGTGCAAAAACAATATCTATAGGGGATTTGAATCGATTACAAAAAGACATTATAATCATACTTTTTAAATTAGAAAAAAATATTTTCACCGACATTTTTTGATGTAATAGTACACCTAGCAATCCATTTGCCCTATGAAACAAGAGTTGCAGGTCCAGTTAGTTATAGTTGGATGTATCCTATTGAATAAGCTTATGGACATTAAAACAATATGTAAGAAACAAAGTACGTCCTGAGGTTTCTATAGCAGAAGCATATATAATGAATGAATCATTAGAATTTTGTTCTTTATACATAACTGAAATTAAGATAAGGTTCAATAGAGATGAAAGAAATGATGATAGACTTCCAGATGATGAGATATGTGGTGAATTTTCTATGTTCAGAAAAAATGTGCGACCATTAAGAGCATCAAGAGTAAGGACGTTATTGAGAGAAGAGAAATGCAGTGCATATTGGTACATCTTGAACAACTGCACGAAAATTAAGCCTTGTCGAACGTAAGTTTTGAACATTCTATTGTAATTCATTATTTTGATACAAAGTGTGAAATATAAAATTGAGACACGTCTTTTACTTATAGGCAATATTTGAGACTAATTCGACATGAAGCTCAAAGTCAGGATGATTTATACAAAAGGCACTAACGAGGCTTTCCTGATCAGTTCAAATCTCATGTAAGTATGAGTTTAAAATACCAATTAAATATCAATTGACTACTAATGACAGGTGACATTACTTTTTAACAGGTTCTTTCATTGCGTGAAAATGGAGATATGTCTGATGACATATATTCACTAGTGATGGGGCCAAGTTCAAAAGTGCGCTCATATAGTGGATGCATTGTTAATGGAGTACGCTATCATAGTATTAAGCGTGATAATTTTCGGAGTATGCAAAATAGCAAGATCATGGTGCCTTTAGAAAGTGAAAGTGGAGGTGATCTCCATAATTTCTATGGTGTTGTCAATGAAGTATTGGACTTTCAATATGCCAAGAGAAAGATGCATAATGATGTTTAAATGTACTTGGTTCGATATAGACCCTAAAAGACCAACAAAGTACACATGGATTTGGGGTATATATCAATTAATACATCTTGTCGTTGATTTGTTAACAAACCTTTTGTATTTGCCAGTTAAGCCAAACAAGTGTTTTACATCAACAATCCTAAATATGGTAATAATTGGAAAGTGGTGCAAGTAATCGAAAACAAGCGTGTGTGGGACATGCCAGAAGCAAAAGAACGTGAGAATGACCAACATGAGTTGTTAGAAGTGGTGAATAGTATTACTTGTACAATCGATGGATCAATGAATGATATCAATTTATGTAGAGTGGATGTTGATTCTACAGTCGTAGAAGAACGAATAATTCAGCAAGTTGATGATGACTTCATAAATGACAAGGAAGAGGATGTATAATCATCTTCTAATAAGAGTTTAAGTTTCGATGAACATCTTAATGATATGGAATAAGCATGTAAATATTTATTTTCTCAATGAGCATATAGGTTACACAATTGTTCCTTTTCATTTCATAACTTACATATTGTTGTATAACATATATTTGTTTACACAGGAACAATGGTAGGTCATACGGATGAGGAGGCAATACTGGAGTACTTACAATGGGAGCAATGGGAGCATATTGGTGCATCATCCTCTGTGGGAGATAATACAGGTAATTTTAGATCCACATTTTTATATAAACTAATGTTTCATTAAACCAACGACTTATAAATTCTTCAGACGCTGGTTGTACGACTACTAGGGCTAGACGTGGATACTCTCGAAATGTTGATCTGGATAAATATGTTCAACAATTTGGGAGAATTCCTATCGAGATCAATCCTGAATGGGAGAAACCAACTTGCAACAATGCAACGAGGTTTAGCAATGCTATTGGTACCAACGTTCGGGAATATTTTTCCGTTCGTTATGGATCATGGAAAGAGGTACCAATAAAAACACGAGAGCTTGTTAAAAGTCGAATATTGGTAAGATGGCCAATTTATATTTTACAAATTATATATGCATCAGCTTCCATACTAATTAGTTTTTCTTTCCTTTCTTAATTCAGAATTATTTTCTTTTAGACTTGACCAGCAAACTGGTCAATGATTTCATCGATGAACAGATGAAAAATTTGTTCAAAGAGTATAAGGGGACTACACAGACACTACAAGAAATATGCAATTCTGAAGAGGCATGAGCACACCCACTTGATCAACTTAAAGACGACATAAGGGATTGACACTTTTTATGCAACAAGTTTGAATCCACCGATTGGAAAGTAATAATTTTTGTATGTGCTTTTTTTTTTTTTTTTTTTTTTACATTTCAATGACCCATTTCATCTTAATTTTTCATTTTCTTAGAAAATGGCAAAGACGAATCAAAGGAATAGGTCAGCCTTAAAGTACACCCATACAGCTGGTTCTAAGACTTTTATACGCATAAGAGAATCCACGGTAAGCTGGTTAAAGTACATTCATACAGCTGGTTAAAGTACACTCATTTTAATATCTCATTTTTTTGTGAATTATTTTACAGAAAGGACACGACGATCAAACAATAAACCTAGTGGACTTATTTAAGCAAACACAATGTAGGAGTGATAACACATTTGTTGATCACGCTGCGAATGATGCATATGTAAGTTTTTATTCCTCAATGTAACTTTATTCATATATACTTGTCATACAATAATTAGTCTTAATTATTGATGTAGAGTCAATAGTTAAGCTAAGAGAATCCTCCACCCAAGAAGGGTCTGAACGAATATCGAAGGAAGAAATATGTGAGCAGGTGTTGGGTGCAAGAGTAGGCCTTGGTAGGACACCGAAGGGTAAAAAAGTGAAAAAATCTAGGTTATCATTGTCTAGTGCATCTTCATCAAGAATTATAGAGGAGAAACAACAAGGGATAGAATCCTTAAAGGCTAGATTGGCTAGATTGGACAAACAGGATGCTAAAAGACAATATGAGATGGAGGATATGAAAGCTATTCTCTTACAGCTCACGAAAGATAGATCGAACTAGGTATGAGCTCTTTGACTTTCGTAGTAAACTTAAATATAAGATTGCATATGTTGTTATTCTGCAGTTATGGTAACAACATAAACGTATAGTTATGTAAAGTATAATTAACGTTCTGAAGTTGAGTTTGAGTTTCATTTTATACTAAATTAGATGATTGTGTATGTTGTTATCTTGCAGTTATGGTAACAACGTAAACATATAGATATGTGTTTCAGTTGGTTTGTATATTACAATTGAGAATAATTTTGGGGGTGGGGGGAGGGGCGTTTCAGTTGAGTGTGTAAGATAGTTTGATTGTGTAAGTTAGTTTGTTTCAGTTGATTGTGTAAGTTAGTTTGTTTATTACAATTGAGAATAATTTTGGGGGGTGGGGGGAGAGGGGGTGTTTCAGTTGATTGTGTAGTTAGTCTATATGAGTTAGTTTGTTTGATTGTGTAAGTTAGTTTATTTCAGTTGATTGTGTAAGTTAGCTTGTTTATTACTAAGTTAGTTTGTTTATTACAATTGAGAATGATTTTGGAGAGGGGAGTGTTTCAACTGATTGTGTAAGTTAGTTTGTTTGAGTTAGTTAGTTCGTTTCAGTTGATTGCATATCTATATTTAAATACAAGTATGTTTAAGTTTAAGTTATAATTGAGTGAGTTTGTTGGGTTTATGATTGAGATAAGTTGGTTTATTTATGATTTAGGTAAGTTGGTTTTTAGGTTTGTTTATGATTGAGGTAAGTTGGTTTCTTGGTTTGTTTATGATTTAGGTAAGTTGGTTTGTTTATGATTGAGTTCAATTCATTAATGTTCTTAGTTGGTTTCTTGATTTTTTGGTTTGTTTATGAGTGAGGTAAGTTGGTTTGTTTAGTTGAGATTGGTATATAGTATATTGAGCATTAAACTTATTTAAATTTATATTTTATAGGTATCTGGAGATTTTTGTTGAAGATGCATTTCTCGACAAGCGTATCTCGGCAAGTGTATTTTGGTTGTAGATTTTTGTTAATGTTATTTGGATTTAGGAATTGTGCATCTCCCAATATGTACTTTATTATCATGTAATGTTTTTTTTTTAATTAAGAAATTGTGGATGTTATAGAAATTCTTGGATTAAGGTCGTAGATTCAAACATGTTTTCTATATATTATTAATTTATTATGGACATTTACTTCATTTTGGCAATCTTATTTCAGTTTGATTAATAAATGTAAGGTTCAAACATGTATGACATTTGGATAAAAATAGATAAAAAAATAAAAATAAAAATAAATAGTATTTAAATCTGTTTTATTTATTTAAAGAAATCTCGACGGTAGAGGGGTTGGGCAAAGAACTCCCGATGGTGACTAGACACCATCGGGCTTTAAAGATATCCCGACGGTGGCTAGAGACCGTCGGGGTTACGGATATCACCTAATGGTCCCTAACCGTTGGGCGATAGATATATCCCGACGGCCCACGTCCCCGTCGAGTGAAAGTAAAATACCCGATGACACCCTCACCGTCGAGATAAATCACCTCATCCCGACAGTTCAAAGACCGTCGGACTAATAGTACCGGGTTATGCCTTTTTCCTGAAAAATTTCTTCAGGATCGGGGGAAAAGCCCCATCCTTCTCCGTCGAGATAATTATTTTTTTTGACGGTGTTCTTAGCTTCTGCCGATGATCCTCAGCGTCGGGATAAACCCAAATTCTTGTAGTATAAGTTTAATAAACTCTACTTCCACTGCTCCATAAGTTTTTATATTATGCTATTTACTTTCTACACTTTCTAAAAAAACTAAGTCAAGTTTTGAAAACTAAAAAAAAAAAAAAAAAAATTAAAAAATAGAATAGCCTTTTGTTTTAAAAATTTGACTAGTCATTCAAATGATTTAATTTTTTTTAAATGTATATTTTAATTATTGAGTAATGATCATGTTGACTAATTATATATACCGATAATCTTATGAGATATCAATTTTATTCTAATATATATATATATATATATATACACACACGTACGTATGTAATGTGTTTAGTTCATAAGTTCCAAACACTAAAGTGTTACATAATAAAAGTCTAATATATTTAATTTTATTGAGACTTTTCCAAATAGTGTGCAAATTTTGCATATTATTTTAATCATGTGGATAAATTTGTTAACAATTTAAAAGTGCATCAAGTAAATTATTATTGAACTTCATCAGTGTTCCATAGTTTCATCTTTCCTAATTAAATATTTAATTTATTAGTTAAATTTTAAAAACAAAAACAACATTTTAAAAATCTCTCTTTTTCAAAATCTAACTTGGTTTTTCAATTACCTAACAAAACAAATAAATTAGTAATATTTAAAAGCTCTAGTTATTAAATAAAGAATAAAAATTATTTTTTTTGTTGAAAAAATAATTGGTGAGACAGAGTTAAAACGAGAAGTTAGATTGTGAGTTACATGTGTCCGGCAGTTTTCTTCGATTCTACAATAACACATGTCAATGAAGGGGTAACATTTTTACGGATAATAACAAAGTATATAATATCATTTAAAAAATATATAAATATGTATATAATATCATTTAAAAAAATATAAATATAACAAAATTTATCGACGATAAATTTCTATTGCTAAAATCAATAATAAACTCTTACTAATGATATGATCTATACTGATAGAATATCTAAATTTTATTATATTTGTAGTTCTTTTTACATTATGTTATATTTGCTAATACTTTGAACTTGATTGCTATATTTATAATTGTCCCTAAAAATATCAACATCAACTTCAAATATATACACATATATATATTTTTTAAAAAGAATAATCCTACATAGTATGAATGTTTTTCTATGTTGTCCCAATTTACTATTCGTCACGTCAACAACTTTTAAAGAATGATGAAGTCCACCATCATTAAGGAGAAAAATTTCTTGATACATCTCCAGTTATATTCATCTTTGTGCAGTACTTTATTTAAGTGTTTAATCACAAATTGTCAAGTAGTAATTTTTTTCTTTTTTTTACTTTCTAATTTAAGAGAATCAAGTACGAGCTATACCTAATTATTATTCTTAAAAAAAATATTTATGATAACAGACTTTTAATATGAAAAAATGACATATAGGATTGGCACGTAGTACTAGAAATAATTATTTATACACCCTTTCTAATGGCATTCATAACAAAACTTTACCCTTTTTTTTTTTCTTCTTCCTTATCCACAACTTATATCTTATTAGTTTCTTTTGGGAATGATATCAGTGGCAGGATAAAGTTGGGAATATACCCTATTTCTCCATTATTCGGTATGACTACTTATGTGAAGAATCTCCCTTTTAAGTAGTTTTGTTGAGGTTAAATTATGTAAAATACAAATTTCTTAGATTTTGAATTATTATTATTATTGTAGCTTTAGGAGTACTTTGAAATCATTCTAAAAATTACCTCGGAATTTTTCCGCTGAAGTGAATAATGAAAATTAATGTGACAATTAATGTGTGTAAAAATTGAAAAGTGTACTTAAAATCATTTACAATATTATTATTTCAACTACATAGATGATAGAATCATTTTTATCATTAATTTCAATTTATAAAAAATATCGCATCATTTTCAAAATAATTTTTTCACGTCAATTTACGTGAACATTGTAAGTGACGTCACATTTGATTTATTATTTTTTCATACATTAATTGTGGTGTCAACTTTCATTGTTATTTTAATAGTAAACTTGTATGGTGGTAATTTTTTTTTAAAAGCTATTTCAAATTTTAAAAGTTAAAAATAAAATGTTTTGGAAATTGGAAGGCATAATTATTAAAATTTATTTGAAAATTTAAAGGTACTTTTGTATAATCTAATTTTTTTAAAAAATAAAAATCAAAATCAAGAAACAACAAATATTTGAAAACTCAAAAGATAGAAACGAATTTGGGACCTTTAATATTAATATTGTTGTTTTTAAAACTTATTAGAGAAATATTCTTGTTTTGAAACTTATTAGAGAAATATTGTTGTTTTGGGAATTCGAGGCTAGAGGTTGAACGTTGAGAACTCGACTAATGTGGAGGTCGAACGTTGAGAACTCGACGAACAAAGAAAAACTTGGAAACAATACATAGGCCGAAACTTCAACCCTCGACAAGGGAAATCTCATGAATCTCGCTTAGGTTGTCAAAGGTTGAAGTTTCGACACACATCCACCCTCGAGATTGCAGGTTTATTACTTTTTTTTTTCCCTTATAGAGGAAATAAAGTAATGAGATGGTATACTATATGTATCTGTGTACTCGAGCTGCTTCTAACAATCTATGCATTTTGTTATCATTTCGAATTAAATGGAGGCTTGTGGGATTGACGTGAGGGGATAAGGATGGCTATATTTCTGAGCGAACTCTAGACGAATATGAAGCGCATGGATACAAGTTATGCCTTGGAATGAAAGACAATTCTGAATTAGCTTTGTCTATGAACAAAATTTTGTATATTAGGTTGTCGAAGGTTACACACATGTCGAAACTTCAAAGCGATTAAGGAGATAAGTGGGCTGAAGCAGATTAAGGAGAGAATGAGATTCAAAGCAAGAAAGTAGGAGAGAGCGAGATGACTAATCTGACTAACATTGGACTTGGTAAAATGAAATGGTTGAATAATTGAAAAATGAGATTATTCAGGAATACACATTGAATGCTAAGATTACGCATTGAGTTTTTGGTAGTAGATCCATAATAAAAAAAGTGTTTGTGGTTGTTCCAGAAGAAATGAAAGCTAGTAATCATTAATGGAAAAATAACAACAATAACGAGAGCGAAAGCGCGAGAGCGAGAAAGTGAGATCTTAGGAGGGAGCGAGACTGAGAGAGCAAGATTTTAGGAGAGAGCGAGAGTCTTCACTTTATTTGAACTTTCCATAGAAATATATATAAAAAAAAAAAAGAGAAAAAAGAGCTAATAATCATACTATAATTGAATATATTAGATTATTAAACTATAATTGAATAATCATTAGACAATAAATTGAATATATTAGATTATTAAACTATAATTGAATAATCATTAGACAACAAATAGAATATATTAGATTATTAAACTATAATTGAATTATCATTAGACAACAAATAGAATATATTAGATTATTATACTATAATTGAATAATCATTAGACAACAAATTGAATATATTAGATTATTATACTATAATTGAATAATCATTAGAGAATAAATTGAATATATTAGATTATTATAATGTAAAATTTTATTGATTATTAAAAAAAACAGAATTGAATATATAGTAGATTATTATAAAAAAATTGAATATACAATAAATTATTTAAAAAATTGAATATACAATAAAATTAATATATAATAAAAAAATTATTTATTATTCAATCCTTAACTATCTGGAGCCCATCTTAGTAACGAAAGACACTTCCTTTGATTATGTCCTAACTGGTTACAAAATCCACATCGTTGTCGAGTGGCTGGTTCTGTCCAATCCATCTCGTTGTGATAACGTGAACTTTTCGGTCTACAAGGTCTTCTCAACAACGATGGATCAGGATGTAAGACGGACATATCAGGGTGCGTGATCCAGTAATCTTCATGCGGTACAGGTTGAAATTGAGGAGAGTAACATTCAGCATACGTTGACAATTTGTAGTAGTCCTCAATAAAATCTTCGTAGTTCATGTTAAAATGTGAGCAAACGGCCATAAAATGCGAGCATGGAATGCCGAATGCTTGCCACTTGTTACATGAACAGTACACTATCACTCTACAAGACATAGAAGTGTACACTATCACTCTACAAATTGTCAACGTATGTTGAATGTTACTCTCCTCAATCATCTGATCACAGCCTTGGTCGAGAGATGGAGGCCCGAGATGCATATATTCCATATGTCTGTTGGAGAGTGCACTATCACTCTACAAGACATAGAAGTTTTGTTGGGGTTATTGTTGACGGTGAGCCGATCACAGAAGTGATGTACGATGATTGGTTAGAAGTTTGTCACTGTACCTCGGTGAAACCCCACTTGCTGATAAGATTAAAGGATCGAGGTTAAGTTTAATATGGTTAAGAACACAATTTCGTGAGTTCACAGATGATGCAGACGAGGAAACCGTCATAAGATATGCGCGAGCATATATACTACAAATGATGGGTGGAAGTCTGTTTTCAGATAAATCAAGTCATTTTGTTCACTTGATGTTCCTGCCATTGAGGTTCGAGAGATAGCTGGGCCTCTCATACTTTTGCAACTATGGGCTTGGGAGCGATTTCCAACAATGGCTCCACAGCTACATCATGTTAATGACGCTCAATTAGTTAGACGAATCTACGGTTCTCGGTATGTTGTTTTAATTCAATTTAATTTTTATATCTCTGATCTAGTTAATTTAAATTTTAAATTATCAATTTAAAAATTTAGGTGGAGAGACAAATTTTGTGTGACTAGGACAACCACACATGTAACCAGTATAGATATATGTTTGATCTGCTTCAACCTGAACAGGTACATTACACTAAACCTAATTGATTATTTTATTCACATTTTTATTGTATTTGTCTTTAATATTCTCTAATATAATATTTTGTGTTTCAGGTTATTTGGGAGCCGTACAAAATTATTGTGCATACTTTGCCTAATTTTTGTACGAATGGTCAAAACATATGGCGGACGATGAGTCCTCTCATATGTTTTCACATTGGTAAGTGGCATCTTCCTGACAGAGTGATGAGACAATTCGGTTTTCAGCAGGATGTCCCATCGCCTTGTAATACTGAACCCGTACTGCATGATATTGACCTAAGGACTGGAGATTGATCCGAAAAAGTTGCACATTTAGTAATGTGATGGCACTATCGTGCAAGGTTTATTGCAGTAGGGGTTTTTCTTGAACAGTTTGGCACAGATGTCATTCTAGAATATATTCATTGGTATAATAATATCACAAGGTACTACGTCACTCGCCTGGGAGCAGCTGTGGGTCATCTGGTAAATGAATGAATATTATCTAATTTTTTTAATTTAAATTTATTTTAAATATTGTCTAATTGTTTTATAATTCACATAGATCGAACAACAGTAGACTCTGTGAGGTTGTGAATGATCCGAACTAGGTTCTTGCTATATGTAGTGACAACCAAAGCTATATGGAGGAAATTCATTATATGTACGATATACCTATTGTTCCTCCACCAACTCCTAGACGTAGAGGACCTGTTCGGGAAGAGGATGAGTTTGATGAGGTTGCACATAATGTGAAAGAGTTGCCCCTTATGACGCAGACGTAGAGTCAAACTGGTTATGTTAGTCCGGTGTTGATGATGTTAGCATTTGGTTCAAGACATTATGACTCATAAGCTAGTCCTTCGTCTTCATACGTGCATGGACATGGTCGGGGTCGTGGAGAGCATAATGAATATTTATATTATGAAGCGCTTGCAGAGGTACCAAAGCAACATCAAGAAGAACCCGAGCAACCTCAAGTTCGAAATCGACAACGACAACCAGCTCAAAATCGACGACGTCCACCTTGTGGGACACATTGATTTTTGTAATTATTTTTATATAAATGAGATATTTAATTTACATTTTTTTTTAATTTTCATGAGTTATTATTTTTAAAAATTTATTGTTTTTAGAGTTCAAATAAAATAATAAAATATTTTTAGAAATTGTTTTTATAAAATAGAAAATTAAAAAAAAAAAAAAGAAAGAAAGGATTAGAAAGAAGAAGGTGAAATGGGTAATAATTAAAAAGGAAAAAAAAAAGAAATTTGTACGGTATTCTCGCTCTCTATCAAAATCTCGCTATCTCGCTCTCGCTCTCGCTCACGCCCTTGCCCACGCCCTCGCCCATGCCCATGCCCACGCTCACGCCTCGCTCTCGCTCGCGCTCACGCCCACACCCACGCTCTCGCTCAAAATCCCGCTCTCGCTCTCGCTCAAAATCTCTTTCTCATAATCTCGCTCTCAAATTTGATTGGGAAGTTCAGTGGCAAAAAGAAGGAGATTCATTAGCTCGTTATTTAGTCAGACTTGCTGAGATGACAGAATCCGTAAAAATTATTCAATAAACTTTGGAAGAAATTCTAGGGGGATCTTATGAAAATTTAGAAATACGATCTTTTGATAGAGAAAGGTCTCCGGAATGATAATTAAACAGACTCAATAATAATGTTAGGAAGGGCAAGGTCGAGGGTTCAAAGTTCAACATACAAGTGAAAGGAAGGTCGAGGGTTCAAAATTCGACCTATCTAGGTCGAATTTTCAACCCTCGACTTACCCTCGACTTATTTAAAAAAAAAAACAATATTTTTACAAATAGTTTGAAAACAATAATATTTTCTTAAATAGTTTTTAAAAGGACAATATGCTTTTTAATTTTCCCAACGAAGTTGAGGTTAAATTCCATCATGAAAAAGTTCCATGATTTTTTTTTTTTGTCTGCCCCTAACCTTACTTTAATGTTTAAAGAAATATCTTATCTTTTTTTAATACAATATAGGTAGAATCATTTGAATTATAAATCTTTTGGTCACTAATAAGTTCTCATGTCAGTTGAACTACATTCATATTGATAAATATTTTATATCAAACTCGATCTCATGAAATTTTTAGATAATTATTCTCAAATCGATTAAAGTTTAACATTTCTTAGATTTCTCTTCGTTTGATAATTATTTCATTTTTTAAATTTGTATTTTTCTTACAACTTCTCATCTTTTTTACTGAATATTTAAAATTTAAATTAAATTCCAAGTACAGAAAAAAAATAAAACTACCTTATTTAATTAGCAAAACTCTATTTAATTTTTGAAAATACTCCTAAAAATTAGATGACAAGACCAAAAAAAATGTTATTATACAAGAACTTAGATAATTGTTTTTCTTCTTCTTTTTCTAATCTTGGGAAGAGCCATAAGATCCTAACCCATTCATACTGCTTTACTCTTTAATTTTCATTTTCTTTTCCCCCCCCCCCCCCCCCTTTTTTTTTTATGGTTTTAAGCTATGAAGTACGGCAAAAAATCCGTATAGATATGTATCAAATTTCGATACTTCACTCATCTAATTTTTCAACCAAACCTACGGCCTATTCAGAAATTTATTATCTCATTCAAAACTAAAAATAATAATAATAATAAAAGACCAAACCATAGAATCGATAATCTTCATATTCACGTTTGAATCCTTACAGAGTCCCGCAAAATATAACCAACTTGAATATCTTCAACAATTTAACGAATAAGTTCTTCATTTATCTTCATATTTCTCTCCCTAATCTTCTCATTTTTCTCTAAACAATTTGAGTCATTTCTTTTATAACATTTTATTGATTATTGTACTTTAACATCTCAGTTGTTGCTTTTTATATTGTATTTCAATATTTGTATTGTATTTTGTATTATGTTAAATTTATCCTATATCCTAGATTCTTATATATATATAATGTATTTTCAACGTATCAATATCTTAGTTTTTTTAGAAACAGACGTATTATTCTATTCTATCTATTCATATCTTGTATTCGTATATTTCATAGATTTTAGGCATGCTTTAATATTTAATTAATCCAATTCAAGGTGTCACCATCCCATGAAAGGAAAAGTCATAATTAACCCTTAAGCACGCGTGATTTTGATGTGGAATCTACATACCTTAGTATTATCCATACTTTTCTCCTAAATATATTGAGTATAATGGGGATTCTTTGCATTTTACCATTATTTAACTATAAAACATTATAGTTTTTTTTTTATTTAATTTTATACAACTGCATAGAAAAGAATATTAATTTGAAATTTTGATTGTTTTATTAATGTTTAGATTTTACTCATCTTGGCATTTGAGTGTAAGAAGAACCTTATAATATAAAAGAAAAAAAAAACTAATTTTAATTTGTTGAAGCCGTCTAATTTTGTAAATAAATTGGATAAATAAATATATGTAAATATAGGTAAAAAGTTTATTTAATGTAATTCCTTTTACGAGAATTCAGTTGGTCCACCCCAAGCCCAATGGACCTCCCAAATTGGAACAACCCAAATTATCACTTCTTTCTACTTTATATAAGGCAATTGCACCGAGTAATACTTTTAGGGTTAATAATCAAGTGTATAATAACATATTTAAAGAATTGTAAATATAGTAAAATTTAACATTATCACTAGTAAACTATTATTATTAGTGATATGATCTATCATTGGTAGACTTATAGGGTTAAATATATATATAATACTTCTCGAGGGGATATGCACCAGAAAAGTTAGTCAAAATTCAAAAGCCCTAATTGCAGAAAGCAAATTATTTACCTTTTTTGAGAAGTTTACGTGTTTTTTTCTTTTTTATTATGAAGTTTACGTGTTAGTGTTAGATTAAGGGTGAATTATGGATCATTTTAAATATTATTATACAATATGATAAAAATTAAAAAGAGAAGCTACATCACCAAAAGTAACCTAAATTAAAGCTTAGCAATTAGGTATTGAAAGCTTTTATCTTTCCCCTTTCAAAAGGTTTCAACACTCCATTAACTTATATAAAGACATTTAATATATAATAATTTGAATCATGAAAAAGGGATTAAAGATCTCATTTAACTATGATTTTATATCATTTAATGCCTCATTGCTTTGTCATTCATGTGTTGGTTAATGTGACAAATAATGCAGATCCTACTTTTATTTTTTTTTTATTTGAAAAAAAAACATCTTTTTATCATAAATTTTAGGTCTAATTTTGATTTGTTCTCTAAACTTCAAAAAGATTACTTGTTTAGTTTATAGGTTTCAAAATATCATAGTTTTATCCTTTAAATTTGAATTTTGTTTCAATTTAGTCTTTATATTCCAAGATCTACATTTTTAACCTCGAATTTTCACTAAAAACTCACTCTCCATTTTTATTGTTATTGTCTATCAATCAATTTAAAAGAATTATAATTAACTAAGTTCACTATTTTTTATTATTATTAAAATTAAATTTAAAATTTTATTTCATAATTATTGTAAATTGATTAATAAACATGAATTCTAATGACTTAAAGTGAGTATTGGATGAAAAATCGATGTTAAGTGTAAATCTTGAAAATTAAGGATCAAATAGAAACTAACTCAAATCTCAAGGCTAGTATTGTAATATTTAATTTGAAACCTAGATATAAAATTGAAACAAAACTCAAAACTTAAGAAATAAATGCGTAACATTTTGAAACATGTATACTAAATTAAAACAAAACTCAAAACTCATAATAAATGTGTAACATTTTGAAACCTAAAAATTAAATGAAAACTAGATTGAAAAGCTAGAAACCAAAAATATATTTTTTTCCTTTTTATTTTTACTTGCTAAGGTCTCAAATTTCGGTTTAGTCAATTTATTTTAAGTCCAAATTATGGTGGCTACGGACCTAATTTTCCTCCCTTTTCCCTGTTAGGTACATATTAGTTTATTGTGTTAGTCTTTGATTTTTTGCATTGTTCGACAAAGATAATTGTGAATGTATTTTTGCTAGGAATATTTCCATATTTACTTTGTATATTATTAGAAAATATATTTCCATAATTACTTTGTATATTTGTTCATTTGTGTATTTTAATGCCTATTTTAGTTTTCACCAAAATTTAGCTGAAATTTGTATATTCTTCTCATTCTAAATGAAAATTCAAGGAAACAGTTTATTAGTTGGTTTTTTATTTGTTATTTATTTACGATTTATGTTTCTTAAGTGGTGCGTTTGAAGCCACTCTACATCGTGTATAAATATGTACAATTATCAATGAATTAGAAAATGAGAAGTATTATTTTATTCTCCCCAAATTACCGTTATTATGGTATCAGAACGATTTTAACCCTCTTCTTCCGCATACATTTTATCAATGAATTAGAAAATGAGAAGTATTTCACCGATTTTAACCCTCTTTTTTGCCTTCACAGCTTCAATGCATTCTGTGGAAACAGAATCAAGAAGTGCAAAAGGAACTATTGCTTAATGAAAATACTTAGAGCCCATATTATCTTCATCATAGCGACACATCTAATTTAGTCCTTGTATCGAAATTGCTCACAGACGACAACTATGTAACTTGGAGTAGATCAATGCTTCTTGCTCTTTCAATCTACAATAAGCTTTGATTTATTGATGAAACTTTGACTAAACCGACCGGAGATCTGCTCCCTCTCTGGATAAGGAATAATCATATGGTAATTGCTTGGATCCTTAATTCGATATCGAAAAGTATTTCTTCGAGCATCATGTTTTCTATTTCTGCTTATGAAATATAGTTGGATTTGAAAGAGAGATTTCAATAAAGAAATGGATCATGAATCTTTCATTTAAGAAGAAATTTGAGTACGCTCAAATAAGAGTAAGATTTTGTTACAACCTATTTTTCAAAATTAAAAGGTCTTTGGGATGAATACATCTCTTACCGACCAAGTTGTACTTGTGGACGCTACAAGTGGAGGAAATAAATCAATTGAAATGTTTGTTAAATTTGAATACCTGATGAGTTTTGCCATGCTCGGTCTCTAATTACTCAAGAAGACGAGCAAAAATCTGGCACTATTTTATTGACTCCTACTGCCATAGACCTAGCTGTTGGAAATACATGTAATACATGAAAAATGCTGAATAATCAAAATCGACAAAGAGGAAATCATCCTATTTACTCCCATTGTGGAATTCCAAGACATATGTGTTGGGGTTGATGTCCTAAATCTCGTGGTTCTGTAGTTTGTAATTATAATGTACAAATATTTTATTTATTTAATAAAATATGAGATGTTTTATTCGACATTTAGTACCATTAACCCATAAACCAATAAACTAACATCCAATGTTATCTTCTGTAGCTTAAACATGTATGTAGAGACATATAGGTGGATCATGTTTAAGTGAGAACATAAATGGTTTGTAGTAGATGGATAAGACTAGGTACCTTATCCTATCCTTGTGATACTATGAATACAGTCCGCTTTGGAGATGTTACAATTGTTGTAAAGTGCTACAAATGATTTGATGCTGATCATTCATGTGGAGACATATGAGTGGGGGTATACTATACAAAGAGGTTTGTATAAGACTGCACCACAAAAAAATTGGTCTCATTATATAATACCATTCATGATAGAGATTTGCATTTCACCAGAACTCCTGCCTATGAAGGCAGTCATTTGATTTGTATAGGTGAGTGTAACCAGATCACTGACTCAATAAGCCTACCATTTTGGGATTCGTTGATCAGGAAGTTGGGAACATAGCTATACAATACGAAATTCACTCATTCCCTAACGTTTGGGTAAGTAGATAAATTGCTCCCTTAAGGGCTGATTCTGGGGCTTGAACAATATGGTGCCACATCCTCCCTTGGCCCAAGAGGGGTTTGGTCATAGTTGGACTATGACTTATTGTTTATTAAAAGAACCAGTTGTACTTAAGGAGTTAGATGTAATTCCAAGGGCAAAATGGTAATTTTGGCCCAGCTGTACTTACGAGCAATTAGTGAAGGGTCATCGCATTGTTGACTGGTTACATCCGATGGACACAAAAATATATCTGTAGTGCAAAGAGTGCAACTGTTGGTCTTTAATGGAGTGGTCGACAGTTAATGGATGTTGAATAATTTAATTCAATGAGTTTAATTAATTATTCAAGTACCATTGAAACTTCAATCTACAGGCCCATAAGGTCCCCTCTATAGCTTAATAGGGATTATTGAGAATTAATTTTGGATTAATTTGAATTGTTCAAATTAATTGATGGGATTAATTATAAGTGATATAATTAAATTAATTATATATGTGATATAATTAATATAATATATTTGATACATTATAATATAAAGTTTATTTGAGAGAAAATAAATATTTGAATATGATTCAATTATATGGATTGAGTTCATATAATTAAATTTAGTATAAATGTGATTTATGTTAAATACCACAAATGATTGAGTAAAAACTATATGTTATATTGTATTTGATACAATATAAAAACTATAGGTTATGTGTTATATTTGATATAACATAAAAATTATTTAAATTTTAAACTTAAAAATTAACCCCTCCCCCTAATTCTCTCAATTAGACGTGTTGGTGGGCAGTTTTTTCACGCAGAATTATTTTTTCATCATCTTCTTCATAGAGGAGTAAGGTGTGAAAAGTACTGTTCTTTTCCTAAAAAATTTTCCTCTCTCTCAAACTCTCTCCCTCTTCCAAAATCTCAGAGCCCACACACTCTTGAGAAGTTCTCTACCCAAAAGAGAATGCAAAAGGTTCTGATTGGTAGTGTCCTCACGAATTGTTCGTGACCGATTCAAAGGTTTTGTGAAGAACAGTTCTTCAAGGATACGTATTTCTCCCAACATTTTTTTGTAAAGATGCATGTTGTAATTTTTCTCGTTAATGAATATTTTTTTTCTGTGATTTTTGTATTCTGTGAAAATTAAAAATTGGATCGATCCCTACTTCCGCTACGAACTTCATAGTTACTTTGATTGATATCAGAGCGATGGTTTTTTGTCCCAATTTTTATTTTTCCATAATTCATTTTATAGATTTGTTAGTGGGTTGCATTCTTTTTTTTTTTTTTAATATATATATGATGAAAGAATGTAAATGTTTGCAAATTTTGGATGTTTACGAGATTGGACCTTAGTTTTATCGCTTTAATTTGACAAATTTTGGTTTGTAAGGGCCCTTTGTTTTTAGGCATTGATTGTGATAGAGTCCGTATTTCTTTGTTTTTGAGTCATTCGTGAGTTTTTCGTTTGTGCTTTTATGGGGAAATTGAGGCCAATATTGAAGGAAATTCGAAGGAATTCGCAACTGTATAGGGGCTACTGTACAGTAGCGTTGCAACGTTATGCCCTAGCGTTGCAACACTGCGAAGGGCATAATGGAATGTTCTTTCCATAGCGTTGCAACACTAGGTCACAGTGTTGCAATGCTCTGAGACGAAAAGAATGAATCTCTTTGTGCGCGGTCGGTTTGTGGCTCAACTGATTCGTGTCCGGTTCGCTTGGTTTGAGCGATTCTTGGTTGGTTCGGGTGGTCTGGTTCATGCAGTACAAGACCTAGTTTATTTGTTTTGAACTGGTTGGCTATTACTTTTGTAATAGTTATTTGTTTTTCATTAATTAAATTAATATAAGTGTTATATTAATTTAGTTAGTTGTTTAGGAGTCTAATCCCGGTCCAATAATTGTTTTAAATTATGCATATGATGTATGATTTAATTTATATATTTATATGTCATAATGTATTCCATATAGCAGAATCCCACCATAGGTTTTGAATTATTCATGCATCATTTATATTATAAATTTTATAATATATAGTTGCATGATTTAGTTTTATAACATGCTCATGCATCATATGATATAAATGTTGTAATATATGTTTGCATGCATCAATAACATAGCAATGCATCATTTATATCATAAATGTTATAATATATAGTTTGAATGTATGGATGGATGTATGTTATTAATTATTTCATTATCTTAGTATATAAGTGTTATGTATGTTAAGTAATAAAATGGTATTGCATGAAGCATGTCACTACTTTAGGTTATTTAATAATTGTTATAATTTACCTAAATATGCTTTAACATGCAATAATTGGTTTTAATTTATTTAAGTTCTTTTATAAAAGTTATAATTAAATGAAATTAGAAATTAAAATCAATAATTTAGAATTGCATGCAAAACTTACGTTAAAATCATTTTTCAAAAATAGTTTTAAAACATGATTCACATAAACCTATGATCACATTTCTAATGAGTTAGAAATTAGATTAATTTTTTAATCAGTTTAATGGATTAAACTGATTTTAATTAAAAGATTAAATTTGTAGCAAATGTATCCATAAGGGACCTTTTGTCTAAGGTTAGTTTTATCTGAGTTGGGGTATTTAGGCTGATAAAAATGGAACACCCCTACCTGAGAACTGAACTGGAAAGGTGAATTAGATAGATTTGCTACAGGCACGCAATTATTGATTAAGGTTTATTAAAGTGTTTAATGAATATCAATCAAAGTTGTTTAACTATTCAAAGTAAGTGTTGCTTTTGGGTAAATTTAAATAATCGCTTAGTAAAATAATTAGCCATATTTTTCTATGTTAAATTAACCCTAAGTAAAACACTCAGTGGGAGGAAAATGAGTATATGATACTTCATTTTTCTTTTTCTTTTTCACATATCTACCTATAAGTTCACACCGTGAGACGTATACTCGATCTTGATGCACCTTTGTTTGTGTCACCCTACGGGTGGTGTTTGTATAGGTCAATACCAAGGTGAATGGAGAGACTGTTTATAGTAAGTAGGAGCGGGACATATGTCAACGCATCTCTTGATCTCTCTCATTAGTTTGTAGTAAATTTTCATGTTCGGCCTCGAGGCACCTTTACTAGTGTCCCCCCATATGGATGGCATTTGCATGACTTTTTACTCAAACTCCAGAAATGGATAGGATTGCTTTAGTTTTTACCCCAATCGATTTTTCCCTACGGTTGGCTCATTGGTGCGGACTTCTAGAATTTAAAATGAGGAGTTACACTTACAGGAAAATGTTAAGCAAATTAACAATTTATAGACCGAATAATGGTGACTGATATTCGTAGTAACAAGGAGCTGTTCTGTAGATTGGTTGAGATGATCTCATTTTAGTGAAGGGTACTTGATCACCTTACGGTGGCTTTTACCCCTGCCTCACTAAAACATCATTGCAAAATAAATGTCACATAGTAAGTCAGAATAAATGCTACCGAGAGGCAGTCAAATACTCCTTCACTAAAGCAAGACATTCTTGACTAAATACTATCTCCATAATAACTCATATTCTGATAGTCATTTAGTTACTATTTTTTATCAAGAACTTACTAACACTTAGTAATTCTGTAAGTGTAACCCTTCAGTTTCAGATCTAAGAGGTTAGCGACCCCAACGATACTATCGAATTGGAGAGTCAAGGTTGGGAATCGATCTAAGAAATCCTATCCATTTCTAGAGTTTGAGTTGTTTCGAATCCCATGTTACAACCCTTTCAGGGAATAGTCGCCATAAAACTACTAGCGCAAATCGCATAAAGCCGACAAGGAAGCGTAACATAAGAATCTCACGGTCCAAACTAATGGAAGAGACCGCAGGACAGGTTGACATATATCCTTCATCCACTTACTATGAACTACTTCCCCTATTCACCTTGATGTTGACCTATACTTTTTAAATGGAGTAGTCGAGGTATAATTGACACGAAGCGTCACATGGATCTTACAGTGTGAACTCTTAGGGACGTAAGAGCTAAGAATAACATATCGTATATGTTATTAATCTCCCACTGAAGTGTTCTATTTTGTTTTTGGGTAAATATTTACTTAGGTACGTTCCGGTTAATTAAACAACCTAAGTCTAGATGATTATCTAAGTATAACATTTATATTTGGATTTAACTTACGATGTCTAGGTGTTAAACTAACTTTAAAACCTCACATCACTCATGTGTGCCCATAATACTGGGTTAACAACGACCAATTATTCGGTCATAATCCCCAGGTAAGAGGTGTTATGTAGACCGTCAACTTATATACCTTCAACCTTAGATAGGATTATATACCGATTGAGTTTGTAACCTCAATTTTACAAGATAACGACCTATTTTAACTATTAAAACAAGTTGTTAACCTATGTGAGCATGCATCTTATCTTTGTTATAGATTTTAAATGTCTAACTCAATTTTATGACAACTTATAAAACTTTATACATGTTTTGCATCCATAACATATACCAAGTATTTCAGGATTTAATACAACAATTATATTAAACACTTGAAACCTTAAACATGCATACTATATATTATAACTTCTTATAACATGCTTTTAATGCATGCAACATGTTTCCTATGGTGGAATTTTAAATCTACATGGCATTCTATATGCACATACAAGATTTATTTAATTATAACATATATCACATACATAAATAATTAAACACATACTGATGTGAATTAGTTTTGGCAATTTTAAGCAAGCAGTTGGCCTAAATTATTACTATAATCAGCAAAACCGGCTCTAAAACTCTTCTAGACCCCACGAATCGACTCGAACCACCCGAATCGAATCTCCAGAGCTTTAAAAGTTGCTGAACCGGATGAACTAGTTCACTTGGACCACCAGTTTGGGCTCGCGCGCACTTTCTGGGTTGGAATGAACAGCGTCGTAACGTTTCATCCCACCATTGCAACGCCACAGGCTGGTTCCCTCAAATCTAGGCTGAAAAATGAGTAGCGTTGCAACAGGTAGCATCGTAACGCTGCTTGACAAAAGCTTCAAAATCATTTTTCTGCTACTGGCCTCCCTTGCTTTTTCTTAAATTACAACCTCATTTCAACTCTATTGACTTTAATAAATTTACAAACTCTTAACCACACATTAAGACTCATAAACAAAGAGCCAATTACAGCAATTATACAAACTCTTAATCACATATTAAGACCCATAAACAAAGAGCCAATTACAACAATTAACAGTTAATTAAAGAGAATTTAATGCCAAAACTGGAAAAAACCATATCAGTCCACCATTGTCATACATCTTATCAAAATCACCCACTAGACTAAAATTAACAGGAATTAAGTGCTTAAATCATGCTTTGATACAAATTGTTGGTTTAAGCAAGCTAACAGCGGAAGAATTCAGGATCATTAAACATTATAGTTCATTAATTTTAGCATAAAAACAAGCATGTTCATAAGATATAATGAGGGTTTCAACAACATACCTCGAAGACTCTTCAATCTACGAAATTGGCTCCAATCTACTCACAGGTTGTGAACCACCAAAAAATTTTTCCTACTATTCTCTATGACCTTAGATTGAGTTATGAGACTTAAAATCGAGTTGAATTTAGGGAAGAATTTTAGAGGAGAAGTTGGTTTTTACAGAAACTTGAAGAACCCTTCTTCAATTTCTTTTCTCAGCAAAAACTAGTTTGCATGAATGAATCTTCAGCTCAACCTTGTGAGTTTCGTGCAAGACTTTCATGCATTCAGATTGCTTAACTATGAGACAACTCCTACTTCATTGAATTAGTGGATTTAGAGTGGAAAACTAAGTTGTTCTTCAAAGTGGAAAAATCTCACATTAGTGGGTTTTCCAAAACTCAATTTCCTATTTAATTTTGAATTTCATTTTCAAATTTCAATTTTAATTCTTTTAGTTAAATTGAAATTTTATTAGTTTTACAAAATTAAGTCAATATTCATTTTTAAATAAAATTAATAATTAATTAAACAGTTTAATTAATTCTATTAATTTAATACCAAAAATTAATTTAATTAAACACTAATTCCCCTGCCATGAATCCCTATTCATGAAATTAATATTTAGATCAGATTTAAATATTAATCAATTTCGCTTAGTTCGATAATTAAACTTGTAATTATATCGCATATAATTACTTATTCTCTTAATTCGAATTTGAACGTTTCAAATTCTCCCATCACGCTATTCTAAGGTTTATTCCGTTTATGAGCTAGTAAGGGGACCTAATGGACCTACAGATCATGGGCTCCAACGATTCGAGATTAACCGGCTAAACTCATTAATCTAATTAACCATCATTCGTTTACTATCGGGTCACTCCACTAAAGCCTAGCAATTGTATTCCCCTCAATGTAAATATTTTTGTCTACTCGATATAACCATAATTAGTAAGTTAGCCCTTCACAGGTTGTTCGTAATAACAGTTGGGTCAATCGTTGTTTTACCCTTGAGATTACCTCTTGTTTTTTAAGTCCCACTAATCCTCTAATGAATAACTAGTTTGAGATCCAATCATCAAACTGAGTCCCTCTCGGGTCAATGAGAAGGTGGGGTTCCTCATTCAAGATCGGGAGTCATCACTTAAGGGAACAAACTCTCTACTATACCTAAAAGCGAGGAGAAGTGAATTTCATCTTGCACCCTATGTCCCCATCTATCTACCCGGTCTTACCCCTAGAATGGGAGGCTTATTGAGCCAGCTTATTGACTCGACCCTCATCTATGCAAATCTAAGGATAATCCCCAATAAACAGGAAATCATAGTTAGCTCAGGATTAAGGTTAAGTTACCTAGGTCATCGTTTTGAAATAGTCAGTCTTAACAATCTTATGACAACTCTTTACATAAGACACCCCTACTCCTCATGTCTCCACATGAACAAATCGGGATCACTTCGTTTGTAGCACTTTACAACATTTGTAACATCTATAAAGTGAGTCGCATCCGATAGTGTCTCCAGAATAAAGTACCCAACCTTATCCCTATACTATATACAATTTTGGCTATCTACTCGAACTTGATCCACTCTTATGTCTCTACATAAAGTTCAAGTACTCATGTAATAGCCTCATCTTAGTTTATTAGATTTCAATTATTTCTAAAATGAAATGAGTAATTCATATATTTAATAACTACTTTATTGAATCAAACTTTAATAATATCTTTATTGATTAACAGAATAAGTTTATTGTTTACAAACCACGAGCTTTAGGACATAAAACCCAACAAACTCCTACTTGGACTAAAACTTCAGTGGATATATATATATATATACAATGTTGAGTAATGAGAGAATAAATACAATAAACTAGGGCATCAGATACCCAGTACGAGAGACATTGAGCATTGGATACGGGCAAATGAGAAGGTCGGAGCATATATCTTGGTAAGCCTTTCTAAAGTCTTGGCCAAGAAACATAAGCCCATCATCACTGCTCGTGAGAACATGGTGAAAGAACTCTTATCAGAGAGTACCTCTAAGTAGAAGCGAGATCGTTCCAAACTCATTGTGATAGAATTAACGCATTCACAATCAAACAGAATAAATATGCAATATTCAACATATTACCAACATGCTTTTAACAATTAAACAACAAGAGAATGAATACAATTAAACAACTCTTCTTCACCAAAAACTCACTCTTGTCCATAGAAGCCTATCTCGCTCTCGCTGAGAACGTCCAATCCAATCGTTCACTAAATCACGGTTGTCTACCCATGAACGGCCACCACACAAACACAGCAATAGGGAGGACACCACCACTTAGAACCCTCGGTATTCTCGGTGCGAGAATCCAGGAGGTGTGGGCTCTGTTGGATTTGGTAGAGGGAAGGAGGAAGAGAAGATCGTATACTACGGCCAAGCAAGTGGGAGAAGGCATGCGTCTATCGTATAGACGATGTTTGATCGTTTAGGAAGAGGTACACGATCATTTAATAAATAGGTCGCGATCGTATAGATGATCGTTTAGTAATGCTCGGGCGTGCGATCGTTTAGGAAAGAGCTAGACGATCGTTTAGCAAATCCTATGCGATCATTTAGTAAGTTGCACGCGTGTATACAATCTTTTAGAAACGTTGAGCTATCGTGTAGGCTCTCGGTTTGCTATGCGATAGGCAGTATACACTATACATGAGCGAATGTCTGATCTTTTTGTAAAATGAAAACGATTTTCATTTTATTCATCAGTTACGAAAACTGCGAACAACCTTCCACTATCACACGGTTACAGAGAAAATGCCTGCATAATTATCCTATAATTGTCCAAAAATAAATAATAAATATAATCATATTATATTCATTAACCTATGGTTTAATATCATATCAAATGCAACATATGAACCATAGTCTTTTCTCCTCCACTAGATATAAATCATATTTATATCATTTTTCTCTAATTAATGTATCTCATACATAAAGTCAACTATATCATATATAATCAACCAGTTCAATCATATCATATATAATCGAACTCCCTCTTGTCAATTTGAACACTTCAAACTGACCCAAAAACTTATTCTCAACTTGAATCTATTGAGCTACTAAGGGGACCTTATGAACCTATGGCTCGAAGCTCCAACGGTACGTGAATAGCTGACTAAACTCTTTAGCCACGTGATCCATCATCCGTTAACTGCCAGGCATTCTACTAAAGACCAACAACTACACTCTTCTCACCACAGATATATTTCTATGTCCATCGGATATAACCAATCACCAGTACAATAACCCTTCACAGATGCTCGTAAGTACAGTTGGGCCAATTTACTGTTTTGCCCTTGTAGTTACATTTAACTTCTTAAGTACCACTGATCCCTCTAATAAACAATACAACATAGTCCTACTATATGTGGATACCTCTCGGTCCATGAGAAAGTGTGTGGCACCACATCGTTCAAGCCCCAGGATCAGTCCTTAAGAGAGCAATCTATCTACTTACCCTTGCTTCGGGGAAGGAGAGAATTTCATCTTGTGTAGCTGAGTTTCCAACTCTTAAATTAGACAAATCCCCAAAGTGGTAGGTTTGAGTCGGCGATCTAGCCACTCGCAATCATACAAATCAAAGGACCACCCTCAAAGGCAGGAGTTCCCAACTCACTCGGGATTAAGGTCATGTTATCTATGATCATTCTAGTGAAGTGAAGTCTCTGTTATGAACGGCGTTATATAACGAGACTATAACACTTCATGGTCCAATCTTATACAAATTCCTTTGTATAGGATGCCCCCGCTCGCATGTCTCCATAACACTTGTAGCTATTCTACAAAGCGGGCCACATCTATAGCGTTACCAGGATAAGGTTTTCCTCCTACATTTATATACTACAGACCATTTTGGTTATCACTTAAGACATGATTTATTTGTATGTCTCCACATACATCCTTAAGTTACAAACGAAAACTAGGGATCTTAGTTTATTGGTTTGTGGTAAAGAAATTAAAACATCCAATGTTCATAGATAAAAAGTGAAGAAAATATCATATATTCTACATCTTAAGCATTTGTTCAAAACTGTGTTCATAAACTACAAGACACGAGAGATTAGGGCATCGTCCCCAACACATGGAGTCCCTGAGAGGGATGTTCGGACAACCGTCCACACAACTCAGGCATGACGCTTTGAAAAACATCTTCAATCCCCATATGCAAAAAGGGGCATCTGTAAGAGAACATGTTCTCAACATGATAGTTCACTTCAACGTGGCAGAGGTGAATGGGTCTGTCATTGATGAAGCTAGTCAGGTTAATTTCATATTAGTCGTTACCTGAAAGTTTCCTACAGTTCTGTCGCAATGTTGTTATGAACAGGTTTGACTATAACCTGATCACTTTGCGCAATGAGCTACAGACTTTCCAATCCTTTATGAAAACCAAGGAACAGAAGTGTAAAGAAAATGTTGTTTCTGAAGGATCTAAAGGCAACACTAGAGGGGGGGTGAATAGGTTGACTACCAATTTTTAAAAATAATTTTATCTTCAAACAATGCTCAATAAAGTTAACCCACTAATTTGATTAAAAAAAATTTAATGCAAGACAAAACTTAAATCACTGTGGCAAGGTTATTGATGAAAGTCAGGTTAATTTCATATTAAATACAGTTCTAATGACAGGTTTGAGATCACTTTGCGCAATGAGCTACAGACTTTGAAAACCAAGGAACATGTAAAGAAAAAAGGATCTAAAGGCAACACTAGAAATAGGTTGAGAATAACCCACTAATTTGGCAAGACAAAACTTAAATCATGCAATTAGGAAAGATTAAAAAAATAACTAAGACAAGAAGCAAAAAATTTGAAAACAAGAAATAAAAAAAAGAGAGAAAGAGAAAACACTGGGAATTATAATGGTTCGGCAAATTGCCTACTTCACTCTCCAAGACTCCTTCTTGGGTATTTCACTAAGTGATCCTCTTGAGGTGAGGACTAAACCGACACATGATCTTCTTTTTCCTAGGCTAAAGAGAAACCCAAGATCCTTTTTACTGGTTCAGGATCAAACCAATTTATTTTTCTCACAACCCACGGTGTACCCACACCTTAATACAATTCCCAAAAATTAAAAGAAAACCTCGCAATATTACCTCTTGAAGGCTAAATACACAAGTTGAGCACCAAAAAAACTCACAAAAATAACTCTAGGCCAATTTAGGAGCAATAGAGAACAAGAATTTGAAAATAGAGAGAATTGAGAGTTTAAGACTTAATAGATTTTTCTTTTTTTTTTTTTGGTGTGTCAATCAAGAGTAAAATCAAGTCGAATTTATAGGCGAAGGGGATAAATTTTGGCCATTGGATATGATTGCAAATGAAGAGTGGAGATTGAATAAAAATAGAAAAGGAAAGAATTTGTAATTAGGAGAGGAATTTTGAAAGATTGGAATTATTGAGATTTGGAGAATAAAAAGGATTTGAAGGATGACAATTTAGGAAGGAAATCAAATTTGAAAAAGGTTGAAATTTGATGAGAAATTTGGAGAAAATTGATCAGGAAATTAAAGGAAAATAAGGAAATAAAAAATAGCCGGATGATATGAGCACCACACGCACAGGGGAGAGGACTGAGCGTCACGCGCCGCATTCTGTGAAGAAACCGTAGGCACGTGCGGCGCACGCACGCGTCCACGCGTGAAGCTGGGTGACTACCACTTGTCATTATCTCATTCGTCCACGGTCGCCACGTCACTGCCACATCATGTGTCACGCCATCGCCACGTCAGCAAAAAGGTGATCGATTGGAGTGCCATGCCAGCTGCCGCATCATCAATATTGACTATTCGTGTGCCACTTCAGCCGCCACGTCGGATGCCACGTTAGCAAGGTGCCACGTGTCACTGCCATGTTGGATTTCCTGTTCAATTTTCTTTTGCTTATAACTTTCTCGTTTGAACTTCGATTTGAGCGATTCAAATTGCGTTGGAATCGTCTTTTTGAGCTCTACAAGATAGTGACTCTGAAACACTGCTTGATTTAATTGAAGCCATAAATCTAACAATCTCCGCCTTTTTGATGATAATAAATCACCATAATACCAAAAATACTTCTGTCCCTTTTGTTATCAACAAAAAGATATACAAGTGATTTTTCTCCCCCTTAATCATACAAATAATGCTCCCCCTCAATAAATTATAATACATAAATTCATAGAAATATGAATAATGCTCCTTCTATCAAACATAATTAGGCAATTCTAATAAACCAAGTGCAAGTCTATTTTTACAACAGGCTTTTTCATTTAATGCCTTTGTAAGAATATCTGCTACCTGGTTCTCAGTACTAACATAATTAATGACAATATTCTTATTTTGCACATGCTCTTGAAGAAAATGATGTCTAATATCTATATGCTTTGTTCTAGAATGTTGAATGGGATTTTTAGTTAAATTAATTGAACTAGTATTATCACAAAAGATCGGTACTTGTTCAAAATTTAAACCAAATTCACGCAACGTTTGTTTCATCCATAAAACTTGAGAACGACAACTAGCAACAACAATATATTTAGCCTCAGTGGTAGATAATGCAACAGAATTTTGCTTTTTACTATACCAAGATACTAAAGAACTACCTAGAAAATGACATGTTCCACTAGTACTTTTTCTATCAGTTAAACTACCAGCAAAATCAGCATCAGAATATGCAATCAAATCTAAAGATTCATTTTTAGGATACCATAAGCCTAAATCGACGATACCAAGCAAATATTTAAAAATTCTTTTTACAGTATGCAAGTGCGATTCTTTAGGACATGATTGAAATCTAGCACATATGCATACACTAAACATAATATCAGGCCTACTCGCAGTTAAGTAAAGCAAGGATCTGATTATACCTCTAACAGCTTTAATATCTACGTTTTTACCTTTTTCATCCTTATCAAGCTTTGTAGTGGTACTCATCGGGGTCTTTGCTACTTTTGCATTATCGAACTTAAACCTTTTGAGTAGATCCCTTGTGTACTTCTCTTGATTTATGAAGATTCCATCTTCAAGTTGTTTATTTGAAGCCCAAGGAAGAATTTAAGTTCTCCCATCATGCTCATTTCAAACTCACTATGCATACACTTAGAAAATTCTTCACAAAGAGAAAAGTTAGTAACACCAAATATAATATCATCGACATAGATTTGCCCTAATAAAATATCATTATCTTTAATTTTGATAAAAAAAAAAAAAAAAAAAGTAGTATCAATAAGCCCCATTTTAAAACCATTTTCTAGCAAAAATTTACTCAAACAGTCATACCAAGCTCTAGGAGCTTGTTTAAGACCATAAAGTGCTTTATTTAATTTAAAAACATGATTTGGATTATCAAAGCTTTCAAAACCAGGAGTTTGTTCAACATACACTTCCTCCATTATGAAACCATTTAAGAAAGCACTTTTTACATCCATTTGAAATAAAGTAAAATTCTTATGAGATGCAAATGCAAGCAACAAGCGAATAGATTCTAATCTAGCAACAGGAGCAAATGTTTCCTCATACTCTATTCCTTCTTCTTGACTATAGCCTTGAGCAACTAGTCTAGCTTTATTTCTAACAATATTACCAGATTCATCCATTTTATTTCTAAATATCCATTTAGTACCTATAACAGGATGATCACTAGGACACGGGACTAGTTCCCACACATTATTTATTTCAAATTGATTTAATTCTTCTTACATAATAATTAACCATAACTCATCAGATTCATCATCTTTAAAAGACTTTGGTTCAATTTGAGACATGAAAGAAACATTATTTAAAGCATTTAAAGAAGAGCCAGTTCTTACCCCTTGAGATACATCACCTATTATTAACTCCTGAGGATGGTGAGTGGAGAATCTCCAATCCTGATGGAGGGATTTTTCTGGCTCTTTTTGAGATTCATTTGATACTGCTTCCCTATCTTTAATACTAAGATCTTCAACAGGTATTTCTAATTCATCACTAGCAGAAACTTTATTAGTGGCAATATTTATTTCATCAAAAACAACATTCATTGACTCTTCAAGTACATGAGTTCTTTCATTAAAAACTCTATATGCTTTACTACATGTAGAATATCCTAAGAATATGCCAATGTCCGTTTTTTACTCAAACTTTCCAAGTTTCCCTTTGTCTTTCAAAATAAAACATTTGCAACCAAAGACTTTGAAATAGCTAATATTTGGAGTTTTATTATTAAAAAGCTCATAAGGAGTTTTATCTAAAACAGGTCTTATTAAAATACGATTCATTACATAAGATGCAGTATTAACAGCTTCAGCCCAAAAAGATTTTGGTAAATCATATTCATTAAACATGGAGATAGCTAATTCTTGCAAAGATTGATTTTTCCTTTCTACAACACCATTTTGTTGAGGTGTTTTTGGAGAGGAAAAATCATGAGAAATTCCATGTTCTTCACAAAAATTTTCAAAAGAAGCATTTTTAAATTCTCCTCCATGATCACTTCTAATTTTCAAAATCATAAAACCTTTTTCATTTTGAATTCTTTTTGAAAAGTTGATAAAAGATTTTAAAGCTTCATCCTTATGAGATAAAAATAAAACCCAAGTAAATCTCGAAAAATCATCAACCATAACAAAAACATAATGTTCTCCACTTAGACTTACAACTCTAGTAGGTCCAAAAAGGTCCATATGTAACAGTTGCAAAGGTTTAGAAGTAGAAACCATTTTCCTTGGTTTGAAAGAAGACTTAGTTTATTTACCCATTTGACAAGCATCACAAACTTTATCTTTTTCAATGTTTAATTTTGGAAGATCTCTAACAAGGGATTTCTTAGAAATATTTGAAATTAAATGCATGCTAGCATAACCTAACCTTCTATGCCATAACCACGAATCTTCATGCAATGCAGATAAACATTTATTTTCTACTATAGGACAATCTAATAGATCAATAGTATAAACATTTTTATCTCTATTTCCTACAAACAGAACTTTTCCATCACATGCATTTTCTATTGTACAATTTTTATCACTAAAAATTACTCTATATCCTTTATCACATAATTGACTAATACTTAATAAATCATTCTTTAAACCATCAACCAACAAAACATTTTCAATAAGAAAATTTGAACTGTTACTAATATTACCTTTGCCAACAATCTTACCTTTTTTATTGTCACTAAAGGTAACGTATCCTCCATCTTTCTTTTCTAGGTATGTGAATTTTGTGTGGTCCTCAGTCATATGTTTTGAACATCCACTGTTCAAGTACCACTTATTCTTTATGGATCTCAAACATACCTGAGAGAATTAATTCTCAAGATGTAACCTTAGGTACCCAAATTTGTTTGGGTCCTTGGGGGTTAGCTAACAAAAATTTAGGAAACCATCTCTTTTCATTCATAATATTGATTTTTCTTAAATTGCATGCATAAGCTTTATGACCATGTTTTCTACATGCATGACAAATAATAGAACCTTCTTTGACAAAGTAGTTTGTAAATTTCTTTTGTTTTTGGTGAGGTTTATAACCTAAGCCACTTTTATCAAATATGCATTCTTGCTTACCCATCATGATATATAAATTATTTTTCCCATTTGTAAATTTTAAAAGAGTAGCTGAAATATCTTCATTTTTATTTTCTAATAATTTATACTCTTCTTTTAAAGCATGCAAATTTGATTTATATAAATCTAGATCTTTTCCTAATGTCTCATTTTTCTCTTTTAGATTATCTAGCTCAATTAATAAATTACTATTTTCAAGAGCTAATTTAGCATTTTTCTTCCTAAGAGACATATATTTGCAACCTAGTTTTTCAAATTCAATTTTAACTTCATTATATGCATCAATGAGCTCATCAAAAGTAAGGTTTTCAGGACTTACCTCATCGTCGTCGTCGTCGTCGTCTCCAAAAGCCATAATGCACAGATTTGCTACTTCTTCCTCGCTTTTAGATTCGCTTTCATCGTTTTCATCCCAAGTAGCTTTCATGGCCTTCTTGCTCTTCTTTGAAATGGGTTTTGTTTGAGGACAGTCCCACTTCAAGTGTCCGGGCTTTTTGCATTCATAATAGATGATTGTATCTCTGTTGCTCTTTTCTCCTTTGCCTTCTTGATTGTTGACTTTCTTTGAGAAATTCCTTTTCCTAAAATGCTTTTTGAACTTCTTGGTCAAGTAAGCGAACTCCCCATCATTTAGTTCAGCTTCAGTTTCAGAGTTTTCTTGAACTTGAGTGGACTTTAATGCTAGGCTCTTCTTCTTTTTGACATTTTCTTCTACATTGGCCTTCATGATTATCTCATGTGTCATGAGAGATCCAACGAGTTCCTCCAGTGAAAGTTTTAGAGGTCTTTTGCTTCTTGGATCGCCGTCACCTTAGCTTCCCAACTCTTAAGCAATGATCTAAGAATTTTTCTCACATTTTCAGAAGTGGTATAAGATTTTCCTAATCCCTTCAAAGCATTAACAATATTCGTGAACCTAGTAAACATTTCAGATATAGTTTCATTTGCATCCATTTTAAACAATTCATAATTATGAACTAACATGTTAATCTTTGACTCTTTAACTTGATTAGTTCCTTCACGAGTTACTTCAAGCATATCCCAAATTTCTTTAGTAGAATTACATGCAGAGACTCGATTAAACTCATCAGGACATAAAGCACAAAACAGATAGTTCATGGCTTTAGCATTAATAGAAAACTTCTTTTTATCTTCATCATTAAACTCTTTTTCTTCATTAAGAATATCGTTATTATCAACTATCTTAGTAAGAATTAAAGGACTATTAAAAACAATTTCCCATAGATTGTAGTCAATAGAAATCAAATAAATTCTTATCCTAGTTTTCCACCATGCATAATTATTTCCATCAAACAAAGGTGGCCTAGTGGTAGATGGACCTTCACCATACCCATTTATTCCAGTAGTTGCCATAAGCTCGAACAATTAAGTTTTTCAAAAAAGGAAGAGAATATAATAATTTTTCTTAAAAAGATTTTTATAAAGAGAAAATACTTTTCCAAAATTTAGATTTTAATAAAAAAGATTTCAAAAATTAAGAAGCGGAGAAAAAAAATAAGGTTTTAATAACCAATTTTCAAAAAAAAATTCTAATGAAAACTGCTTTTAAAACTCAATTTTTCAAATTTTTTGCAAAAATTAGAAAAATTCCAGATTTAATAAGATTTAAAAAATAGAATGTAAAATCAAGAAAAAAAAATTACAAAACCTTTTTGAAATAAGGAAACCAAGCTACCCACTCTGATACCAATTGTAGAATCTAAAGGCAACACTAGAGGGGGGTGAATAACGTTGACTACCAATTTTTAAAAATAATTTTATCTTCAAATAATGCTCAATAAAGTTAACCCACTAATTTGATTAAAGAAAATTTATGCAAGACAAAACTTAAATCATGCACTTAGGAAAGATTAAAAAAAATAACTAAGACAAGAAGCAAAAAATTTGAAAACAAGAAATAAAAGAGAGAGAAGAAGAGAAAACACCGGAAATTATAGTGGTTCGGCAAATTGCCTACTCCACTCTCCAAGACTTCTTCTTGGGTATTTCATTAAGTGATCCTCTTGCAGGTGAAGACCAAACCGACACACGACCCTCTTTTTCCTAGGCTAAAGAGAAACCCAAGATCCTTTTTACTGGTTCAGGATCAAACCAATTTCTTTTTCTCACAACCCAAGGTGTACCCACAACTTAATATAATTCTCAAAAATTAAAAGAAAACCTCACAATATTACCTCTTGAAGGCTAAATACACAAGTTGAGCACCAAAAATAATTCTAGGCCAATTTAGGAGCAATAGAGGACAAGAATTTGAAAATAGAGAGAATTGAGAGTTTAAGACTTAATAGATTTTTCTTTTCTTTTTTTTTGGTGTGTCAATCAAGAGTAAAATCAAGTCGAATTTATAGGCGAAGGGGATAAATTTTGGCCATTGGATATGATTGCAAATGAAGAGTGGAGATTGAATAAAAATAGAAAAGGAAAGAATTTGTAATTAGGAGAGGAATTTTGAAAGATTGGAATTATTGAGATTTGGAGAATAAAAAGGATTTGAAGGATGACAATTTAGGAAGGAAATCAAATTTGAAAAAGGTTGAAATTTGATGAGAATTTTGGAGAAAATTGGATCAGGAAATTAAAGGAAAATAAGGAAATAAAAATGAAAATAAAAAATAGCCGGATGATATGAGCACCACGCGCACAGGGGAAAGGATTGAGCGTCACACGCCACATTCTGTGAAGAAATCGCAGGCACGCGCGCGTCCGCGCGTGAGGCTGGGTGACCGCCACTTTTCATTATCTCATTCGTCCATGGTCGCCACGTCACTGCCACATCATATGCCACATCATCGCCATGTCAGCAAAGGTGACTGATTGGTACGCCACGTCCTCCGTCAAGTCAGCTACCACGTCATCAATATTGACCGTTTGTGTGCCACGTGTCACTGCCACGTTGGATTTCCTCTCCAATCTTCTTTTGCTTATAACTTTCTCATTTGAACTCTGATTTGATCGATTCAAATTGCGTTGGAATTGTCTTTTCGAGATCTACAAGATACTCTGAAATACTGAAAATGTTAGTACAAAAAATCTGAGTTTTTTATCATCAAAATACTTGGTTTGATTGAAGCCCTAAAGCTAACAGTTTCATCCTCAAAGAAGTTCTACACAGGTTTGACCTTTGGAACTAAGTTTGTGTCTTCTTCTTTCGATACCAAAAAGTGGAAAAAAAAGGAAGGTGGAAAGGAAAAATCTAACCTACTAGTTGTTGCCCGGAAAGGCAAAAAGGCCAAGGCTGCAAAAGAAATCTGCTTCCATTGAAACCATGAGGGACTCTGGAAGAGGAATTGTCCTAAATACTTGGAAGAAAAGAAGAAGGCCAAGTAAGGTAAATATGATTTACTTGTTTTGACGACTTTTTTAGTAGAGAATAATGATTCAGCCTGGATAATAAATTCAGGTGCCACTAACCATGTTTATTCTTCATTTCAGGGAATTAGCTCCTGACGGCAATTGAAAGTTGGGGACACGATGATGCATGTTGTAACTAGCACGTCGTCTCAGCTATGGCAGTGGGAGGGTTTCGACTCTGCTAATAGACATCTTATATTTGATTAGGTAATGTATATGTGGTTCCAGACTTGAAAAGGAACTTGATTTCTGTAAAATGTCTTCTTTTACTTGTGTGTGAGTCATTTTTGGCACCTAATATTAGGACACATAAATCTCAATAGGATTGAGAGACTGGTCAATAATGAACTTTTAAGCGAGTTAGAAGAAAATTCTTTACCTGTGTGTGAGTCATGCTTTGAAGGCAAAATAATTAAAAGATCTTTTACTGAAAAAGATCACAGGGCCAAAGAACCCTTAAAACTTATACATTCAAACTTCTGTGGTCCGATGAATGTTAAGGCAAGAGGTGAAGGAACTCGGGTGAGGAGAACCTTGAGTTGAAGCAGATCGACCAAATTCTATTAATTATTGAATACAAAATTTACAATAAACATAAAAATAGATATGCATTCAAAATTAAATTACAGCATGTTTTTACTCGAAAATAGGTTTCAAGAAACCTCACCTTTGAAGAACTCTTTTTTCAAGGAATCCCTTGTATGAGCCACAAACAGAACTCCTTCCTCGCTGACAAACACCACCAACCAAGAACCCTTTGTATTCTCTTTAGGATTAAAGGATTCAAGCAAGAGTTGTGGTCTTTGCTTGAATCCTCTTGCTTAAATCCTTGGAAGAGGGAAGGAGATGGAGAGGAAGAGAGGGAATATTCTTTGGAGAACCTTTCTTTTTCAGAGAACTCTCCTCTGTATTAGAATTGTGGAAGAAGATGATCTTTTTCAACCAACTTGAATCCCACGTTAGTCATTGAGAGAATAAGGGGAGGGAGTTATAACTTCTTCCCTTTTTATCAATTTCAAATAAATTAATAAAATAGAATATATACACTATATATTATATTAAATATAACGTATAGCCCATAGTTGTATATTGCATCAAATACAACATAAACTATAGATTTTATTCTCTCTCAACTATACATGGCATTTAATATAAATCACATTTATATTAAATCACTTATATGAATCTCATCCATATAAATGATATTTAGATCATATCCAAATATTTAATTCCTCTCAATATAAATCATATTTATATTTAATTGCATGAATCTCATTCATATAATTGGTATTTAAAACATATTCAAATTCCTCTCATATATAATGTATCAAATACATTATAATTAATTATATCATATATAATTAATCCCCTCAATTAATTTGAACATTTCAAATTAATCCAAAGATTAAATCCCTGTTGAGCTACAGTAGGGACCTTATGAACTTGTAGATTGAAGCTCCAACGGTACTCGGATAATTAATTAAATTCTTTAATTAAATTATCCAACATTCGTTAACTGTCAGTCACTCCACTAAAGACCGACAGCTACACTCTTCGCACTACAAATGAATTTATGTGTCCATTGAATATAACCAATCAATAGTGTGATGACCCTTCACAAATTTCTCGTAAGTACAGCTGGGCCAAAATACTATTTTGCCCTTGTAGTTACATCTAACTCCTTAAGTATCACTGATTTCTTTAATGAACAATAAGTCATAGTCCCACTATGACGAAGTCCTCTCGGGCCAGGGGAGGGTGTGACCACTATGTTCAAGACCCGACATCAGTTCTTAAGGGAGCAATTTATCTACTTGTCCCTGTATCTGGGAAGGAGTGAATTTCGTCTTGTGTAGCTGAGTTCCCAGCTCCCTAGTCAAACGAATTCCCGAAATGGTAGGCTTGTTAAGTTGGCAATTTGGCCGCTCCCACCTATACAAATCAAAGGACCGCCTTCATGAGCAAGAGTTCACAACTCACTCAGGATTCAGGTCATGTCACCTATGGTCATCCTAGTGAAATGTAAGTCTATATTATTAACGACATTATATAAAGAGACTAATCATTTCGTGGTCCGGTCTTATACAAACTCTTTGTATAAGATACCCCCGCTCGCATGTCTCCACATGAATGATCAGGATCAGATCATTTGTAGCATTTTACGACACTTATAACACCTACAAAGCAAAATGGTATATCAGAAAGGAGAAATCGAACTCTGTTGAACATGGTTCGGTCTATGATGAGATATAGACTTTAGGTTGTAATCAATCCTGTTCAAAACGACATTGCTTTTAAAATGAAAGAAAACTTCAGGTAAAGATTCCAAAGTTATGCCAACTTGATTGGCTTCATCGATGATGGACACATTCATCTCCGCCACGTCGAAGTGGACCATCATGTTGAAAACATGTTCTCAAACAGATGCCTCTTCTTGCATACGGACATTCAAGATGTGTTACAGAGTGTCATGTCTGAGCTGTGCGGATGGTTTTCCGAACATTCCCTTTAGGGACTCCATGATCTCACAGTTGTGAGCATGGGCTCATACTTCTTGGCTAAGACTTCAAAAAGACTAGCCAAGATGTACGCTCGAGTCTTTTCGTTTGCCCATGTTCGCCGCTCGTATGCTTCTCGAATATTTCGAGCAGCATTAGGAGATGGAAGGGGAGAACAGTCCTCCATCAGGACAAGACGAAGATCATCGATTATTAAAATTGGGTTGATCACGTTTTTACATATTATGTAGTTTTCGCCAGTTAATTTATCAGCGGCGAGCAAATTCAAAGTAGTGGTAGCCATTGAAACTGAAGGGATGAAAATCCTAAGGCACAGTAGAAGCCAAAACACATAATCTAAACGTATTTAAAGTAGGCATTTAAAATATAACAATTTTGCATTGGAATAAAATAGAAAAATAGATTAAGTATGCAATTCAAAAACATAATTATACAGAGGAAGAAATCTTACCTTGCAAACCTTTTGACAGTAGAATTTCTCTATTGGAAATTGAGATTAGGCACCACCACTTGGAGTCCTCCCTATTCTTGCAGGAAAATTGAGGAGATGAGAATTGTGCGATTCTTTTTTTTTTTTTCTTTTGGAATTGGGAGGAAGATGGAAGATAAAAAATGCAGAGCATTTTGATTATTGATCAATTGATCTTCTCTGCCTTTTTTTTTCTTTTGTTTTGATGCAAAGAGAATGGGAGAGAGGGTGAAAGTGTGAAGACGTGGGATTTCCCACGTCTCTAGTAACTCCCCTACATGGAGAGTTACATTTTATTTAATCAAAATTAAATAAAATTATTTATTTAATTTAATCAAATAAAACTATTTATTTAATTTAATTAAATAAATAAAAATAATAACCATTTAATTCATATTTAAATGGTTTCCTCTCACATAACCTATAGTTTTAATGTGCATCTAATATGCATTAATTTTAACCTATAATTTTTATTTAATCAATTTAATTAAACTAAATAATTAATTAATCATCCAATTAAATATCACATATTTAATTTAAATTTCTCATTTGAATCATATTCAAATATATTTCTCTCATTTAACCTATAATTTTAATGTGCATCCAATGCACATTATTTTTAACTTATAGTTTTCAATATGAATTTTATTTATATTAAATTAATATTTAAACTTCTTTCAAATGTTTTGTTATCTCATTTATTAATTTTGAATCATATCCAAAATTAATAATAAAGTCTAAACTTAAAATTTATATTAAAATGTATTAACATGCATTAAAAAATTCTCAATTCTGAATTTGAACATTTCAAACTCATTTTAATGACAAATTACCTCAATACCCTTTACAAGCTAGGAAGGGGACCTAATGGACCTGTAGAGCAGAAGCTCCAACAGTGTGAGATTAATTGACTAAACTCATTAACCAAATTAATCAATATTTTGTTGGGATTAGTATCCTAATTCTCCTGTTAGTCTCGTAGTTTGTAAACACTTTGTGAAAATATTGTTAATAATAAAATAAGTGTTATTTTATAAGCATTTACTCAATCCAATAAACTAAGATCCATGGTTATTTTATGTAACTTAAGCATACATACAAGTGGATCAGCCTTAAGTAACAACCTAAATGGTTTGTAGTATAAGGATAAAGGAGGGATATCTTATCCTTGTGACATTACGGATACGAGCCGTTTTTTAGATGTTACAAGTGTTGTAAAGTGCTACAAATGGTCTGATCCTGACCATTCATGTGGAGACATGCGAGCGTAGGTATCCTATACAAAGAGTTTGTATAAAATCGGACCACGAGATGATTAGTCTCTTTATATAACACCGTTAATAATTGAGACTTACATTTCACTAGGATGACCATAAGTGACATGACCTTAATCTTGACTGAGTTTGGAACTCCTGCTCATGGGGGGTGGTCCTTTTATTTGGATGGGTGAGAGTGGCTAGATTACCAACTCAATAAACCTACCATTTTAGGGATTCGTCTGATTGGGGAGCTGGGAACTCAGCTACATAAGACGAAATTCACTCATTCCTCGAAGTAGGGGTAAGAAGATAAATTACTCCCTTAAGAACTGATTTTGGGTCTTGAACATAATGGTCACACCCTCTCTTGGGAATAGAGAACTCGGTCATAGTAGAACTATGACTTATTCTTCATTAGAGGAATCAGTGATACTTAAGGAGTTAGATGTAACTACAGAGGCAAAACAGTAAATTGACCCAGGTGTACTTACGAGCGATTTGTGAAGGGTCATCGCATTGTTGACTAGTTATATCCAATGGACATAGAAATATATCTATAGTGCGAAGAGTGCAACTGTCGGTCTTTAGTGGAGCGACCAACAGTTAATGGATGGTGGATCTCATGATTAAAGAGTTTAGTCAGTTTTTCATGTACCGTTGGAGCTTCAAGCTACATGTCTATAAGGTCTCCTTGGTAGCTCAATGGGTTCAAGTTAAGAATCAAATTTTGGGTTAGTTTAAAGTGTTCAAATTAACAAGAGAAAATTTAATTATATGTGATCTAATTAAATTAATTCAATTATATGTGATATAATTGATATGATGTAGTAGATACATTAATTGGAGAAATTAATATAAATATAATTTATATTAAATACCATAGCATAGAAAAAGAACTATGGTTTATATGTTTCATATGATGAAATATTAAAACTATAGGTTATAAATATAATATGATAAGTTGGTTATCATATCTATTTATAATATATTAATTATATGATAATTAATTCTTTTTCTTTAATAACTGATTGAGTGGAGGTTATTGCACAGTTATGGTAACTATGAGATAAAAGAAAAATCGTTTTCCAAATCAGTGGTTCATTCATTAGAGATCATTCATTTTGTTTCCTTTGACAAAATAAATGACTATCGAGTAAAAACGTTTTACTAAGCGATAGTGTCTCACAACCTACATGATAGTTACTATATTGAATACCGAGTTTATTATACGATAATTACTCGATTACTCATTTCTACACGATTGAGTAGCAAAGTCTATACGATAGGCTTCCTTTTACTAAACGATCGAGTACCTAGTTTATACGATAAACTTCATCCACCTCTCACTTACTCGATCGTCTACCTTCTTAATTCCTCTATCCAAAGTCATACAAAGCCCACAACTCCTGGATTCTCACACCGAGAATACCAAGGTAACACTTGTGTTGGTGTTTCTGTTCATTTCGAGATTCGAGGATCAAGTTGGACTCGATAGTGATCGAGGATTCATTAGTTCGTATTGTGGCTATTCTGTTCATTGCGTTCGAGTACTTCTTTGGACAAACTAGAGATTGATCGAGGGATATTGAAGAAAGGTTCTTGAAAGGTTTGCATACTCTATTCCTTGTATCTTCATTTATAAGTAGCATGTTGAAATTTATAGTATATGCATAATCTCTTCCATTTAGACTATAATAGTCGTGTTCTTTCTCAATGAGATTTGGAACGATCCGCTTATGCTCAATGATCTCTCTATGTTGAGATTTCCTTCATATTCGTTAACTGTGGGTACACTCCACTAAAGACTCACAGCTGCACTCTTCTCACTACATATATGTTTCTGTGTCCATGTATATAGACCAATAACAGCAAGCTATTCTTTCACGAGTGTTCGTAACACCAGCTGGGTCAAATTACCATTTTACCCCTAGATTAACTCTACATCCTTAAGTACCAATGCTCCTTTAATGAACAACCTATTTATGGTCCAACCATTAAACAGAAACTCATCTCAGGCCAGTGAGAGAGTAGGGCCCTTTGTTAAGTCTCGGAGACACCACTTAAGGGAACACTCATCTACCTACCCTAAAGTCTGGAATGAGTGAAATCCATCTTGTATGATCATATTCCCAGCTACCCACTCAGTCTTATCCCCAAAATGGTAGCCATATTAAGTCGGTGAACTAGCCACTCTTACCCATACAAATCAAAGGGCAATCCCTCATGAACAGGAGTTCATAATATACTCAGAAGTAAGACTAAGGTTCCTAGGTAATCCTATTGAAATAAAAACCTAACTAGTCAACGGAGTTACATCTAGTTGTTACTATATCACGGTCCGATCTTGTGCAAACTCATTGCTTAGGATACCTCCACTCACGTTTCTCCTACACAAATACATTGGATCACTGCATTTGTATCAAATACAAAGTGGATCGTATCCATAGTGTTACCAGGATAAGGTTATCAATCTTACCCCTATACTATAGACCCTTTTGGTTATATCTTAAACATTGATCCATATATGTCTCTACATACAGTTCAAGACTCAAAGATAGCCTAGGATGTTAGTTTATTGGATTTTAGTGTTAATGAGACAAAATTAAATAAAAAATCATTAACACTTATTGAGAAAAACATTAATAACTATTATTAATGAAGGTCATTTAATTACATTCACTATCTACGAGTTTTAGGGCATAAAACCCAACAGAAACAAAATTTTTGAAACATACAAATTATTTATAATTAGTTTGTTTGCATTAAACTACTAAAACAACCAATCAGTTTTAGCAAAACAGTCTAATGTACCCTAAGTGACATCTATTTTGTAATGATATTTCAGTGAGGTAGGACAAAAGTCACCGTAGGGTGATCAAGTGTCCCTTCACTAAAGTGAGACATTTTTAACCATTGAACAGAAACAACACATTGTCACTGTAACTAATAGTTACCATTGTTTGGTCCAGAATTTGTTGACTTAATTAAAAATTCTTGTAAGTATAACCCCTCATTTTAGTTACCATTCTTCTAGAGTTTCGCCTCAATGAGTCAATCGTAGGAAAAAATCGATTGGGACATGAACTAAAGCAATCTTATCCATTTCTGGAGATCGAATAAAGCTTCATACAAAATATCATCATTTAGGGGGACACCTGCGGTGCCATGAGGCCATGCACGAAACTTTATTTGAACCTAATGAGAGAGACCGAGGGATATATTATCACACGTCCCGTTCCCACTTACTATAAACACTCTCTCCATTCACCTAGGTATTGATCTATACAAATGTCACCCGAGGGGGACATCTATGGCACCTCGAGATCGAGTATAGATCTCACAGTGTGATTTTAAGGAGAAACGTGAAAAGGATAAAATGAAATATCATATATCTCATTTTCCTCCCACTGAGTATTTTACCCAAGGTTAATTAATTTAGAAAAAATTCGGCTACTGATTTTATCTAAATTTTTGTTTAATTTTCCCGAAAACAACATTTGTATTTGAATAGTTAAATAAATTTTGATTAAGGTCTATCAAACTATTTAATAAACTTTAATCAAACTTGCATGCATGTAACAAATCTATTTAATTCACCTTTCCAGATGAGTTCCCAAGTAGGGGTGTTACATTTTCGTCAACTTAAATAATCCAGCCTAGACAGAACTCACCTTAGACAAAAGATCCCTTATAGATATATTTATAACATTGTTAATCTTTTATTAGGAATCAACTTAATCCTATTAAACCGATTAAAAGATTAAACTATGGTTTCTAATTTCATTAGAAATGTGATCTTAGGTCTATGTGAATCAATTTTAAAACAATTTAAAAAGATGATTAAACCTAAGGTTTACATGCAACTCTTAATTATTTATTTTAATTTCTAATTTCATTTTGTTATAACAATTACAAACAAAAGAAATAAATTAAAATCATATCTTGCATGTTTTGACAAACTTTAGTAAATTATAACATTTATAAATTAACTTAAAGTAGTGTCATGTTTCATGCAATTTAAATTTCATTACTAACATACATAACAATTACATACACTAAGGTAATGAAACTATTAATAACATACTATAAACATACATTCATACTATATATTATAACTCTTGCAATATAAATGATGCATGTGTTGGGATTAGTGTCTTAATTCTCTCGGAGTCTCGTTGTTTGTAATGATACACATTGTTTGATGAATAAAATAATTGTTATTTCATTCTGGCATTTACTCATATTCAATAAACAAAGCTCCATGGTTATTTTATGTAAACTTAAGCATGTATATGTGATATACAAGTGAATCATGTCTTAAGTGATAATCTAAATAGGTCTGTAGTATAAGGATTAAGGTGGGATACCTGATCCTGGTGACACTACGGATACGACCCGCTTTGTAGAGATTTGCAAGTGTTGTGAACTACTACAGATGGTAGATCCGACCATTCATGTGGATACGTGCGAGCGCGAGTATCTTATATAAAGAGTATGTATAAGACCAGACCAAGAGATAACTAGACTGTGTATATAACGTCATTGATACTAGAGACTTACATCTCACCTAAACAACCATAGATGACACGACCTTAATCCTGAGTGTTTTGAAAACTCCTGCCTTTGAGGGCGGTCCTTTGATTAATATGGGTGAGAGTGGTCAGATTGCCAACTCAACATGCCTACCTTTTTGGGGACTTGTCTGATCTGGGAGTTGGGAACTCAATATACAAGATGGAATTCACTCTTTTCCCGAAGTAGGGATAAGTAGAGAGATTGCTCCCTTAAGGGCTGATTCTAAGGCTTGAACATAGTGGCCATAGCTTCTCTTTGGAAGAGAGGATTCAGTCATAGTAAGACTATGACTTATATTCATTAGAGGGATCAGTGGTACTTAAGGAGTTAGATGTAACTACAGGGGCATAACGGTTATTGGCCGAGTTGTACTTACGAGCGATGAAGGGTTGTCGCATTGATGATTGGTTAAGATTGACACATAATATATCTGTGGTAAGGAGAGTTCATCTATCGGTCTTTAGTGGAATGTTTGGCAGTTAACGGATGGTGGATCCCATGACTAAAGAGTTTAGTCAGTTATTCACGTATCGTTGGAGCTTCAAACTACAGGTCCATAAAGTCCCATTGGTAGTTCAATGAATTTAGTTGAGGATCAGTTCTTGGTATTGATTTGAAATGTTCAAATTGACAAGAGGTAATTCAATTATATATGATATGATCGAAATGATGTATGAGATACATCCAGTGGAGGATTAATGTAAATGAGATTTACATTAAGTACTATGGAATAGAAAAAGAGTTATAGTTTATATGTTTCATGAGATGAAATATTAAAACTATAGGTTATAAATATAGTATGATAAGTTAGTTATCATTTATATTTATAATAATATTAGTTATTAGATAGCTAACTCTTTTTCTCTAATAACCAATTGAGTGGGAGGTTATTGGTGGTTTCATGGTAACCGTGAGATAAAAGGAAAAATGTTTTCCTAACTTTAGTTATGTTGAAAATTGTTGAATTTGAGATTTTTCTCTCTCGGATTCTCATGAGAAGTTGTCAAGTAAATAGGATTTACTAAGTGACAACTTGGACCAAGCTTAACGACCGCATAGCTTTTGCTAGATGATCGCTTAGCTTTTCCTAAACGATTAGACATTGACCTGTACGATAGGTTCAGCCATCTCCCACTTGCTCAATCGTTTACACGATTGTTGTTTCCTTTGTCTTCTGCCTCAAACCAAGTTCAGACAGAGCTCACCCTCTGGATTCTCACACCGAGAATACCAAGGTAGCCTTCTTGGTGGTATCATACTTAACTCGACGCCATCGAGATTCTGTGGAGGCCGTTCGTGTTCTTCGGGGTGTTCGTGACCTAGGTGATCGTTGAGTTTGAGTACATGGTGTTCTTGCAGACTAGCGGTCGAGTTGGACGAGCGTTCAGGTGTTGTAGTGTTCGAGCATTCGTGATCGAGGAGCTTGGCGATGAGTCTGCAAATGTGTGTAGCGTTTCTCGTTGATCATTTGTATTATCATGTTGTAATTTCTGTAACAAATGCATAACCGTATGTTTCTGTTTATAACTGTAATTATTAAGTTCATATATGATTGTAATTTAGAATGATCCTTCCGTTGCTCATGGAAATCATCGTGTTCGCTTTTTCCTTCGGCATGTATGTGTTATTAATGGATGCATGCATATATTATAACATTTATACTATATGATACATGAGCGTGCTATATTAATTTAAACCATGCATATACATATATTATGACACTTATAATATAAAATGATGCATGAAAATGCATAACCTATGGTGAGATTTAATTCTATATGACATACAATATGACATATATGTAAATATAAAACATACATCACATGTATATTAAACAATAACAATTAATGGATCGGGATAGAACACCTAAAATAAATTTAAAAACTAATTATTACAAGAATAAGAGTTAACCGATTCATAACAAGAGAATTGGGCCTTGAACGCTTGAATCGAACTCGAGCCGGTCGAAAAGATTGGACTAGGACCGAACCAAGTGAGCCACGAACTGAACCGGACCAAAACCGATTGGTTCTTTCCGCGTCGCAGCGTTGCGACAGTGTGCCTAGCGTTGCAATGCTAAGAAAAGAACACAACACTGTTCTTCATCTGAGCGTTGCAACGCTGTGGTACAGTCTCGACTGTACTGTTGCATTATCCCTCGATTCTTCATCGAATTGGTCCTGTCTTCATCAGAATCTCACTGGAAACGCCATAATGACTCAAGGACTTGAATTACAAACTCTATAGCAATATTATGCCCCAAAATATGGGTCCGTACAAATATATTTGTGAAGAATAAAGCCAAAAATCTATGTGTTCTATCCCAAAACATCCATTAACAATACCACATTCATCAAACAACCATTCACCATATGAATCATGACATAATGCAGCAATTAAAAAAATCCCACCATGACTTTAAAAATAATTTTTTTTTTAATGGGAATTTGGGATTAAAACCTAACCTAGCTCTAATACCAACTGAAGGATCCACAGTGAAGGAACCCTTGAGCAGAAGCGGATCTCCCAAATCCCAATTCTTTACAGAATCGCAATTTTTATAGAGAAATTATGCATTTAAATGACAAATATACAGCATGCTGTAAAAATAAATAAAAAAGTTAGGGTTTCATAAACCCTTACCTTTGAAGATGATCTTCAATGGAATCCTTCGAACACCACCACGACAGTGACTTCGGTATTCTCTGGTGAGAATCCAGGAGGAGTGAGAACTCTGATGATTTTGGAGGTTTGAAGAAGATTTAGAAAGGAGGGAAAAAAATATATTTTTCTTCTTAGAACATTAACCCTCAGTGTTGCAGAAGGAAGAAGAAGAAAATTAAAATATCTTCTGTTAACCACCCACATCAAAACATGGATGGAGAGAAAATTGGGGAGAGAAGTTAATTCCCTCTCAAAAATAAAAATTAATTAATTTTAAAAATTTTTAATTAATATACTATAATATAATATATATAATAACTAATTTATTATATATAGATAATAACTATATGTTATATCACAAATAACATATAACCTATAGTTTTTATTTTTATATTGTATCAAATACAATATAGTCTATAGTTTCAATTTTCTCTCACCAATGGCTTTTAATATAAATCACATTTACATTAAACTTAATTATATGAATCCAATTCATATAATTAATAATTGAATCATATTCAAATATTTGTTTCCTCTTATAAATACTTAATATTATAATGTATTAAATACAATATAGTAACTATATTATGTATAATTAAAATTTAATTAATTATATCATATATAATTAATTTCCTCAATTAATTTGAACAATTCAAATTAATCCAAAAACTGATTCTCATTTAATCCCGTTGAGCTACCGAATGGACCTCATGGACCTGTAGCTTGAAGTTTCAACGGTACGTGAATATTTAATTAAACTCTTTAATTAAATTATTCATCGTCTGTTGACTGACAGGCACTCCACTAAAGACCATCAGCTGCACTCTTCACACTACAGATATATTTCTGTGTCCATTTGATATAACCAATCAACAGTACAATGACCCTGCATAAATTACTTGTAAGTACAACTGGGCTAAAAATACTGTTTTGCCTCTATAGTTACATCTAATTCCTTAAGTACCAATAATCCCTCTAATGAACAATAGATCACAATCCAACTACAACTAAACCCCTCTCGGGCCAAGAGAGGGTGTGGTACCACAGTGTTCAAACTCAGAATCAGCCCTTAAGGGAGCAATTTATCTACTTACCCCAACCTCAGTGAATAAGCAAATTTCTTCTTGTGTAGTTGTGTTCCCAACTCTTCAATCAAACGAAACTCGAAAATGGTAGGCTTTTGAGTCGGGGATCTAACCGCTCTCACCCATACGAATCAAAGGACCGCCCTTATAGGCAGGAGTTCACAACTCACTTAAGATTCAGGTCATGTTACCTATGGTCATCCTGATGAAATGTAAGTCTCTATTATGAACGGCGGCATATAATTAGACTAAATATTTTGTGGTCTGGTCTTATACAAACTCCTTTGTATAGTATATCTCCGCTCACATGTCTCCACATGAATGATTAGGATCAGATCATTTGTAGCACTTTACAACAATTGTAACACCTACAAAGCAAGCCATACTTGTATCAGGATAATGTATCCAGTCTTATCTATCTACTGCAGACCATTTAGGTTATTACTTAAATATGATCGACCCGCATGTCTTTACATACATGTTTAAGCTACAAGATAACCCATGTTAGTTTATTGGTTTGTGGTTAATGCAACTAATTTTCAAATAAAACATTAAATATTTTATTACATAAATAAAAAGTTTGTACATTACCATTACAACCTATAGGACTTTATGAGATTTAGGGCATCAACCCCAACACTAAGACACCTCAAGAAGTTGAGAAAATGAGACGGATCCCCTATGTATCGGTTGTTGGTAGCCTGATGTATGTGATGTTAAGTATTAGACCTAACATCTGCTAACAATGGGAATAGTCAGTAGATATTAGTCAAATCCAGGATTTGATCACTCGACCACCGTTAAGAACATCCTCAAGTATCTATGAAGAATGAGAAACTACATGCCCGTATATGGTTTTAAAGATCTGGTTGTTATAGGATACACGGACTCTGATTTCTAAACTAATAAAGATTCTAGGAAATCCACATCAGGGAATTAATTTAGGATTAATTTGAATTGTTCAAATTAATTAAGAGAATTAATTATATGTGATATAATTAAATTATTTATAAATGTGATATAATGAATATAATATAATTGATACATTATAATATACAGTTTATTTGAGAAGAAATAAATATTTGAATACAATTCAAATATTAATTATATGGATTTGATTCATATAATTAAATTTAGTATAAATATGATTTATATTAAATACCACAGATGATTGAGAGAATTAGGTTATATTGTATTTGATACAATATAAAAACTATAGATTATATCATATTTGATACAATATAAAAACTATAGATTATGTATTATATTTGATATAACATATAGTTATATATTCATATAATAAATTAGTTATTATATATATAATTATTATTTAAATTTATTTTATTTTATTTTAAATTTTAATTTTAAAATTAAAGGGAGGGATTACTTCCTCCTCTTGTTTCTCTCAACCAGAAGTGCTGGTGGACAGTTTTTTCACGCAAAATTTATTTTTTATCTTCTCCTTCACAGAAGAGTAAGGTGTGAACGGTTCTGTTCTTTTCCCAAAAAGTTTCCCTCTCTCTTAAACTCTCTCTCTCTTCCAAAATCTCAAAGCGCACACACTCTTGATAAATTTCCTACCCAAAAGAGAATACAGAATGCTCTGGTTGGTAGTGTCTTCATGAATTGCTTGAGACCGGTTCAAGGGTTTTGTGAAGAACGGTTCTTCAACGGTATGTATTTCTCTCAACCTTTTTCTTTTAAAGATGAATCTTGTAATTTTTCTTGTTAATGCATAATTTTTCTGTAATTTTTGTATTATTTGAAAATTGAAAATTGGGTCGATCCTCGCTTCAGCTACGGAACTTCACAGTTCCTTCAATACGGTCGACAAATGCTATAAGGTACATGGGTATCCTCCTGGCCATCGTCAATGCTCTAGTCAACATTCTTTCAATGGGACACAACAAAATAATAACCAACATTCGCAAAGGAATAGAGCAGCAACGATCTCTGATTCTTCTTCAAAAATAAAGACAAATTCAAATCCGTTTCGAAACATTCTTGATCTCCTCCAATCAAAGCTTGCTCCAACTAAGGCTGACACGGAATCCACTTCCTATTTAGCATGTACTTGCTCTAAAGCCAATATTGAAAATCTTTCTAAGTGGATAGTTGATTCCGGTGCCTCCACTCACATTTGTTATTCTCAAACTGCTTTCAATGCCTTCGAGCCTATATCTACTACTATTATGTTGCTTGATAATAAATGAATACTTGTTCATTATGTCGGAAGTATACTATTTTGTGGAACTTTACTGCTAAAAAGTGTTCTCTTTTTTCCTGAATTCCAATATAATCTCCTTTCACTAACCATGTTAACCAGGGATAAAGGTATTTTTGTGAGTTCTCTGTTGATGGTTGTATCATTTAGGAAAGGTCCACTTCGAAGACGATTGGTGATATGCACTCCAAAAGTGTGTTCTTTGGGATTATAATTTAGTTAATTTTATGTTTAATATAAGAGCTTTAATGCTTTTTATGTTTAATTGTAGGAAATCGAGCAATTAAACCGGAACAAGCAATTTTTTAGGATTTAATGGCCAAAATACCCTAAGAAGGTTAAAACTTTGACCTAGGGCAATGATCATAGGAAAAGTGGATGAAAAGGTGAAGACTTGAGGCAAGCCAGTGTCACACAAGCGTTGCTACGCTACCCCGCAACACTAGAGACCCAGAGCATGTGGAAACAAAGCAGGGTCGCAACATTGCCTGCAGTGCTCCGATTGGCTAAAGTGCGCTACTTTTAATTCAATGTCAGTGTTGCAACGCTGTGACTGCAATCTATAAAAGCAGCGTTGCACCGTCAGTACAAGGGGAGGCGATTTTAGGGATAGGAGAAAGGTTGTTCTCTCAAGTACCGAATCCAGGTCTTGAATAAGGGGCCCCACCCTCTCATTGGGCTGAAAGAATTTGGTTTGGTGATTGGATCACAAACTAGTTGTTCATTAGAGGATCAGTAGGGACTTAAGAAACAAGACGTAATCTTGGGAGTAAAACAGATATTTGACCAAGTCGTTATTAAGAGCAACCTGTGAAGGGTCAACTTGCTGATTATGGTTAAATCATGTGGACATATTATATTTACAGTGAGAAGAGTGCAACTATGGGCTTTAGTGGAATGACCCATTAGTTAACGAATGGAGATTAATTTGATCTAATGAGTTTAGCCAATTAATCTCGGATCGTTGGAGCCCATGATTTGTAGATCTGCGAGGTCCCCCTACTAGCTCGTAACAGACTAGCTCTAGAATAGCGTGATAAGTTAATTTGAAACGTTCAAATTAAAATTAAGAGAATTAGTAATTATATGAGATATAATTATGTTTAATTTTAGAATTAAATGGAATAGGAGAATTTATATATTTAAATATGATTTAAATATATAAAGATGGATATGTGTTAAAATTAATTTAATATTTGATATTAAATTAATTAATTTTTCATTTTTAAAATCAAAATAGATTTATTAAATCAAAATTTGATTTTTAGATAAAATTGAAAAAGAAAACAAAAACACATTTAAATGGAAAAATGGATTTTTCCATTATCCATCACTTAACTAGCTCACTTATGAAGCAACCATTTGGCCTTGTCTTCTCCAAGCATGAGCTGCAACTCATGCAGCTCTTCTCTTTGCATGTTGATCTGCAATATAATGAAGAGATTGGAGTGAAAATCGAGCATGCAATCAAAAGGTTTTTGAGAGAAAAACTGGTTTGAAGAAAGGTTCTTCAACCTTGTTGCAGCAGTGAGCTTTTCTCCTTCATCCCTTGATTCAAGTTTTTTTTTTAGTCCCACAACTCAATCTAAAGCACCAAGAGAATAGTGGGGAAGATCTTGTGGTGGTCTACAATAAGATATGGAGAATATTGTAGCTGGAAATGGAGCTTTGAAGAAGTTCTTCAAGAGATATGTCTTGAAACCCATTTTTTTCTGCAGAAGCATGCTTTACATTATACCAAAATTAGTGAATTTGAATGCTTAGATGATCCTTGTGCTTCCGTTGCAATTGATATAATTCTACACTTTTATTTTTTGTTCCTTTGTGTTTGGAAACTTCATGAATGGTCTATGTTTGTGTTGTAATCATGAGTGACTGATTTATGTTTCTAAGGTTTTGATCTAGTTTTATGAATTGCTCAAACTAAATCGAATTATTTCTTAGATTAAATTTCTGTATAATTATTTTAGCATGCTTGTTCTTAATGCTTGCGAACAATTGGCCAAAGTTTTAATGTTCTTTACTTAATGTCTTGCTCAAGAGATAGAGCGTTAGGTTAGATCTAGCTTGTTAATCTGTTAATCAAGTATGCATGAGAGTGATAAGAGATTAATAGAGATTGTTGATGGAGGAACTTTATTGTAACTAATCAAGTGATAAAAGAGATTCAGATCGATGGTTAGTTATTAAAAGGGTTAAGCTCGAGAAAGGATACCTGGACATAAGACTCCTAGGTCTATAATTGGCATGAAATCAATTTAAGGTCTAAATAATTAATTTGGTTTAATTCATTTAAAGAAATTATACCGTAGAACGTATCTTTGTCTAGTTTCACCCCAGTATTATCTTTTATTTTCTTTCTAGGAATTGATTAATCAGTTTCTCATCACAGTCTGGTTCCCTAAATAAAATTAGAAGGATCTCTGAATAGCTAAAAGAGTCAAATCAATTTCCCAGAGGACGATACTCGTGTTGGGGTTAATGTCCTAAAGTTTCGTGTCCTGTAGTTTGTAAACAGTTTGTATGAATGCTTGTGTTGTATAATATATGATATTTACTTCACATCTTGTTTTATGCTCAATTGCATATTTTATTTGCTTTATCACAAACCAATAAACACAAAATTCTTGGTTATCAGTAGTAACTTAAGCATGTATGCAGTGACATACAAGTGGATCAAGTCTTGAGTGATAACCAAAATGGTCTATAGTATATGGATATAGGAGGGAAATCTTATCCTGGTAACGCTACGGATGCGGCCCACTTTGTGGAATGGTCACAAGTGTTGTGACTTGTCACAGATGATCTGATCCTAATCATTCGTGTAGGAGACATGCGAGCAAGGGCATGCTATACAAAGAGTTTGTATAAGACCTGACTACGAAGTGTTAGCGTCTCGTCATATAACACCGTTCATGACAGAGACTTCACTTCACTAAGATGACCATTGGTAACATGACCTAGATCCTGAATGAGTTGGGAACTCCTGCCTTTGAGAGCAGTCCTTTGATTTGTATGGATGTGAGTGGCCAGGTCGCCGATTCAAACCTACCATTTTGGGGATTCATTTGATTTGGAAGCTGGGAACTTAGCTACACAAGATGAAATTCACTCATTCCTCGAAGTAGGGGTAAGTAGATCGATAGCTCCCTTAAGGGTTGATTCCAGGGCTTGAACGATGTGAGGCCACACACCTTCTCTTGGCCCGAGAGGTGTTCACACATAGTTGGACTATGTTATATTGTTTATTAGAGGAATCAGTGGTACTTAAGGAGTAAGATGTAACTACAGGGGCAAAACGGTAAATTGGCTCAACTGTACTTATGAGCATATGTGAATAGAGACATCCACGGGGCGGGGCGGGGCAGGGCGGGGTCGAGGATGTCATTCCCCATCTTCATCTCCATTCTCCATTTCATTCCCCATCCTCGTGATATTCCCCACGGGGATCGAGGTGGGGATTCCCCGCGGGGAATTCGTGGGAATCGGGTTCCCTGCGGGGAATTTTTCCCCATACCTTTTTTTAAAAAAAAAAAAAAAGTCAATTAATTTAAATCATTAATGTGAGCAAATTTTAATTAAATAATTAACTTTATCACTAAATTGTTTATTATGGTTAGTTTTAGATGACAATTTGAATTTAAAGATAAATTACTCAAATTTTGGCCTAAAAAACCTAATTAATTTTTTAGTAGAAAGAAATAAATATAAATCAAATTATTTACATATTTAATCTAAATTTAAACATTCAATTTAAACATATTCATCATCTTTCCCAATAAATAATCAAATTTAAAATTTAAATGTAATATTTATATAATAATAATAATAAATAACATTAAATAACTATACTAAATAAATATGTAAAAGCTAATCGGGGAGGGAACGGGAAACGAGGTGGGGCCGAGGCCAGGGGCGGGGATGGGGAATGCATTCCCCGTCCTCGTCCCCGTTTAGGTCATGGAGAATTTTTTTTTCTCCACTCCCTCCCTCATTCCCCACCTAATCGGGAAATCCCCACCCCGTTTGGGGCGGGGCCCAATTGGACATCTCTATCTATGAAAGGTCATCGTACTCATGATTGGTTATATCCAATGGACACAGAAATATATTTGTAGTAAGAAGAGTTCAGGTGTTAGTCTTTAGTGGAATGCCTGACAATTAACGGATGGTGAATCTTATGGCTAAAGAATTTAGTTAGCTATTCACGAACTTCGAGCCACAAGTCCATTAGGTCCCCTGGGTAGCTTGGATAAAGTCGAGAATCAGTGTTTGGGTCAGTTTGAAATGTTCAAATTGACAAAAGGGAGTTCGATTATATATGATATGATTGGACTGGTTAATTATATATGATATAATTGACTAAATGTATGAGATACATTATTTTGGAGGAATTTAGATATAAATATGATTTATATCAAGTAGAGGAGAAATTAATATAGTAGATATGTGATATCAAACTATAAGGTAAGAATATAATATGATTATATTCATTAATTATTAAATTGGTTAATTGTATGATAATTGGCCTAAAAATTCTCTCGGACGTGTGTTAGTAGGAGCAGCCGAAGTCGATTATTATAGTTGAAGAATAAAATAAAATTTATTTCATTTTGCAAGAGTTCGGAAAAATTAGCATCGGTGTGAAAACGTAACGATTGCCTAGTTTGAAAGCTTATATGATAGTCGCTCATCGCCTAAACAATCGCATGTCAGCACCTAAACGATCGCACGTTAGTTCCTAAACAATCGCTTAGCTTTCCTAAATGATCGCATAGTGTGGCGTGTTTTCTAAACGATCATCTACCATTTACTAAACGATCGCTTAGTAAAACCTACACGATCGTGTAGCTTCTTCTAAACGATAATAAACGATACACGCTTAGCTATACAATAGCTCTTTTTCTCTCCCACTTTCTTATCGTCTACACGATTTGCTCTTTCTCCAACATCTACCAAATTCATCAAAGACCACTCTTTGGATTCTCACTCTGAGAGTACCAAGGGCTCCATTTTGGTGGTGTCGTCCCTGCTGCTGTTCACTTGTTTGTGGCTGTTCGTGTAGATGACCGTGTTGCTGCAGCCGACTTGTTTGTTGGGCAATAGAGTACGGGTGAGGTTCTTCCGCTGCGTAAGGGTTCCAAACTTGAAGAGGGTCTTCAACTGGTATGAGAACTCTTTCCCTATATTTTAGTGTTCAAAGCATGCCTTTAATTAGTGTGAATTTGCATAACTGTATGTTAGAATGTATATATTGTATTTCGGTCACGGTGAAATCGAAAAGATCTGAATGCATTCATGGATGCTCTTCGTTAAGAGTTCCCTCAACTCGGTCTCTTAGCTGTTTTACTATATTATAGTTTGACACGTGCGCTTGCACCCCATCAATTGGCAAGGGTAGTGTACATGAAGGAGTATATATTCTTACCAATGTTGTCTCCAATCATTCAACTTCCTTATGGCATTCCAGGCTTGGACATCTTTTCTTTTCTTGTCTTACTACTTTGAATGATGTTTTGAGAAACGTTTATCTTTTATTTCGAATAATAATTGTTCTACTAAAATGTTTGATCTTATTCATGCTGATTTGTGGGGTCCTTTTACTAATACTTCTCTTGTTGGATACCGTTTTTTTCTCGCTATTGTTGATGATCACAGTAGCTATACATGGGTCTTCATGTTAAGAAGAAAGTTGGATGTTCTTAACATTATTCCTAAACTTTTTAAGCTTGTAGAAACACAATATAATGTTGTGATTAAAACCTTTCGATCTGATAATGCCCCATAATTGCTATTTGATGAACTTTTCTATAGTAAAGGGGTTATACATCAATTTTCTTGTGTAGGTAGGCCTGGACAGAATTCAGTCATTGAACGAAAACATCAACATATCTTAAATGTGGCACGTGCTTTATTTTTTTAATCTCGAGTTCTGTTGAATCTTTGGTTTGAATGCATTTTGACTATTGTCCACTTGATTAATAGAACTCTTTCATCCATTTTGAAATGGAAAACTCCTTATGAATTGTTAAATGGAGTAGCTCCTGATTATTCTTTGCTACGGGTTTTTAGATGCTTATGTTATGCTTCAACTTTGACTATACAACAAACTCGTTCTCTTAAAGAGTTTTTCCAGCTGCTTTTGTTTGTTACCCTCTTGGTATGAAGGCTTTTAAGTTGTTTGATATAGAAAATCAAAATTGTTGTCTCTCGGGATGTTGTTTTCCATGAGAATATATTTTCATTTCTTTCACAAGCATCTACTACTGAGTAAATCGACCCGTTCCTTAATGTTGTCTTACCCAAACTATATGCCTTTAATATGCCATATCCCTTATCACCTAAAAATTTGTCACCTACAAATTCTCCAACAAAAAAATCTATATCAGAAAACCTTCTACCAAACAATTTTCCATCTACTTTACCTATTATTTTGCCTAATATTTCCACTCCAGAAAATACACCTGACAATTCTTTTTCCATTGGAACTCCTATCCATAGTTCAAAATTAAAAACTTCTTCCACTGCCACAACTTCATCATTGCCTGATTCTTTAAACTAAATATTTCTACGTTCTGTTTCCACATCTTTCTTTTCATCCTTCACCCCACCTCAAAATTCCTCTTCCTCGTCTCCTATCCCTCCTTCTGCTCTCATGTTAACACCATGTAAATCCTCTAGATCTATTAAAATATCATCATATCTTCAAGATTACCATTGCAATCTCCTTAGCCATTCATAACCATCCAATTTATCTACTTGTTACCCTTTACACAATTATGTTTCTTATCACCATTTATCCTCTTCCTTTAGAATCTTTTCCTTGCAGGTTTCTTCTCATTATGAACCACAATTTTATCACCAAGTCTTGCCTTATGCTCATTGGAAAGAAGTTATGAAATTAAAACTTAAAGCAATGCAAAACAACAATACTTGGACGATTATTCCTTTACTAAGTAATAAACATAGCATTGGTTGTAAATGGGTAGACAAAGTAAAACATCACACTGATGGGTCCATTGAGCGTTACAAGGCACGGTTAGTGGCAAAAGGATATACTCAACAGGAAGGGCTAGATTTTCTGGAAATTTTCTCGCCTGTGGCTAAACTTGTCATTGTTTGCGTTTTTCTTACAATCGCTATTTCCAAAAATTGGCATCTTGTTCAACAAGATGTTAACAATGCATTTCTCCATGGTGAATTATTTGAAGAAGTCTATATGGATTTGCCTCTTGGATATACACCACAGCGTGTTTCATTTAAAGGGGAGTGTTTGGTTTATCACTTGAACAAGTCTATCGATAGACTCAAGCAAGCCTCTTGTTAATGGTTTGCCAAATTTTCAGATACTTTGATTTCTGTTGGTTTTGAACAATCGAAAGTTGATTATTCACTTTTTGTGAGAGGACATGGAATGGATTTTGTAGCTCTTTTGGTGTATGTTGATGATATCATCATCATGGGCGCAAACATAGAGCTTATTAATCGTTTAAAACTCTTGTTAAATAATCGGTTTAAATTGAAAGATTTGGTGCACTCAAGTATTTTCTTGGGCTTGATTTAGCACGATCTACTAATGGCATCATTGTTTCTCAACATCATTATACTTTACAACTTTTGGAAGATGCAGGTTTGTTAGCAGCTAAAACTGAAAATACACCAATGGATCCATTTTTGAAATTACAATCTTCTAATGAAGATTTACTTGCAACTCTGCTGTTTATAGGCGATTGATTGGGCGATTGCTTTACTTAGCCATTTTGCGGCCAGATATAACATTTCCTGTTAATAAGCTTAGTCAGTTTGTTTCTAAGCCTTGTAAAACTCATTTAGTTGTTGCACATCATTTATTACGATATTTGAAGGTTGAACCAGGTCGAGGTATTTTGTTTAAACCCATAAAGAATTTTCAGTTGAAAGCATTTTCAAATTTTGATTGGGCCTCATGCTTAGATACGTGCCGTTCTACGACTAGTTATTGTGTATTCTTGGGTGATTCTTTAGTTTCTTGGAAGTCTAAGAAACAAAGTATAGTTTCAAGATCATCCGCTAAAGCAGAGCATTGACATTGACATCTTGTGAATTAGTATGGCTTTCCTCTCGACTCTCATATTTGAAAATTAAGGTTCAAACTCCAGCTTTATTGTTTTGTGACAATCAAAGAGCTACTCATATACCCACTAATCCTATTTTTCATGAACGGACTAAACACATAGAGTTGGACTGCCATTTCATTCGGGATCGAATAGCAGATGGCTTTCTCAAGCTATTGTTGGTTTGAAGTCAATTTCAATTAGTCAATATGTTTACGAAGCCACTAGGTGCTATTCATTTGTATTGATTGTTATCCAAGTTGGGAATTATAGATGTTTACAATCCAACTTGAGGGGAGTATTAGTTGGGTTTTTTTTTATTTGCTATTTATTTACAATTTATGTTTATTAAGTGATTAGTTTATTAGCCATTCTACACATGTAAATATATGTACAATTATTAATGAATTAGAAAATGAGAAGTATTATTTTATTCTTCCCAAATTACCATTATTACAGTTTTTACAAATCAGAGATGAAAATATATTTCTTATAATATACCGAGCAAATATGAAAATATATTTCTTAACAATTTTCCTTTAATTTAAATTTCAGAAGCTTCATTATTGACAATTTATAAATAAGTTGATTGGAAAAATTATTGGGTTCAATTGTGATCGAACTGATTCGTTGCAGGTTTTAAAACCATTAGTTTACAAGTCGTGATTATAATATATCTTGAAAATCTAATAATTCGATTTGATTTTCTTAATGAAAATATAATTTTCATTAGTCTGATAAGTATATTGTCCTTTATTCAATCAAATTATACTATTCATTTGATGGGATTGAAATTAATTTAATATCGATTTGTTTTTTCTTTTATATAGAATCTAAATTCAATTTGGATTTGATTCACATTTGATTTTTTTTTCAGTTGCCAAGTTTGGATACATTGTATTAAATTAAAATTTGTACAACTCAGATTTGTTGATGCTAACTTGTTAGTGATTCAGTACATAATGCTTTTTAAGAGTTGACTAATACCTGCTATTAACCTAATTGCTTGGTTGTAATCATGATCCACTTGCTATAAAGTAATGTTTTCTTAATAATAATAACAATAATACAGATAGTAACAATCACATTGTCGTAAAAAAAAAAAACATAATGATAAAAATAATAATAATACCAACCCAATAAGAGGCTGTTTGGGATGTAATGGAATGCGGATTTGTATGTGATGTAATCCAAAATCCATGTTTGAATTGAGCGTTTTGGATCTGATTTGTAATATCAAACTCATTTTGTTCTCACAATTTTCAACCCAACTCTTTTTTCCATCATTTTCACATTTCACAGTCTCATTTCTGTTCCGCCCTCGATTGCTCATGTATTCTAACACTTCTCTAATTCTCAATAATCGTAATTACATTTCAACCTCCTAAATAGTCCCTAAAAGTCATCATTAAATCAATTAAACATTAGATCGATTGAAACAGAGTTAAAGATCAAAAAATAGAACTATGGCAGATGTAGTTAAACTTCGTTATCTTGATTGTCATTTTTAATTTATGTTTAGTTCTTTTTATCTCATTCTTTTTCATTAACATTATTTTCATTTAACTTAAAATCGATGAGTTATCAAGAAAAGTAACAGTAAATGTAGGAGATTTACAAGTAACCTTCGTCTAAAAATTATAAATAGAACCTTATTAGCCTCAAAATCTTAATTTTACTTAAATTTTATGTCCACCCACACTTAATATAAGTTCTAGATCCGTCACACATAGTAAGTTAGCATTTTTACTTTTCCAACTTACAGTTTCTTTAATATTCTTCTTTTCTAAACATACATTATAAATCATAACTTGAGCTACAACAACTCATTGGTTGTGGATGATATCCTTAGGCTCTGTCTGATCCTGATGATTATTTTGTTTTTTATTTTTTGTTTCTGAAAATAATGCTTTTTTATAAATTTTTAGCCTTTCTTAAAATCACTTTGAATTTCAAATTAAATTTCAAAAACTAAATCAAATTTTTTAAAGACCTTTTTTTTCAAACTTTGGCATTGTTTTTTTAGAAGTTATTAAAAAAGTAGGTGATAAAACATGGAAACTATAAGCCAAAGCACTGATTATAAGGTTAATCTTAAAAAAAAAAAAAAAAAATTATCAATTGAAGGCTCTAACTTATCATTTGGTCGAGGAAAAAAAGGCACTATAAATATCACCTCAAGGAGTACTCTCAAAACCATTTGTTGCTATCATGGTTGTTAAATAATTTTAAGTAGTTTGCTAACGTATTTAACAAGTATTCTTAGAGGCTAAGTCTGTGGCCACTAAATCTTACACACTTTGTCCAAGATGAATTTGTGACAAAATTTTAGTCTAAAGATTTAAATGATGGCCAAGTTTATTCTGATTAAAAACTGATGGACACTCATTTTTAGGAAACCATCTCAAATAGTGTGGGATAAAATAGAGACTTCTCTCTTTGTTCTCATACTATACTATTGTAGAGTTTGTAGCTCCTATTTTCTATAGCGAAATTATTCTATCTTTCCATGAATTTACCTGATTTGTTTGACAATTTTTCACATAAAACCAGTGTGTGATATTATTCCCTTTCTTTTTTAGCATTATTGTTCTTCTCATTCTATTTGAGTTGCAATCTTACTCTATTTGATCTCAAATTCTCTAACTATGTGATATCATAGCCTAATTTTTTTGTGTGAATACTTGTTGTATACTATTGCTATGTGGTTGCCACTAAAAAGTGGAATCTTCACATCATAAAACAAGTTAGATATGTTACTTTTATTTAAAAGTACAAAAAATGTTTATAGTACATGACAAGGGTAATGATGGAAAAAATCGAGATTGAGAAGTTCAACAAGATAAATTTCTCATTCTAAAAGTTGAAGATGAATACTATCTTGACAAAAAATAATTATTGTACAATCATCAGTGAATGGCTAGCAAAAATCATAGATGACAATAAGTAAAACAAGATGGACGAAGATATTATTGCAGATCCATTGTCAATTCTAGAGGGGATGAAAAATGTAAATAGATTTGAGATTATTTCACAAAAGTGTATGAAACCCAAGTCATTTCACAACAAGTTTTTTCTTAAGAGACATTTTATACTTTCCAGATGTCAAACTCTACTTCAATAATAGAGCACATGAACATGTGGATACTCTATTTTCTCAACTCACATCATTGGGTTATAAAATAGAATCAAATAAATTTGTTGAACTTCTACTCATAATCGTAATTATTTGTATGATCAACTAGCCATCAACTTGACAAATAATGTTTTCACGGACTATCTAAACTTTGATGGTATTGAAGTTGTTATCGTTCAAAGGTTCACAACAAGCATAGGTTCTGGCAATGACAAGACACAAATCACCGGAGCTTGAAAGTTGAACTAACAAGAGCACATTCTTTTGACTAACTTAACTAAGCCACATTCCATTGATTTGCTTCTTATCATTGTCCGACCCTTTGCTTATTGTCGACTTTGTCAACTTACTTTTTTGTTATAATATTAATTTTCCTCTTCCAAAACCACAACTCCAATAACATGAAAGCTTAAATAGTACGTATAAACATTATTTGTCAAGTCGATCATAAGAATCCAAAAGACTTTGAAGTAAAATTTTAATACATCCATTTGACTCTATTTTATTACCATGATGTGAGAGTTAAGAAAATAGAGTAATTCAACGTATTCATGTATTTTCTCACTGAAGTAGACTCTTGACATCTAGAGAGTATAAAATTTCTTCTCAAGAAAAATCTTGTCTTGAAGTAACTTAGTTTCATACAATTTTGTGAGTTGATATCAAATCTCTTTTATAGTTTCTTCTCCTCTATGCTTGACAATACTTATTTGCTAGTGCTAGATGAAGATTTGCAAATAGCATTCACATTTATCTAGTTCCATTTGTTGTTATATGTGATTTCATTCCACAAGCTTTTCATTAATGGGTACAATGCAATTATCTTTTTTCTAAAGACAACCTTCATTTTCAACTTCCACAACCAGAAATTAGTATCCTTCAACTTCTCAATCTCAAATTTTGGCATTATTACTTCTATCACGAATAGTAAACAATTTTTGTGCCTTTCAATAAAGGTGAAAAATATCCTACTTATTTTATAATGTGAGGGATCCATTTTTTATTGACAACTATAAAACATACTATAAGTATTCACACCTAAGACCAGGGTTTTATACCACATGCTCAAATGATTGAGACCAGATACAAAATTGAATCTACAAAAGAATAATAATAAATAATGAAAAAATAACACAATAAAAACCCCTTAACAAATTAGAGTGAAAACCATAAACAATGGTAGAAGAATGCTACCAAAAAGAAAAAAAGTTTCTCTCTTTAATTTGGATGGTTTGCCAACAATGGATACCTACCTATTCATTGTCCAAATAGACTTGGCATCAAGTAAATCCTTATGACCACAATTTTAATTCTAATGGCCACAAATTTTCTTTAGCCTCTCAGAATACTTATGGAAAATGTTAGCAAATTATTTAATATTGTTCTTAGTTTTGTTTCATATGTGCTTTATGATAAAATAATTGTAGAGAATATGTTGTTTGAGAGTGGTTAAAAAGTGTTGCAACTTCCCACATGGGCTTTAAGTAAAAGAGATTCTATCGATTCGGTCTTTCAAGGCTAAAACAAATCCATGCAAGAGGGCTCTTTACATTTTTCTCTCACTGTATAGGATGTGTGCCTGTGCTATTTCGGATTCATATTTCTTCAAAGTAAAAAAGATGGATATCGATGGTAGTGAAATACACATTCATAGAAATGCCTAGGTTACTCAAAAAATGCTATGGGGTTGATTAATCCTACCTTGGCTATTCAAATCTAGGTTTGATGACTCAAAAAACTCGATCCATCTTTATTTAGATTGAATTTTATTTGAATAAATAAATACTTTATTACTTGAGTTGATTTGATTAGATTCCAACAAATAACAATTTTATTACTAAGGTTAACTAAAATTAGTTCGAGTAACACCAACTTGAACTTATTATTTATATTTTTCCTTAAAAAAAATAGTTATTGCTACCAATATAATCGAATCCATAATTTTAACACAATTATATACGAGGTTAAAATTTTAGCCTAACTTTTAAAATCGTGTCCATATATAATTCTTGAACTTTTAAAAAATAAATAATAGGCCTAAATTCTTGATTTTGTGTCTAATATGTATTGACTTTTTAAAAAATAATATAGCTATTAGAGGTATTCAAAAAATCCGATGACCCGAAAAAACCGATCAACCCAACCCAACCCAACCTATGCGATTTGGATTGGGTTATCAACTCATTTGAGTTGAGTTGGATTCAAATAAATAAAATTTTTGTGAGTTGGATTGGTTCATGAGTTCACCTAAAATGACCCAAACCAACCCGAACTTATTATTAACTTTACAATGTATATTTTTTTACTTATGATACAATCATATATACATATATTTATTTAAGTTTTATCTTTCTTTTTTTAATAATTTATTCACCAACAACTCCTAAAAACATTTTTTTAGCACATTAGAAATAAAATATTCATTATATAAATTGAAATTGAATTGTTAATCTTAATTCAATATATGAAAATAATTAAATCAAATTTTTACATATTAACAACTTACTTTCTTTTAGAACAAAAATAATTCAATCAACCCGAACCAACCCAAGTATTTCATGGTTAGATTGGGTTGGGTTCATCTTTTAAGAAGGATTATTTGAGTTGAAGAAATTAACAACCCGAACAATTGGATTTGGTCCAAAAAGTCTTTCAACCCAATCCATCTCAACCCACGAACACCCCTAGTAGCTATTGATTACAAAATTAAAAACTAAAGGTTTAATTAGAAACAAAAATAAATTTTTTATCTAATAAAACAATTGGTTTTTAAACCTTTTTAATGTTTATAAGATTTAATAAATACAACATTGAAAGTTTATATACTTATTAGACATTTTTAAAGAACTGATTAGAGTTTAATTTGAAAGTTTAGAGATTTAGTAGTCATAGTTTTCAAAACAAAGGACTATACTTGTAATTTTACTTGAATGTAATTTTAAATATATTGATATATGATATCTAGAATAAATAATACTAATTAAAAATTTATTGTAAACTTTTATAGAATTATTCTCCTAAATATTTAAGCACAAAATGAAACTTGCATATTTATCAATAAATCTAAAAATAAAATAAAGTTTTTCCTATAATCAATTCGTAAAATAATTTACTAAATTTAAAACTGAAATAACGTTTTAACCTGTTAAAAGTGTACTTGAAAAATTAGATAGCAAATATGTCATAAAGTTGAAAATTGAAATAATGTATATATTTTGAAAATTTTAAACAATAAAAACTAACTTTAAAAAAAGACAAATCAACCATGCTTCTGAGTTTCAAAAACCCTAAATCTTTACTCAAATTTCAAAAACAAAAACTACCATTTAAAAACCTTTTTTTTAATTTTCAAAACTTGACTTCATTTTTTAAAATATTGGTAGAAATTAAAGTAGATAAAAAGAAAAAAAAATAATAGAAGTATGAGAGGTTATATGCTTAATTTTCAAAAATTGAACCAAAAATAAAATCACTTAAACAGGATCTAAATAAATGAGTTGCATTGTTTTGGGATGAGAAAATCCTTAATTAATTAATTAATTAATTACCTATTTTAAAAAAAATCATTAATTAATTATTCTCAACCCACAGAAGTTATACTCGAATTTTCAAAACTCGTTTTTTTTTTTTATAGATCAATAATTATTCTCAACCTCAACTAAATACATTCTCAAATACATAGAATTTAGCTACAACTGCTAAAAATTGTAAATGGTTTGAACTTGGGTAAGCTGAAAAGACACCTACAACTTAGGCGATGACAATATTTCAAGAACTATATGATCCATACTTCTTCAGGTTCTATAAATTCACTACCAAAATTAATAGTCAAATTTATCTCTCCTAGATATGGGTTTAGTTACCTCTCATTTGTTCTAAAAGATTCTTCCTATCCATGGGTTGGTTATGTATGGCAGGTAGGAAGAGCACCACCAATTTGTATCAGTATTACTATTTTCACTAAAAAAATTCAAATAGCCAGAAGGGCCATGTGACAACCACCAGTACAAGACTCCTATGTCCAGGTTGGAAGAGGACAAAACCAACCAGTTGGGGGATGGTTAATCAATCACCCAACAAACCTGCTAATTTGTAAGAGTCTGAAGATACCATCCACATGATTTAACCCATTGTCTTATTCTTTTTACTCCCAAGGGGGAAGGGGATCTGAATTCAATTGAGCAGTTCTATGCAAATAAATGTTAAGATACTACTGGCCTGTGCCTTAATACCTCTCAAAAATAAATGAGCAATTCAATGGCAGACAAAAATATACTGTTTTCCTTACCTTACATCTTTAGAGCAGGGCAATGAATGCATTACGAGTCTCATCATTGCTCCAAAAGAATCAACAGAGTACCCTCTCACTGATTCAACAAGATAAAATAGAGAGAGTCAGTGGGTAGACACAATCAGAAAGTTCCATTACCATTCATTGCACTGCATTCAATAATTTTCTTCAACACCCACTTACACTGTATGCCATAAAAAGGTATTCATTAGATAACGTAGTTCATATTGTCTTAAGACTGTCCATTCCAATAATTACAAGTTTATTAGACTTAATAAAAGAAACTGGTTGACCCATAAAAATCCTGAGATTCAACTGATGATGCATGTATCTTATCGTATGTGTACATCAAGAAGTTATTATCGTATTAAGCTAAAACCTCTATGTCGGTACGACCAAGAGATTCCAAGTTCTTGCCAATGGGGCAGCTCTTGAGAGCATATGCATGTATGCAACTAGGGGCAGCACCCTTCAAGGGAAATATAATTCTTATTTTGAGAATCAATAATGCAGACAGTTATATCAAGAAGTCACATGTATACTCTAAGAACTACCAGACAACCATATCCAAATAACTGACAAGACTGGCATTACCTAAATTATTACTTTATCAATCAGTCATCAACTGGTAGGCTTGGCATTTTCTTCATAATTCAAGTACATATGGAAAGCAAATTACAACAAACTTTGTCTTACCTCACGAGGTTTTGGCGTAATTTCAAACTACTTTTGCAACCTAACGGAATTTTCCTCTTTCTGATATGTATCCATAACTTGATCTGGAAGCAGTCATTTCGTGTCTTTGGCTGAAAAAAAATGTTATAGACAATGAAAGCAAACGCTACCAATGGCTAGTGATTAAAACAGAGTATACGGTAAAACTTAACAGAGTATATGGTAAAACTTGAACTTAAGAGAACAATCAGGTGGAAGTAGGATTTGAAGGAGTCAAAGTCAAATAGACAGAATGTTTACAATATTACAGAGCATTCAAAACAACACAGTTTGACAACCAATAACTTTACAAACTTTCAGGAGTCCTGCAAATAGGGGACAGGAACTTGTCCACAAATCTGCAGACTTTCTCAATAATTCTTAAATAGTTCAATTCACAAACTAGACAACTGCTTAGACACCATCAAAGTAACATAAACATAATAAAGAAAAGAAGAAAGAAGAAAGAAGAAAGAAACAGAAGGTAACAAAGGGAAATGCACACAACAACCTATCCCATCCAACACTCCATCATTCCTCGAACCACCTTCCAGAGCCACGTATGAGGTAATTATGGTTTAGATCAATCTTGTTCCAACATTTGGATGGATAGCATCAACCGTGGCATTGCGCTTATTAGCTAGTTCCTGTTACGGCACTTCTCCACCGCCCTAGGAGCTGTAAAATTAAAATGAACCAATGAGAACAGTTCGAAATTCTTTGTTGCCATGCAAATATAAAATAGTCAAAATGAACCATTTTTGTTTTTAAAGTTCAAAATCAGGACAATGATTGCTTAAAGTCTCATGAACCAACCATTTCACTACACATGATATCATCGGCCTAAAGTGATTTCATATGCAGCACCGATAAGGGAAGTGCGGACTCAATGCACTTTGTCCTATTAATGAGAGTGATGAAAAATAGAATGTAACAAGTAATAATCGACCAATCAATATAAGATCATAAAATCCTGAACATTTAATCTCCATTAGCCGTCACATAAGTTTCTTGCCTTATAGAATTATGCTAAAGAGCCATACGTCATTTGCATGCATACAGTTTCATATTTTAATCCTATTATGCTGATGGAGGCGCATGCCATATACAAATGCTGCAGCACCTAATGTATTCAAGAATTCTTAACATATGCATCAAATACTCACCCAGTCCAATTGCATCCGAGCTCTTCATAATCCTCAGCCTCTTACAAGAGTCGATGAACATCCTGGATAAGTGAATTCAGAATTAGAAATCGGATGTTTTCTGTAATTTATCTTAATTATATTATTATTATTATTGAACACAATATCTTTCTTTTATTCTAAGTAACAGATAATTTAATGAAACTTCATCAATCGACAATAGAAAATATTTTGGCATTTGGCTAAATATCTTCACGTGGTGGCGAACTTACATAGCTATTACTGGAAATATGGAAATGGTAAATGCTCGATTAATAGAGATAAAATGTTCACAAAAACCGTCTCAGCTTAAAAGAACCCTTGAGAGGGAACTGTTGGTTGTCTTAATTACAGTCATAGGTTTACATAGAACAAACAATGTGTTAGGAAGACTTTACAGCATTTGATGGCTTTGATCAAGCTTGAGTCAAATAAAAGAGAAATGGAAATGGAAATGGCTGTCTCAATAAAGGACATTAACTCCAAATGCTTCTGTCACTATCATCCATTACATCCATAAACGTCCATCCATGACTGTCTAAACAATTTTACCAGAATACTTGAGTTGTCATCATTATTATCATTATTATATTTTTCCTTTCTCTTTCTTTGGGTAAGAACCTGAGTTTTTATTAAGAATAACCAAAGAATGTACAAGGTCATAAAAAAATTAAAATATATATATATATATATATATATATATTTATTTAAAAAAGAAGTCCACAGAGAAATCCCAACACTCGAGAAGGAATCCAATCTAAAAGAACTAAACCAAGCTTTTTATCAAAAGAGGGAGAAAAAAAAGGAATTTAACTAATATGATAATTAAAAGTCTGATGGACAAACACCTATAAGGAAGCATTGAACCAAACAACCTCCCCAAACCTCCTCCCAAGATCTCTCCTCCAGAAATCCTACTATTTCTCTCCTGCCAATGACCTACCCCACAAAACAGTACAAAATTATAATTATATGAGTCGAGAGAGATTTCATCAGTATTTCACATGCAATATTGGACCTAAACTAATATGAGATGTGGTTACCCATAAGATAGAGTGATAGAATTAGAAACCAACTGATTAAAATGGTATAACTTACTCCCAGGGGACATCACCAACAAGCATCCAATCACCATCCTTATCTTCGTATGTTAGAACATATTCTGAGCCATGAAGAAGATCTTTCAGCTTGCTCTCACTCATTTTCTCCATGCCCAGAGCTCCATGAGCTCCATATTGACCTGCTCAATACTGAAACAACAGTAACTAGATCCACGCAAACTAGACAGGTAATTTCTAAGTATCAGTTTTAAAATTAACAACATTATTTTCATCATGGGAGAGATTTTTCAATCGAATAGAAACTTTCAAATAGCTCACCTATCGTAAAACAGCTGAACATCTTCTCAAGGGCAGAAGACAGCTCCTGATATGCAGAGTAGTTCCTCAGATCGACCTTCCTAAGATAAGGAGCACCATCCATGCTGACTTTGATAAAGAATGCCCCAGGCATTGCCTTTCCATCAACTTCATCATTGTTCTTTGAAGTTGTAGCCAATGTGTTCTTCCTGAAAGATCTTATGGGCGGCCAACCCACAACCTGTGCCCTGCAAGTTCAGCAGATAAGCTACCATCTCTCTGAGTTGAGGGAAAACTTGTTGGCAACCTCCCACCCCCTTTCTATAACTTACTTGGAAACAGGTGCGCTGGTGTTGTTATTTGCAGTCTCATTATGAGATGGCCTAGTTTCACTATTTTCCTGAGGCCTCTCTTGTACAGCCTTTGGTGTGGTTGGTTCTTTCACTTTCCCCATTTGACTTCCAAGGTTCTCTAGCAAAGAACCAGCTTTCAAACCTATGTTAGCGTGATATTTTTCCTGCATCAGATTTAAATCATTCTAGAGTTAAGACTGAGACCAGACATTACTACTCCTGCAAGTCTTTCAAACAGAAACAGGAAAAACAGCAGGATTTCACCTCTGAGAATTCGTTCATAGCATCAGAAAACCCCCTCTTGTTGCCTGAGACAACAGTCTTATGTGGGGAAGAGTAGTGACCATCACTTGATGGGTGCAAAGGAAATAGTGGTTTTTCATCAAGTTGAGAAGAGCTACGCAAGCTGATATCTGGGTCTCTCTCGGGGGATTCAGATCCAGGGAGACCTAGTCTCAATTCTGTAGCCTTAAGATTCAGCGAGGGTTTGTTCCCATCAGACTTTGTGGCAGTCATACAGCTGTCCTCCGAAGAGGAATCAGATAATCCCATGTAATTACGCTCTTCAAATCCCAAATTGTTTGGGCTGACACTCTCCATTGAGTTTGAGGAAGCCAACAGAGTGACATTGCTGCGACTTTCCTCCACCTCCCCAACATCAAGTAGTGGTGGAGACATCAAAATTACAGAAAGAAGAAAGCCCGGATTTTATACCTGCATAAAACAGAGAACACTATGAATCTCCTGATTTCAACTAGAGAGCCAGACTGCATAGATTCTTCTGTTCTTTCTACTATGTTATTCATCCAGCTACCTAGACTATAAGACACGGTGCCCAATTTCAAAGTACTTTCTTCTATCCTTCCAATAAGCTGGCTTCCAGAAGGAAAAACGATGAAAGAGGTAGGGGAGAAAATTGTCATTATGATTGGAAACTTTCATCTTCATTAACCCAAAGATACTTCTCTAAAATATGGCGCGAATTTCAGAGACGAACAGAAACATTTCCAAAAGAACAGGCCAGAAAGCACTGCGCTCAGTACACTGAAACATATCGGAATTTCACATATAACAACAACCTAAATGATTAGCATAACTGTTAAGAAATGAGGAGCCGCTGCAAACAGTCACATAGAAAAGAAAACAGAAAACAGAAAAAGAACAATCTCGTAGCTTTTGCCCCCGAAATCAGGACGTTTAAGAGGCAGAAAAAACAAAGTATTTAAGCCAAAATAAATAAATCTGCGAACAGAAGGTCAAAAATGAACCATGTGTGCAGTCGCTGGTATTAATGCATTAAATTTACAGGTATAACTGAAACCGAAATCAATCCAGAGATCAAAAAGAAAAAAGAAAATTCGCTTCATCAAAAAAGGAAAGAGCGGAATTCATAACTCTTTGACTGTTCAGCACGTTGAAAAAAACAAAAAGACATGTTGCAGATCTTAAATTCTAAAATTCTTTCAGATAAGCGGTAAGTAAAAGGAAAAAAAACGTAGGAAGAAGAAGATTCAGTCTACATATTAGTCACAACAACGCAAAACTATATATAAGTTCATAAACAAAGAACCTCGAGCTTTCACCAAATTTCTCAACGCGGAAATTAGGAGATTCATTCATAAACTCTGTAAGCTCAAGGAAGACGGAAATAGGGAAGAAAAGAAGAACAGTAACATAGAAGCAAGGAAACTAACATTACGACAACAAAGAAATGAAGAATGAAGATGAAATTGGCTAAGAAAACACGAGAATAGCAGAATCAAGCAGAGAAATCGAGGAAGAAACAGAAAGAAAGCGGAAAATTAAAGGTTTATACCTGAAGAAATCTGGAGATCAGTGGGTTAAAGAGAAGAAGTAGTAGAGATTGAAGTCTTTGATTCTGGGCAGTAGCAAGAGAGAAACTGAAGGGTAGAGAGAGAGAGAGAACTAAGGACCCTCCATTTGGCACAAAGTAACAAAAGCCTTTTGGTGTCTGATGTGAAACTCAATGCATTAAAAACCACTTTTAAGAACACACACACACAAAAAGATAAAATGCAAATTATAAATTACAAAACCCTCTCTATAAAATCATTCTCGTTTTTCTATTTCTATTTTTTCTTTTCTTTCTTTTAATTCTATTTTCAGTCTCCACTTTTTTAAATTGTGTGTTTAATCCATGATTTTCAAAATGTAATAACTTTATCTTTGATTTTTTTTAAGTGAGTTTTTTCTAAATGAAATTTGTAGGCATTGCTTCCACATTTAAAATTCTTTATTTGTTATCTATTTTTTAATTAATGATTTAAAAAATCAAACCAAATTTTGAAAATTAAAAAAATAACTCTTTACCCCAAACATTTCCTAAGTTTTTTCTTCTAAGAATAGGTTTAGAAGTAAGCTAAAGTAGATTTTGATTATTTTGAAATAAAAGATAATTTAAAAACAATTATTACTTCTATCTAAAATTGTTTTCTAAACTTATTTTTCTAATGACCTTTTAAGCCTGATAATTAAAAAAATAAGACTAAAAACTTACCTTTGAAAATTCAAAAATTATGTGCATATATTCTTAAAAATTTCAAGACTCAAAATATATATTTTAAAATTTTTAAATATACCTATTTTTAAAATTCATAGGCTTAAAAAAAAAAAAAATCCATTCTATGAACTTTTAAAATTAAGTTTGTTCGACCTTTTTAAATTTTTAAATATATCTCTCATCTTTTCATTTCTAAAAATTAAATCCGACGTGCTAAATTTTATTGATTTTATTTTTTTTATTCTTTTCAATAATATATGAAATAAAAGAATCGAATCTCAAATTTTATAAGTCGAATTGAGTTATAATACATTTGGTACGTTAACTTATTAATTTAAAATTTTAATGTTGAAATCACATTTAGAATTAAAATAATAATTGATCTATCTCTCCCCTCCACTTCTCATTCCTTCACCGGATGGGGTACCATATAGAAGTAGCTCCCATTAACTTTTTTTTTTCACCCATAACTTTCTGAGACAATTTAATTTGTTGACCATTTTCAACTCATTCTTCAAAACTCGTAAACCAAATATATTATGTTGTCAATTTTAAAGACCAAAATGAAATCTTTTATAAAATTCCAAACATCAAAATATATTATCATAAAAAAACTATGCCTTGAAATGTAGGGGTCAAAAGTATTTATTTATTTTGATTTTGATTTTTTTTAGTCTAATTATGGATTTCCTTCTTTAAAACCAAACATATTATATTGTTGTCAATTTCATTGATTTATACTTTATCCCGATCCAATTTCCAACGATTTTGATTCTCCACCACTTTTAAATTGAATTCATTGATATTTATCTACTTTAACGATTATTCATACATAAGTATGATTCTATGCTCGAATCAATATATTCGTACTTATACAATGACGTAGTGGGTGACATAGATATTAGTATAGAATCCTAATTTAATGGGAGTAGAATTTTCATTCATTTCTTAAATTTTTCCAATTTCAAGTATTTTCTGTACTTTTTTCCCTGGCCCACATCTTATTACATTCATTTTAGTTAAATAATTAAAATTTATCTTAATTTCATGGTTTATTGCCATATATCTTACCACCAAATTCTTGAATGACTAATTTGATCGATCACTTTTAAACTTAAGAAACATTTATTCTTATCGAATTTTGTTCAATCCAATGTTAATTAAAAATAATAATAATTGTATTTTAACACAAATGTTACAACTATCAAAATTTATGTTTTGTTACTATAACAATTTAACTATAGTGACTCAAATCTTTGACTTCCTGAAATTATGTTCATGGTAACTTTTAAATTCATGTCAATTTATTAAAATTGTAATAAAAATATCATTCAAATGATAAACTAAAATTAACATTTGAAAACAAAGTACTTAAAACTTAACTAAAACTAATATACGATCGAAAATACTTTGCTGAATAATATACTTGAAACTCATCCCTCAACAAAAAAAATATTGATATACACATAATTTTATTAGGCTTTTTTTTTCCGAAACAAATATATAGAGTTTCTAAAATCAAGTGAAAATATAAAATAGTTACTTTTTTAGCACAAAATAACTCATAAAATAGATAAAACAACGGGTCAATTAAAGGCTTTCATACTCACACTCTCATGAATTCAACGAAGGTGGACTTCTAATGAAACGTCGATTCAATACATCTTGCATGAATGATAAAAATACGAGAAGTCGTATTAGATGCTTTCGAAATGCGGAGAAAATGCTGAATAAAAACCTTGCTTATACTTTTCGTAATTAGCATCTACAAAGTTTTGGAGTTGATATGAAATAAATATCCAGTAGTTTACTTAGGTTAGGAGTTTTGCTTTTGAAATTAAATATGAAAGGAGAAATGTGGGGGAAACGGCGCCGTGTTATGTGGATCATGTTAGCGTTGTTTAGGGAAAGGCAAAAGCAGCACTGTGGGCACATGGAAACCTACTGTGGAAGATGCCAAACAAATGGACAATACCAATTTTGCCCACAGTGGTAAACTTGTCATTTCAATACAAAATCAATCAGTCACTAGTTACGACATGCCGAAATCATAGCCCTCCATTGTCGTTTCTTTCTTCCAGATAACCCGATTCCAACCCTGTCCCTTGCTTTCTCCACCGTCCGATTCCTTTTTTTTCCTCTTCATCCATGCATGAATCTTATCTTGGACGATTCTGCCCCTGCCCTTTCTAACCCTATAATTTCCCATTTCAAATAATCTATTTTCGTTTTAAGGGCGTATTTTAATTTGGATTATATTTTATGTTCTTACATTTACTTTGACTTTAATAAATAAAGTCTTTGGTAGACGGTCTCAGTCTTACATCTGAAAATTATTATCAGATTATGTCATATCAATCAGGTAAATTTTGATAACAACATTTTTATGTTTTCATTATATCAAGATTTTAAATTTTAAATTTTAGATTTTAAAATATAGAATTCTATTAGAATACAAATCTAGAGGTTCAAAAAATAATGTCATATTATATTCAATTATTTTTTAAAAAAACAAAAAATAAATGTATTGTCTAATGTGTTATAAATCATAAAATATTATTAAAAAAAAATCTTTCTTATCGAGTTAATAATTAGAAGAAAAAACATATGAACTTAAAATATATTTGGAGATTAATTAATAATAGTTGGACATAAAATTTAGTAATTAACTACAACTAGTTTTATAATTTATGAATATAGCATCAAATACGTTTAAAACGGTTGTTTAAATTAAAATGTGCTACCAAACACGTATGTAAAAACATGAAATACAAATCCGTTTTCATTAACTCCTTTGTTTTTAAATTTATGTTTTTAGGTCTCCTACCAAATAGATCATAAATTACGAATTTAGTCCAAACAATTTGTATTTCGTGTCATATATATATATATATAACAAATCTATGAGCTTTCAATGTTACGTCTAATAAATCTTTGACAAATCTAACTTTTTTAAAAATAAAAAAAATAATTATTTTGTTAGATGTAAATTTGAATTACATATCAAAAGAACGTTTCAACTTTTAATCTTGTATCTAAAATAATTTTGAAGTTAATTTTTTTTAAAAAAAAAATCATATTCTAAACTTGTAATATTTTTTAGTTGTGAACCAAAAAGTTACAAATATCAATAAATTTCAATAAACTAAATTTTTAATATAATCTTTCTGGAATCATTTGTTTAAATTTTACGAACTACATCTTCCCTTGACTAACCTAAAATCAACCTCATATATATGTAAGTTCAACCTAAATAACAGTATTGGTGCTCGAGTGCTGTATGTTTGGTGTCATAAGGGTTAGAATCCTTACTAACATTTTAGTTTGAATTTTAAACGACTTTTTACCCTAATAAAATGAAAGAAAATAGGCAAAATAATATGCCTTTTAAAATATAATATCTTTTTTTTAATAAATAATTAGTCAAACAATACTTTTTTTATGGACAATAGAACCGAACGGTTATTTGTTGTTTTTACATTCACATTACCATATAAGTTAGATACTGAAGTATCATGAATCAATTTCAAAACATGAAAATTCGTAAATGACAATTGTAATGTATTAAGTTAGTTGATTTATGAAGTTATGAACACCTTTTTTACATTCATTTATAGATTTTTCTTTCTTTTTTTGTGACTTGTACATATAGTGTTATCTCTATAAGTTAGATACCAAAGTATCATGAAAACTCGTAGATGACAATTGTAATGTATTAAGTTAATTGATTTATGAAGTTATGAACACATTTTTTACATTCATTTATAGATTTTTCTTTGTCAAACTTGTACATATAGTGTTTCCTCTATATAGAATTTTTGGCTCTGTCACGGTTACTATTGCAATTATTTACATGTCAATAAAGATATTTTTCACCTGACAAACTTTTCAAGAGTGTTACCATATCAATAATTAAAGTTGGTAAGATTATTAATTTTTTTCAACTGGATTAGCAAGTTTTAGAGGGGAAAAAAGAAAAAGGAGAATGTGATAATTAGGACAAAGAAAACAAGCATTTTGGCTAAGCTCAAAGGTGTGAAAAATTCAACCAACCCCACTTATTATTTTTAAATATTATTATTCTTTTTTAAAAAGAAATTAAAAAGGAAAAAAGAAAAACAAAATTAGAATAGATCCTCTACTTTTCGTTCCCAGGGGACATGATGAGCATCTTTTCTCGGACTAATTTTGAATAATACCCAAAATGCCCCTTTCCGAGGATTCCACCAATTCCGAGTTGACATGCACCATGCATGACTTGGTAGAAGGGATTCCAACCCAGATACTTTCACATGACATGGGCCCCACCGTGAGGCCCACTTGTTCCTCTTAAGGGCATATATGGAAATTCAACTTGATGCCTTGGGAGAAAATTATATTATTTGTCTTGTTTCTTTATTTATAGAGACTGTACTGTCCATAGAAATCATTCCACGCAAATAGAATTTCCCAACACCACTATCGAAATTTGAAACCAAAAAAGTGTTTTAAAATTCGACTGCTTATATTTTTCTTAAATGTTTTTTTTTTAATTTAATAAATTCAACATTATTTTAAATTTCACTGGTGTAATTAATATTTAATTGCTAAGTATTACTTGAATGAGAATATAACTCGACTGGTCGATGAATTATATAGATATATAATTACTATCATGGTTGGCTTCACCAATTGATTCTTTTCATGCGTTTTAGTGAACAAATTGAACATTAAGCATTAAAAAAAATATATGTATAATTACGTAGGTAATAAAATGTCTTTATGCTAACATAAGTTTAGTTCGATTGGATAAACCATGTACTTCTGATAAAAAAAATTAGAGATTTGAATTATCCCATTTCCTCTCTCATATATTGTTAAACTAAAAATGTCTCATTTTCTTTACCAATGATTTACCTATGCTAAAACTTAAAGTGAACGAGAGACTGAGTTATAATGTTTGTTTTTTAATAACTAAATTATAAATTTGGGTTTATTATTTGGAAAAAAAAATTCAATGGGTGTTTATTTTATTTTAATAAAGTTCAATTTACCTCATATGAATTGAGGTAAAATTTACTTTGGTTCATATAATTTGGCGAGCCTCACAAATCATACTCATTCTGTCTTTTGTTTACTTATAAAAAGACTATACGTTTTTTTTGTCTATTTTACTCAATCAAAAAATACAAATTCAATTTTGTAAAAAATAAAATAAAATAAAATAAGCATAACTCGATTTACATAAAATATATATCAATGACCAAGAAGTTAGGGTATTTAGAGTCCTCCACTCTACCTATTATCGAATTAAAAAAAAAAAAAAAAAAAAAAAAAAAAAAAAAAAACTCTAATATCTAGCTAAAAGAAAACACTAAAGTGCCTAAAAAAATTAAAGAAAGTAACAATATAGATCATTTCTAGGATTTGACCAAACTGAAGCTTTACAACTATAAGAACATAATCAAAATGAAATATAGAAACCAACTAAATAAGATGAGTTAATTAATATCATAAAAAATTATCAAATAGTAGGCATATATAATACTTTTATTCAATATTTGACATGTCATTTGATGACGATTCTTGTGTAATTCTCAAATATTATTTTATAGTAAACAAGTAATAGAGATGGTAGTACTAGATATTTTTCCATCATATCATACTACTATAGAAATATAGAGGGTCAGCAATGGATCGAGTCGAGTTGGTGAGGGGTAATTTAGGAAATAAGAAAAGGTGTAGATGAAATGATATAGGAATTGAAAAGTTAGAAGGTAGAAAGGAAATTTAATGAAAAATGTAGGAAATGAAGAGAGAGAGTATAGTGGGAAGTTACGTAGAGAGGAAAATGAGGGAAGGGAGGGTGAGGTGTAAGGGGAGAGGGGACAAAGAAGAAGCAAAGGAAAAGCAATATGATGCATTTAGGGGACAAGAAAGCGGCTTTTAGTTTCACACCGCGACACTCCAACTTCCCCCCACGCGCATCTCTTCTTTTACACATTTTCCACTCCCACTTTTCTTTTTCTTTAATTAATATTTAATCATTTTATTATCCTTTTTAATTTATTTTCCTCTTTTACATTTTCAAAACGTCTATTTTAGCTTCTTTACGTCTTCGTTTGATTTTTTTAAGAAATATCCATTTTCATTTTTATCTTATTTATTCTTATTCTGATTTCAACACGATATTTTACTCAATAAATATATAAATGTAAATAAGACTACAAATAGGAATATTGTTAATTTAATTTTTCCCTTCAAATTTGTATTAATTCACATTTTGCCTTTCGTTAAAAATATTCAATCGAAGTTATTGCACGACAAAATGATGTATCGTTTCGTATATGAATGTTGTCGTTGGTGATTTTGAATTGAATAGCTTAACAGACATGAGATAAGAACAAAAGCGACAAAGCTAAGAAAGTAACAAGACTTTGTGCAAAAAAATAACATCTCACCTAGAGAAGTGGATTGTCCAAAGCTTTGTGCCAAGCCAATATGTTTATGGTCGAGTTTAACAAAGTACATAATAGGGCATGTCTCACATATACTCCGACCCAAAACATTACCCTAGGCCCATAAAGATGCTTGACCTCAACCTTAGTCAATATTGACTTTAGCAAAATATTAAATGGGGCATGCCCATTGCATACCCTAGTCCAAAGAGTTGAAGGTTTATCTTAATACAACTCTTAACCTTAAAGAGAACAATCTAGGTCAACTACTTTGATTAATTTATTGTTATAACTTCAACGATGGGGTAAATTAATTCTTACTCTCAAACGCTAAGACTTCCACACTATTTCATTACGTGATTCACTAATATGCATGTCTTTCTTTATTTTGTAAGTCACATTTTTCTCCCTCTAAACAAATTTACCGTTATTGCCATGTGATAGCCATACTATTTTTCTCTATCTGAATTTTGGAATCAATAAAGTGTGTCTAACAACTCTTAATATTGGGAATGACCCACAATTACCTGGACACATCACCCAAATATGTTTCCTTGTCCTACACTAAAGTTTAAGGGTTGAGAAGATGGTATGAATATGAAAGAAAGTCCAAACGTGGATAGAGTGATAGTTAAGGTAACTACACTCGCATCAGTAGAAAAGAGAGAGAGATACTTTTATTTCTTTTTATTTTAAAAAATTATACGAATTAATTTTTGGTTTTGATGTGTATAATAATTTCACCAAAACGGACATGCTAATTCATCTTCTTCTTCAACGAGTGTATTAAGATCGTGCCAAATTTGTTTCAAGATAGTGATTTTCACAGCACTGTGGTTTTGATTCGATATTGTCGACATTTATAATGATGCATTTCTCAAAATTAAAATTTAAAGTCCACAATTTTCATATCTAATAGAGTGGTTAACTTTAACCTTTAAAATTTATATTTTTTTCTTGGAAGGATCAAGAATTCAGAAATCTAATAAACAATTTTAGATTTAGAAAACGTATTGAGAGTTGAAAAACTTATTAGGAAAGTTTTTAAATTTATGAAAGCTTGTCAAACCACTAACACGAAAATATTTTCAAACTCACAATTAATCTCCGGTGATTATATATATATATACATACATAAATATCAACCATAATAAAATAAAATAAAACGATACAAAAAAAAAAAGGTAAAGCAACAACACGATAGATCAACAGTTAAGACATTTGTATCATGATGTTATGAATAAAATTAAAAAATATATATTTATGGTATATGAACTATATAATGTATAAAGTTTAGGCCATGAAAGAAAAAATTTTGATTTTAAGGTGTAAAGATCAAATTGTTTTAAAACTAATTCAAGTATAATTTTAATAGATAAAAACACCAAAAAAAAGATTCAACGATATGATCTTGGTTAAATTTTAGTATCATTGTACTTGTAATAAATCTTAAACTTGTAAGGCAGATTTTCCATTAGGATAGTTAGTGAGTTTGATACTATATTGGTTATATATATATATCGAGCCTTCGATTCCATACTAAATCTGTTTATAGTTTTCAAAATGTATAGTAAAAATATTACACTACAATAAATTTGGTTTTAGATGTCAATTATGAGCTAATATGGTACCATTATGATGATAGTTTACAAACTTCAAAATCTTGAACTAAGATGATATTTTATCTTTTCATATTTTAGCATTACTAATTACTAATTTAATAAATTGTAAAAGAATAATAGTGTTTTTGGCCAAAAAAGGAAAGTGGAGGGGAAGGAATTTGAATGATAGTATTGGAGTGGAGGTGGGAGTGATGTTGAAATGGATGAGAGAATCACGTGAGAGGCACGCGCTGAGGGAAAAGTTGGGGAAAGTTGAGAATGTGGGTATTTTAATGGAGGATCATTAACTGCCACTCAGACTGTCTCTGCACGCTTTGCTCCCTATTCAAATGCCTAAATTTTGCAATTCATGCCACCATCATTTTTAATCCTTTATCATTATCCCCCCACCTCTTGGGCTTCCCTCAAATTTTCGGCCCAATTCCACCCTTTTTTTCCCCCTCTTATTAATATTTTATTTTAAGACCGACGACACAAATAACAAATTTTAAGGTTTCCTTTGAAAAAATAATAATAATAAAAATTTTAATCGTAAAAAATAAAAAAAAAATGATTTTTAAAATAAGAAAATACTAATTAGTAAATATCTAAATTACTCCTACACACTAAAATTGATAAAACCAAACATTACAAACTAAAACAAATTCAAAAAAACGCAAATACACTGTATCATTATGCAAATACACTATATTATTGCATTATATTAAATCGAATGTCGTCAAAAACACCCATTTCTCGATAACTAAAATTTCCATCAAGCTAAAAAACAGTACTTAATTTAATTGAAGCCAACCATATAACATAAAACTAAAACTTCAACAAGAACTACTAAAACTTCAACAATAACTCACAAAACAACCCTGATATTCACCTAAATACTGTTGGTTGATTGCTCTTACAGCCACACAGTAACAGTAGCGATGGTATATAGTAAATAATAACAAAAAAGATATATATAAAAAAAGGGAGAGTGAATGAGAGAGGAAGATCTATGACACTTATCTACGCTACCCTACGCCACGGAGGCAGTCTCGACATAAACGACAACGTGAGGCAGTCGATGGATGTGGTGGAATAGCTCTCATAGACTGCAGTTGAGCAAAAGGGCACAGACGACGACATTACACTTCACGCGAAGGAGGAAGCTCTGGAAGAAGACAAGGAGACAACTTTGTGAGGTAAGGTAGAAACTTAGGTTTCTTTATTTTTCTTTTTTAAAATGTTTTTTAACTTACAAAAATATTAGACACACATGCATACACGCGCACACGCATGCGCATGCACATGCACATGCACACATACAGTCACACAGATAGACACGCAGAAGATACCCAACCCACGACTTATAAAACAAGTTACACAAATAAAATCCACAACAAAAATTTGAACGGATGAGAAATAACTATCTAACTGTATATTACAATTACATCGTATGTGTAAATATAGGTTAATTAAATTCCATAGCTAATTTGAATCAATTAGGAAGAGAAAAACGATGAAGAAATTTGTTTAATTTAAATCAATTCGTGAAGTAGTTATCAAAATCTAATTTGAATATTAAAAATCAATTCAAATTTCAAAAGAAGGCAAAAATTTCGGTGACTCTTAGTTTCAGTTTTGAACTTGGATCTGTTAGATTATAATATGATTAATTTGGTTATTAAACCAGCTCTTCAGTTACATTGTATTTATATCCCGGTTATTAATCAAGCTTTTCACTTACACTGTATTTATATCTTGGTTATTAATAAAGCTCTACACCTACATATTTAATATTCCGGACATATGAACTAACAAAGAGCAAATCGAGTACTATTAAAATGTCTGCTAAAATAGTGAATAAATATGAAATGTGTACGATTGAATCTAATAACATATACAAAATAATTTAAACCTTAAAAAATATGGAAAAATATCAGGTTAATTTATTAAGAATATGTTTAAAATAATGAAAAATAATTCAAACGTTTAAATAAATTTGAAATTTGATTAGATAAAATAAAAATTGATAATATATGGATATTTAAAATATAGTTTTGGTAAAAAAAGATATAGATATTTAATTCAAGTGAGATTAATTCAAAAATTGATAAAACGGAATCTAAATTAATAATAAAATATTTATCTAAATGTTAACTACTCGAGGAAAATAAAAAATGGCAGTTATTTTAAGGAAGGGTGGTTATTTTAAGGAATGCAGTTGTTTTTAGTTTTTCAAATGAACAATTAGAGGGAAAGTAAAAAACTAAGATATCAACAATTACTCTTATATAAAACCCTATCATTATTTATGATTCTATGCTTACCATGTATTTGTAACTTCATCAATAACAAAAGTTACGTATTAGACAAGGGTAAAATAAATATTTGAAAAATTGGTGACCATGTACATATCATGTGAGTTGCCATAAATCTTATTATTTGTTGATTTTGTCAATTTTTAAAACCAAACCATAAAATCTATCATATGCTCCAATTCTCTAATATTTTATGTATTCCCATATTCCCATATTTTATTTTAATTTTACGAACGAGTGCATTTGTCAGTTATTATTGAGCCACATCATATCAATTGTTCTACCTCATTTTACTTATACTAGTTCGGAGTTTGTTTCTTTAAATTAGTTAAGACATGTACTCTTAAATGAAAAGTCAAAAGCTTAATAGTTTATTTGGATTGACTAAAGAAAAAATGTTTTTTTAATTTTTTTTATTTAAGTTCTTTTGATAAAAAGCAGTTTAAATTACATTTTAAAAGTGTTTAAAAAACTATTACGAGTAGTCATCAAACATTTCAATTTTTTTAAAAATGACTTATTTTCAAAATTAAACATTTGAAAAGTTAAACCAAAATTACATTAAATCCTACCACTTCAATTTTTTTTTTTTTTAAATTTATTTTCAGTTAACTCCCTTTATCTGTCTCCGTCTATCTTTCTTAAACCCAAATTGTATAAGCAAAAATCAATCAATTACCACATAAATAAAAAAAAAATCTTCGCTTATTTTGAATGGTAACAAATTAAAAATAGTATGCTAAAGTGTGTATAGTTCAATTGGCGTCCGAGATACATTAATAATTTAATAGAAATGATTAATGACAATTTTGAATTTAAACTTTTTAAAATGATAGTGAACTAGATGTTACTTTACTTTACTTTTAATTTTTTAATATTTTATCATACAATCATGTTATGTGCGACATTAGGACATTAATTAAAAGTGAATTTACAATACTAGTGTGTAATAACATTACAATATTTCTTCATGAGTGTACATATCTTAACCAATCGAATTAGTTTCCACGGGCAATATATGTAATGTTGGCTAATTCAAGAATGTTATTGATAATTCAATTTACTGTTTTGATGTTTAATATTTCATGATTTAAATTTGAACCTCTTCGTATGAGTACACAACAAGTTAGGTCTAGAAATTCTTTCATATCTCATATCACAGAACTGTGCCAAAAAGATATTGTAATTAATTGATTTTATTTTATCCATATATAGACAAATTATAATATTATAATTAAATATTCCCCACAAATTTCCAACATGTATGAGACATCCAAAACCAAATTGAAATTTTCTTTTGAGTTCCACGGGAAAGACATCTTTTTTTGGGTTTGAATGAATGGGCGATGGGATGGGACCATATTGTGAGAGAGCTATTTTTTGAAGTTGAAAATTTTGTGTTTTTGATTAGTGGAATTATTGTAAGGAAATGAATATGACTCTTTGTCGGAGCACGTGCCAGACCACGTGCGGAATCTGCATATTGAAAGCTACAAACTCTCTTCTACAATGGGGAGAGAGGGGAACACAAATTTCTTGATGCTCAAAAAGGAATTTTGGATTAGGGTTTTGGTCTTTTGCTTGTGCACAGAATACGTATCTAATTCACCTTTTGTTCTTTGTTGTATAATTTTAATAGTTCGGGATTCTACCGTTTCTCTCTTTTTTTAAATGTAGAAAAAAACATTGGTTGACAAACACAATGCAACTACCACTTTTATATATTCGTTAAATGAAATAAAAAATAAAATAAAAATGTATTTTTTTAAAATCTTATATGTTTAAGGGTGATACGAATAATAAAACGAGTTCAAATGTATTTAAAAAGTATGTTTTTTTAAAAAATAAAATAAAATAGATTTGGGATTTTTAAACCAACCTTTTGTTCGAGTTTCCTTTTGAAATGTTGAGCAATTATAAGGAATGATACTGAAAAAAATAGGCAGCAATATATTATATATAACATTTCAAAATTATTTTCAGTAGTTTAATATCTAAAAGTTTTATACAGTTCTTATTTATATTTCTTTTGATATTCGATTTACGTTATTTCATTATCTAAACTTTAATATTCATGAAGACATACCAATTATAATAAATCAAAACCTTATTTTATTATCTTCAAAAAAATTAAAAGACCAAATTTGGAAAACAAAAGGAAAAACTATAGGCAACAAAACAATATTCTAAAAAATAAAAGATCAAGAGTTATATATATAAATAATAATTGATACTTTCCAAAAAGAAAAGAGAAAAAAGAAAAAAGAAAAAAGAAAAAAGAAAAAAGATTCTGGGCCTCATCTGGAGTCGCTAACCGAAACTGGGCTCAAATGTCGAGCTGTCCATCATCACTTAATTTTTTTTTCTTTTTAACTTTTATTTTGAATATGATAATTAATCTACTTGATCCCTAAGTCCCCTTTCACAACTATTTTTTTTTTTTTCACTTTTTGATTATTTAAAATTAAATCTATTTTCTTCAAATTTCTTACCATGATTTGTATTTTTCTTAATATAATAGTTAAATTTTTAGTCAAATTCTAAAAATAAAAACAAGTTTTTAAGAGCTACATTCTTTTTAGTTTTCGACTTGGTTTTTTAAACCATGGTAAAAAATAGATAACAAATGAAGAAATTTGGGAGTGGATAGTGTCTATAGGCTTAATTTTTAAAAACAAAAACAAAAACGAAATGGCTATGAAGCACAGATATGTGAGGCAAAGAATTAGTATCAGACACGTATCGGATACCGATACTTCTAGATACTTCTCAGATACGTATCTGACACGCGATTTGACGTATCTATACTTTCAGATACTTTTCATATACGTATCTGACACGCGATTTAACGTATCTATTTCTATGCGTATTTTTCTTTTATGGTTCAGATACTTTTCATATAAGTATCTGACACGCGATTTAACGTATCTATTTCTATGTGTATTTTTTTTTATGGAAAAAAAAAGTAACTCATATAATCTTTCCCAATCTAGGCAACCTATGTAAAAAGTTCACTACTCGAGTCCAAAACTAAAAGAAAAATAAATAAATAACGGACCAAACCCTAGACTAGAATCATCTAATCTCCATATTCACATTTGAGTCCTCACAAAGTCTACCAAAATATAAACCATTTGGATATCTTCAACAATAAGTTTTTCGTTTATTTTCATACTTCTCTCTCTAATCTTCTTTGCAATATGAATCACTTTTCTATTGCATTTTATTAACTATTGTACTTCAACATCTTAGATTTTTTTTTTTAAAATTTTTTAATTGTATTTCAGTGTTTGTATTCTATTTTGTGTTATTGTTATTAACTTGTATGCTAAATTTATCTATATCCTAGATTTTTTTGAAGAAAAAAATGTATCTTCAACGTATCAGTATCCTCTTTTTTTAGAAATATATATATTAAAAAAAATATATAAAAAAATGGCGTATCCTTAGACGTATTCATATCTTGGTTTTTTAGAAATCGACGAATCGCCGTATCCGATCGTATCCGTATCGTGTAGCCGTATCTGTGTCTGTGCTTCATAGCGAAATGGTTACCAAACGAGGTTTAAACTTTCAAAATTGTCTTTAACATGTTCTTGAATTTTTATTTTTATATTTAATAGATTTTTTTCAATTTTTTGAGAGAGAATTTAAAAACATTTGATTTTAAAAGGAATAGATGTCTTAATCGTTGATATAGTGCTAGTTTACATATATATTGCAGGTGTAAACTTTAAGTCTATGGTATCTTATTTATGATGTCATATTGAAAAAGGGTTTACATCTTGTACTAGCTCAAAATTTTTTAAGTTGATTTCATTCTTGTGTTTAATTTTCAAAATATCTATTTTAAAAATAATTTTAATTTTGGCCATAATTACAGAAAATGTTTTCTTTGTTTATATACCACAGGGAAATTTTATCTTTCTTTTAAAGTTGATGTGGGGCTACATTCAGTCAATTTTAAAGCGCAATAACATAAAAAGAATAAACTTAAGTTAAAAGTTCATTTTATTTTAGTTTTCCATTTTAAATTTTATGCCTGCATCCATGGACTGATTCGAACTCTGCCTTCATGATTTGTTGGTTTCTTTAAGTTGTTTTATTATTTTTCTTTTATGTCACGTTAAAAAAAAATAAATCCAATTCTTAATAAAGATTTTTTTTTTTAATTTTTAAAATCACAAGTATTGTTTTTAAACTCTTTACATTTGACATTTAAAAAGTTAATAAATGTGTGGATTTTTAATTTAGGTGAGAAAATATATTTTAAAACTTTCAATTTCATATCTAATAGAGTAGTTGACCGTAATGTTTTAACTAAATTTCATATTCAACAAGGTTTTAAATGAGTTTACTAATTATTAGATACAAAATTTGAAATTTACCATCCCATTAGATGTAAAATTCAAATTTTTTCTCAATTTTTTTTTTAAAATTTGATTACGTGTTATTCATAATTCTATTAGACATTTTTAGAGTTAATGAACCTATATTAGACACAAAACTTAATGTTCATCACTTATACTTTTTAGGTTAAATTACAAAATTGACTCATATGATTATGAAAAAGCTAGAATATAATTTAGTGTCTAGTTTTAAAAGTTAGAAATTTATGCCATATTCGGTAATTTTTTCGTTTTTTATTTTTGAAAATTAAGTCTATTTCTCCTCAATTCTTACCATGATTTGTATTACTATGACTGAATTCTTAACCAAATTTAAAAAATAAACACAACATTTTAATTTTGTTAGATTTCAAAAATTGACTTGATTTTAATTGAAAAACATAGATAACAAGAGAAAACTTGAAAGTGGAAGTAGTGTCTTTAGGTTTAATTTTTAGAAATAAAAAACGAAAAACGAAATGATTAACTAAACGAGGTGTTAATCTCTTTATAAATAGTCTCAATAATTCGATAAAATCTTTATAAATAGTTCCTAATATGGCGGCTATTAAAAGAATCATATCAAATCATAGAGATAAACGAAATTTGTAATTAAAATTCGGAAATTGAATAGACAGACATAAACAAGTCAAGATTTGGGCCGATAGAAATGGAAAGAGGATGGATAAGGAAAGGAAAATATGGCATCATGGGAGCATTGGCGACATTGGCATGGGCAAAAAAAGGTTAATCCGGTCTGGCATATATCTCATCCATCATCATCATCAGCAACAACAGCAATAGTAGCTTCTCCGCTGATTTTGCGTTCCTTTTTTTCTTTCAGACCAAAAGACAAATACTTGGTACGCATGCACCCCAAAATTTCCTCTCACTGCAAGCCGTTGGTTGCTGCCATCATCAGATCGTATCGGATCGGAACACAAGCGAATACATGCAAAACCCTCACAACAATACAACCCCTATATGCTATGGGTATCAGATTCTAATTTCAGATTCCCATTCTGATTTAGAATGGGAACATCTTTTTCTCCTTATTCTTCTTTCTCGTACGTTTTCCGTATAATATAACGAATTGTGAATTTCTGATCTCTGCCTTCACAACATTTCCGACTTCCATCCATATATCCAGAATTAAAATACGAGTTTGATGAATCTGCGAATTATTTGTTGTACGATACCGTTTGGTTTAATCATTTTTTTTTATATATTCATAGTAGGTAATGGAACTCGTGACTTCTTAGCCTTTTATCAATGTCATATCTCTTGTTTATATAATTAGATCAAATTATGATGATGGTTGGTATAATCATTTTAATATGGTAACAAATAAAAACACAATCATATATTTGTAAATTCCATGAAAAGAAAGATTTTTTATTTTTATTTTTTTTGGTAATGAAAAGGATGGAGTTGAAATGAAATGGGGGCAATGGTAGGAGACAATCTCTGAACAAGATGGTTGCAGGGTGAAAGATGACGATAATAAACTATCATCCATCATTATACTCTTCTTTGTGAAACCACTCTTTCAAAGTACCAAAGTTTTTACTAATTTTTCTCTTACATTTTTTGGTTGTAAACATTCAAACCTTCTTTTGTTGTTGTTACTATTATTAGTTTTCTCTTGAGTGCTTCCTTTCATAATCATTATGTCCTTTCACGGGTGTTTAGTAATATAGAAACACCATTCTCTCTCCCACTCACCTTTTTCTTTTTCCTAATTAAAAAAAAAAAAAAAAAACTCATATACTCTTGAAAAAATTGCAATATTAATAGAGTAATAACCCTTTTCAATTTTGAACCAAATTGAGACATGAAAACCATCCCATAGTGAATTTGAAAAGAACAAAATAACGATTTAATTTTTCATTTTAGGTCACCGTGATAATATTACATATCTAAATTTTTATTTCAATTTCTATATGATTTATGCTTGAACCATTAATGAAAGGTCAAATGTATTACTACAACTTTTGTTATTATAAAAGTGTTTTTTTAAACCAAATGACAATGCTCAAAGATATTATTTTGAATATAATTTAACCATTTTTCTACTATTCTATCCCTAAAAATTTCTACTACTACATTCATTGTTTGACATAAAAAAAATATTTAAGAATGTGTAAGATCTAGAAAATAAATCAATTATCATTTAATAACGTGTCAAATGTTAAATGGAAGAAACATGTTCTATCTCTTCCATGCTATGCTACAAGAACGCCTCATGAGTCAATGTCATCATTTTTTTATAGAAATTCATTTAATAAGGAGATCACATGTAGCATTTAAGGGGGCGTTTGAGGTAAGAATTATCTTAAGACTATAATAACCACCTCTTGCTACAGTAAATATTATTTTATAGTCCATAATTAGCTACAATCAATACTATTTCAAAATTCTTATTTGCTACAATATTTACAATTTGCTACAGTTTTTATTATTTACATTTATCAATTTTTTATTCTTTGCCACAATGTTTATCATTTCTTTCTCAAACTAAAATAGTTTACATCTCAAACACATACTATTATAACTCAAACTAAAATAATCTACACCTTAAACACTATTATAATCTAGAATTATAATAATCAATTTCTTGCCCGATGTTAAAAATGGGGTTCAAATTCGATAAAAAAAAGTGTAATTGACTTTAGGTTTCAGGTAAGGTTTGAGGTTGTCTTTAATTAGTCTTTAACTATGAGCACAATGGTCAAAAAGATGGGGCAAATATAAATATATACGGTAAACTTTAGGAGTTGTATATTAGAATTTCATTATAAAACCATTAATGCGTAGCTTTTACACATGGTATAAGCCTTCTTTAAATATAAGGATGGGTGTAAATTAGAGAGAAATGCAAGGGAAAAAAAACAGTAGAGGATTTTCACTAAATTAAATTTAAGTGGTATTTCATATGCTAAAATTTTATGTGCTTTTCTTTACTTATCCCTAAAGAATTGTGTGATAATTTTCTTATTACCTTGGCAAGATTATTGGAGAAGAATATAATTTTATTTATGTGATTTTAGTTGATTATAAATGGAATATAGAAATAATAGCAATAAATGATGTAAATCGATTAACTTAATATTTTTAATTTAAACTGATGTAATTTTTAGTTTATAGAATCTAAATCTCTGAGATATAAATTAACATTTGTAAAAAGATTTTTTTTTTTAATATTTCGAATACTTGTATTTTGCTACACATGATTTATTGTTAATTTTGAAGAATTAAAAGTATATTACATGAATATAGATTACATTTTGTTTAGTACAACAATTTTTAACACTATTTTATTATGTTGCTCAGCTCTCTTCTCTGTTAATCGTCAACATATTTCACCATATGTAATAATGCGAACACAGTTTGGCACTTGCTACCATGCGAAAACCTTTTTGAAATTGAAAATTTTCAGATTATATAAATAAAGGTTAAACTACAAATTTCAACTTTGTTTATTTCAAGTTTCGAGGTAAATTATCCTGGATGGTGTCTATACCTCCTTTGTTTTTGTACTCAAGTGATAAGAGTAACAATAAAATTGAAAATAGGGGTTGGAGGTAAAATTTTCCGAACATTTTTGTGTTCATAGTCGAAAGTCAGATGTTTGACCATGGTTCAGTCATCTGGTGGATGGGCTCGAGTAAGAGTTTGGGCCTTCTTTGGGATGGGCTCAATTCAGTCATGGGCTTTCCTGAAGCCCACAAACATCAATTCGGCCCAAACGAATTTGATGCAAAATTTATCATGAACCCTTTGATTGTTATTATTATTAATATTACCATATAAGTTTTTTCTTTTTTGAGAAAATATTACCACATAATATTTGTTTGTCACGAAATTGAACTTTAAATTAATTTTTATCCCATTTTGTTTCAAATTTTTGACAAGGTAGTATAATTAAAGCATTGAAATAGTAAATATTAAATCATCATGATCTCAAATCTAAGGGGTAATTGCGATAATGAAATAGTAATCATAAAAGTTTAACAGCGACATTGTTTGGAAAAAGTAAAATATAAGTTCGACATTTTCTCCCAAACTCGTGAAAGTATTATTTATGTATTCAGAGGAAAGTTGAAAGTTTAATTTAAAAAGAAATTACAGAATCAAAATTATATTTGTTAATCATTGGATTCCATTATTGTCTTCTTTGTCTGACAAATTATGTAATCTCATAATTGAAAAAGTAAAAAACCACTATGGCTGAGCTAGAAATTCAACCTTTTTTTTTTCTTCCTACATTTTCCATTATTATAATAAAACAATTATTAGTTCTATTTCTTTTAATAATTCCAACATCATCATTCTAATTTTCAATAAATAATATAAAATTTAATTGTTATTTCACACTTACATCAATCTCCTCGTACCACAATTCCCATTACACCACTCATTTCCACACACCTCCACTTGTTACCCTTGCAACACTGCCACATCCTTCACTTTGCCACCACACACCACTAGTTGTCACTTCCAAATGTATCCCTGCATCACTACAAAATGCACGCATCATGTGATTATTTTGATTTCCTTAATTTACAGGTAAAAAATGGTATTAAAGCAAAATATTACCAGTAGAGTGTATTAGTTCAATTAAATTAGCATTAAAGATTTATTAGCTTTTGTCTTAATATTATTCTAAGTATCCTTTGTGGTAATAATTAAATTTTGCTAATTAATTCTATTGAATAGTATCATGATAAACCTAGTGTTTCCAGCAGTAAAATCGTAAGACTGCTGGTAAGCTTGGTGTTCAAGTGTTGTAGAATTTTAGCATCTTGATTATTCGTCACCAAAGATAATTAGAATCTTAATAAGTTTTTCAAGCTTTAATTTTTAGTGTCTAAGTTAATCGAAAAAATACTCTCTAAAGCCTATATTACAAAAGACTCCAACATAATTGAAGATTATACAAATGATTCTCAACTCTCTATAGTCGATAGTCAATAGCAAGAATAGAAAAAACCTCCATAATTGGAATATATCAAAAGTAGATATTAAAACTATTTATCAAATAGGAAAATTTTACCTTCTTCAAGAGTATAGAATGAAGACGGAACAATTTGTCCCAATTAATAAACTCTAAAATCTTCATTTATTCTCAAGACATCAATTCTTCAACACTAAGAAAATTTCTTCATATAGGATTAGTTCAAATTGCCATAAAACCTCTTTATAGGATAGGACAAGATACTCCAATTCTATTACTATTACATGACAAAAGACATAGAAACTTTTCAAATTCATTACTCTCTATAGTTGAATCAAATCTAGAAAGAGGATCGGTTTACCTCAATTGTTATCCAAACTTTTCAATTTCATTAAGTGATCAAAATATACTTCAATCTTTAATACTTGATATTAAAATTCTAAATATGGATTGGGAACCATAAACTGAATCAATTGTAGGAATATTTTGAATACATTACAAATTAATGCATACAAATTTATTCCCTAAAGCTCTTAGAACTTCACCTAAAGATCAAACCTTTCTAATGGAAGCAATACTGAATACTTAAATACTTTTACTCCAAAAATGTTATCTTGAAATCAAATTACTCATAATCCCAGATGGAATTTAGAAGATGCCTTTAAACCATCAATTGAAAATCCGAAATTAACCCAAATTATTGAAAATGAAGATGGAAGTGTCAAAATAAAGTTTCAATCTTCAAGAATAGAACTTCCTAGATTTTCTACTGCATATGAACCTCCTCAACCAAGTACTTTTATAAACCTTCAAGGAGCCCGGTTTGTTGAAACACAACATTTTTATACAAAAGGTAAGGATCCAACTTTATCTCCAACCCATTCTGATATGTAAAATATTAATAAATTAAATATTATTTCCAAACCTTTTATAATTAACAAAATAGAACTAGATACAAGATTTTGGTATGACAAAAACAAACTCTTAAGAAATATATTTTTTGAATCCTTTAACAAACTAAACAAAGTGAGATTCGTGATGAATATTACAAAACAATGGAAAAACTAAGAATAAATATATATTTCTTCCATTGGATGAAATATAGGACTTATTATCAAAACTTTACATCTCCTTCATATCAAACTATTAACACAGATGCTTCTTCTCCCACATGGGAGACTATAAATCCTAAAAGATACATAATCTCTCTTGGGTTTTATACCCTAAAACTCGTAGATGGTGACTGTAATTAAATGACCGTCACTAATAAATAGTTATTAATATTTTTCTTAATAAGTGTTCTTGATGTTTTATTTAATTCAGTCTTATTAATCTTAAAATCTAATAAACTAACATCCCAGACTTTCTTTTGAGTCTTGAACTGTACGTAGAGACATATAGGGATCAATGTTCAAGATATAACATAAAGGGTCTATAGTATAGGGGTAAGGTTGGGTATCTTATCCTGGTAACACTATGGATACAACCCACTTTGTATTTGATACAAACACAGTGATCCAATGTGTTCATGTAAGAGACATGCAAGTGGGGGTATCCTAGGCAATGAGTTTGAATAAGACCAGACTGCAAAATAGTAACCACTAGATGTAACTCCATTGACTACTAAGGTTTCTATTTCAATAGGATGACCTAGGCAACTTAGTCTTACTCCTGAGTATATTATGAACTTCTATTCACGAGAGATTGTCCTTTGATTTGTATGGGTGAGAGTGGCCAGTTTTTCGACTCAATATGCCTACCATTTTGGTTATAAAATCAAATGGAGAGCTGGGAATATGATCATTCAAGATGGATTTCACTTCTTCCCGACTTCTGGGTAAATGAGTGTTACTTTATGTGGTGTCTTCGGGATTTGAACAAAGGGCTCTACCCTTTCATTGGCCCAAGAGAGTTTTTGTTTAATAGTTGGACCATAAACAGGTTGTTCATTAGAGGAGTTGGTACTTAAGGATGTATAGGTAACCTAGGGGTAAAACAGTATTTTGACTCAACTGATGTTATGAACACTTGTGAAGGACTAACTTACTGTTATTGGTTTATATCTGTGGACACAAACATATCTGTAGTGAGAAGAGTACAGTTGTGGGTCTTTAGTGGGTGTATCCACAATTCACGAATATTGATTAATTTGATTAATGAGTTTAACCAATTAATCTCACATCGTTGGAGCTTCTAATCTACAGGTCCATTAGATCCCCTTCCTGGCTTGTAAAGGGTATTGAGGTAATTTGTCATTAAATTGAATTTGAAATGTTCAAATTCAGAATTGGGTTTTTTATTTTATTTATTTTTTTATTTTTTAATTTTTAATATAAAGTTTAATTTTTGACTTTATTATAATTTTGGATATGATACAAAATTAATAAATGAGAGAACAAAATATTTTAAAGGGGTTCAAATATTAATTTAATATGAATAAGATTCATATTGAAAACTATATATTAAAATTAATGCACATTAGATGCCCATTAAACCTATAGGTTATGTGAGAGGGAATCATTTAAATATGATTTAAATGGTTATTGGTTTTTATTTATTTATTTAAATTAAATAAATAGTTTTATTTAATTTTAATTAAATAAAAATGTAACTCCTCACGTAGGGGAGTTAATAGAGATGTGAGATGAATCTTACGTCTCCTCACCTCTCCCATTCTTTTTTTAAAAAATAAAATAAGATAAAGAAAGAAAAGCAATTTTTTTTTATCTCTCTGTTTTTTTTGGTAGAAGCAAAAACTCTCTATGTTTTTCCCAAAATCCTACCAATTTCAAAATAGAATCCCACAATTCTCAAACCATCAATTTCCCTTCAAGAATAGGGAGGACTCCAAGTGGTGGTGTCCATTCCTAATTTATAAGAAAAAATTCCGCAGAATTCCCAAAAAGTTTGCAAGGTAGGGTTTCTTCTCTTTGTAGGTTTTATTTCGCATGTTTAATCTATTTTGATTTGTTGTTTTTATTTTATTTTTTAAAAAATTTTAAATGACATTTTGAAATATATTTTGGGTTCTGAATGTTATGGCTTTCGCTGTGCCTTAGGGTTTTAATCCCTACCATTGGTATTAAAGACAAATCGGATTATCAATTTGGCCATTATTATTATTATTTTTTGCATTGGTTTGGTGAAATTTACTATATTTAAATCATTCCTCTGTAAGTCTGAGTCTAGAATTAGGGTTCGTGTCGATGAAGATCACGACCAATTTGGTTGAAAAATCCGACATTCTGCATCCATGCACAATTCTATAGAGAATTAGGATTAGCAAAACGGGTTCGGTTCGACTACGGTTTAGTTGTGGTCCGATTTGGCTAGGTTGGCTTGGTTCACAGGTTGGTGATCCAGTTTAGGCCAATTTAGGTTGGTCTGGTCCGATTCTGGAACGGTAGAAGAAATTTTAGGATAAAATTAGCTAAGTTAGTGTAATTTATTGCTTTAATTTATTCTAGGGCCCACAAATTGCAGGTTCATTTGCTATTTAAATGCTTTATAGATGTCATTTAAATAAATTCCACCTTAGGTTAAGAATGTTCATGTATTTTTTTTATATTATAAGTGTTATAATGTATGGTATGAAATGCATGATTTATAATTTCAAAATTTATTTAATGTATGTGATATTTTAAATATATAAAATTGGAGAAGCATGTTGATAATTATTTATATTTATTAATGTATATGAATATGCTTGGTTGATTTGTAAAATATTATATAAGTGTTATATTTAATTGGAAATCAATATGCATTGAGCATGAAACATGAAATGCATGTAATATGGTTTAATTTTTAAATTAGAATATGATTGTTAATTAATTAAAATCATGGCGAGCATGTTATAGGACTGATAATTAAAATTTGTAATAGTTATAATAATTAATGATTAGCAACCACTAACCTATAACAAAGAGCTGCATGCAAATATAGGATCTTAGGAAAAATATATTATTAAGTTTAAATTGTTTAAAATTAATTAACCTAAAATCACATTTCTAATTAGATTAGAATAATCACTTAGTTTCTTTTAAAATACTTTTAAAATTGACTAAGTAAGATAGGATTAAGGTTATAAGAGAACTCAACCGATACAGTTCTGTCTAGAATGGAGGTATTTAAGTTGACGGTTTACGTAACACCTCCAAACTGGGAACTTGATCGGAACATGAGTTGAATTAATCGAGTAACTATTAGCATGAAATGTCACTAAGTAAATTAAATGGTTTAATATACCTAGAACTTTAGTATAAAAACCTTATTATAGGAGTTATAATAGACATAGACCTAGATAGATTTATTAGCCAGAATTTAGCTAAGTATAGCAACATCCTAAAATAATTAAATATTTTAGTAGGAGAAAAATGATATATATGATATATCATTTTGAAGCTCTCACATCCCTAAAAGTTCACACTATAAGATCCATGCTCCGCTTCGTATCGCCCTGGACGTGGCCTCCATTTGAAAAGTGTTTACATGGGTCAATATCAAGGTGAATAGGGGAAATGTTCATAATAAGTGGGAGAAGAACATGTGTCAACGTATCTTACGGTCTCTTTCATTAGGTTGCATCGTGAGATTCTTATAATCTGCCTTCGTGTCATCCTAAAGCGACCATCCCTTTGGAGCGTCTGATCATAGATTTCAGAACAATGTAAACTCTAGAAATAGATAGGATTTCTTAGGTTAATTTTCAACAATTGTCTTTCCTAACGATAGCCTGTTGAAGTGTACCTCTGAAATTCGAAAATGAAAGGGTCACATTTACAGGATGAATTAAGCGAGTTAATGAATCCTTGACCAATCTAACGGTAGCTAAAAGCTATAGGAATAAGAGTCATTTTGGAATTAGTAATTAGCTGAGATAGTCTCAATTCGTAAGAGTGATAGCTGATCACCCTTCAGTGGCTATTGTCCTAAACCTCTGAAGTATCGTTGCAAAAATCAAATCAATAGTTTATTTAGGATTCTATGATTCTTGTTTTTTGCTGAATTGATTTGATATTTTTTGTGATGGGTTAAGACAAAGATAACTAAAACAGTCATTTGTTTGTTTGCTTTTCAACATGTCTTCCTCAATTATCAGCCTACTTAATGAAAAACAAACCGGAGAGAATTATACGATGTGGAAATCTAACTTGAATACGATTCTAGTTATAGATTATCTACGGTTTGTCTTAACTGAGGAGTGTCCTCAAGTCTCCGCTCGCAATGCACCCCTAAATGTTAGGGATGCATATAACCGATAAAGGCCAATGAAAAGGCCTAAGTCTATATCTTGGCGAGTCTGTTTAACGTACTCAACGAGCAACATGAGGCCATGGTCACTGCTCGTGAGATCATGGGTCCCTCCAGGGTATGTTTGGGTTGAAAGAACTCTTATTCAAGAGTACCTATGAGCGGAAGTGGATCTTTCCAAAAACATTGTGACAGAATTACCACATTTACATTCACACATATAGATATGCATCAAACGACTAATTACCAGCATACTTAAAGGATAAATAAACAAGAGACCAAGAGAACATACCAGTTGAAGACTTTCTTCACAGAAAATTTTGCTTTCGCTGGAACGACAAGCTATCGTTCAGCAATACCCAATCGTCTACCACGAACAGTCTCCACATGAACAGATGAAGAAAAATGGACGAAAACACCAATTGGAACCCTCAGTATTCTCGGAGTGAGAATCCAAAGAGTGGGCTTTGTTCGGATTTGGTAGAGGGGAGGAGGAAAAGAGATCGTATATAACAATCAAGCAAGTGGGAGAAAGACTCGTCTACCGTATAGACACAATGCTTGATCATTTAGGTGAAGTACACTATCGTGTAGGAAAAGCTAAGCGATCATCTATACGATTGTTTAGTAAAGCTCGGGTGCAAAAAAATTGGTTAGTAAAAGATAAACGATCATTTAGTAAATAGCACGCGTGGGTGTAAGCGGCCGTTCAGTAAACAACACTATCGTATATGCTCTGATTTACTAAGCGACGACTCTCTCAAATACTATGCAATCAAATTCTTAACACACTGTGAACTATTTAAGCGTCTCAAAATGATTTTTCATCTTACTCATCAGTTACGAAAACAGAAGAGACGCCGACCAATTATCCCATAACTGTTCAATTAATAAATAATAAATATAATCACATTATATTCATAACCTATGGATTAATATCATATATTAATCACAGTATTTTTCCTCCACTAGATATAAATCATATTTATATCCAATTTCCTCCAAATTAATGTATCTCATACATAAAGTCAATTATATCATATATAGTTAACTAGTTCAATTATATCATATATAATCGAACTCTCTCTTGTCAATTTGAACATTTCAAATTGACCCAAAAACTGATTCTCAATTTGTATCCAAGCCACCAAGGGGACCATATGAACCTATGGCTTGAAGCTCCAACGGTATGTGAATAACTGACTAAACTCTTTAGCCACGACATCCACCATTCGTTAACTGCCAGACATTCTACTAAAGATCGACAGCTGAACTATTCTTACCATAGATATATTTCTATATCTATCGGATATAACCAATCATTAGTACAATGACCCTTCACAGATGCTCGTAAGTACAACTAGGCCAATTTACCGTTTTGCTCTTGTAGTTACATCTTACTCCTTAAGTACCATTGATCCCTCTATGAACAATATAACATAGTCCTACTATGTGTGAACACCTCTTGGGCCATGAGAAGGTGTGTGGCGCCATATTATTCAAGCCCCGGGATCAACTTTAAAGGAGCAATCTATCTACTTACCCCTAATTCAGGGAAGGAGTGAACTCCATCTTGTGTAGCTGAGTTCCTTGCTCCCAAATCAGACGATTCCCCAAAGTGGTAGGCTTGAGTCGGTGCTCTGGTCACTCGCACCCAAGCAAATCAAAGGACCGTCCTCAATGGCAGGAGTTCCCAACTCACTCAGGATTTAGGTCATGTTACCTATGGTCATCCTAGTGAAGTGAAGTCTCTGTCATGAATGGGATTATATGACGAAACGTTCTTTGGGATTGGTGTCCTAATTCTCCCGGAGTCTTGTGGTTTGTAATTATACACCTTGTTTTATGAATAAAATAACTGTTATTTCATTTTGGCATTTACTCATATCCAATAAACAAAACTCCATGGTTATCTTATGTAAACTTAAACATGTATATGGGATATACAAGTAAATCACGCCTTAAGTGATAACCTAAATAGGTATGTAGTATAAGGATTAAGGTGGGATACTTTATTCTGGTGATACTACAGATACGACCCGCTTTGTTGAGGTTTGCAAGTGTTGTAAACTACTACAGATGGTAGATCCTGACCATTCATGTGGAGACATGCGAGCGGGGGTGTTCTATACAAAGAGTTTGTTATAAGACAAGACCACGAGATGACTAGACTCTGTATATAACGCCGTTGATACTAAAGACTTACATCTCACCTAATCGACCATAGGTGACATGACCTCAATCCTGAGTGTTTTGGGAACTCCTGCCTTTGAGGGTGGTCCTTTGATTAGTATGGGTGAGAGTGGCCAGGTTGCAAAATCAACATGCCTACCTTTTTGGGGACTTGTCTGATCTGGGAGCTGGGAACTCACTTACATAAGATGAAATTCACTCATTCCCTGAAGCAGGGGTAAGTAAATAGATTGCTCCCTTAAGGGCCGATTCCGGGGCTTGAACATAGTGGTCGCAACTTCTCTTTGGAAGAAAGGACTCAGTCATAGTAGGACTATGACTTATGTTCATTAGAGGATTTAGTGGTACTTAAGGAGTTAGATGTAACTACAGGGGCATAACGGTTATTGGCCGAGCTGTATTTACGAGCGATCTGTGAAGGGTTGTCGCACTGCTGATTAGTTAAGATGGACACATAATATATCTATAGTAAGGAGAGTTCAGCTGTCGGTCTTTAATAGAATGTCTGGCAGTTAATGGATGGTGGATCCCATGACTAAAAAGTTTAGTCAGTTATTCACATACCGTTGGAGCTTCGAGCTACAAGTCCGTAAGATCCCCTTGGTAGCTCAATGGATTCAAGTTGAGGATTAATTCTTAGTGTTGATTTGAAATGTTCAAATTGACAAGAGGTAATTTGATTATATATGATATGATCGGTATGGTGTATGAGATACATCAAGTGGAGGATTAATGTAAATGAGATTTACATTAATTTTCATGGAAAAGAAAAAGAGCTATGGTTTGTATGTTTCATGAGATGAAATATTAAAACTATAGGTTATAATTATATTATGGTAAATAGTTATCATTTATATTTATAATAATATTAATTATTGGATAATTATCTCTTTTTCTCTAATATACAATTGAGTGGGAGATTATTGATAGTTTCATGGTAACCGTGAGATAAAAAAGAAAAAATGTTTTCTTAATTTTTTGGCAATGTTGATTTTGAGTTTTCTATTCTCGGAAATTACTCATGGAGAAATTGTCAAGTAAATAAGATTTACTAAGTGACAACTTGGAGTTAGCTAAACGATCGTGGAGTGTTCCTACACGATAGACACTCAACTAAGCGATGAGCTAAATGATCGCATAGTGATGACGGACAAAAATGCACATCATTATAGGCCTTTGATAACGAACAGAAATGCACGTTATCATAGTGCTAAGTTCTTAAACAATGTTGGATTGCGTTGATAAAACATGTTAAATTACGTCCATCAAGCATCAATTTCATAATATTGCGGTCGCATGCGTTCATCGCATAGGAACAGTTGATTTTAGTGTTTTTATGCAGAATATGCGTTGACGCAATGCAAGAATTGCGATAATAGGAAATCATTGGACGAACGCAACTTCACCGCAAGGCATTGCGATGATCGTGTTTGCAAATATTTGGCCAAGAAGGATCATCGCAACTTGGTCAGTGCAACATGGTGGGCGCATCTGGGTGAAAGGCCAATCAATCGCGATGGGACAAAAAGCTGATGACAGTCAAATCCGAATTAAGTTGACAGTCGATAACAATCATAAGTACATTCAGCTTTTCGGTGACAATTATTTGGCGCATCAATCAGGAATTAAAGCCGTCCCTTTTGTACAATCATGAGAGAGAAGCTGCCTTTCAACCTGGATGCTCTATAAATACCAAGTGCATCCTTCAGAAAAAGGGTTAGCCAGTTCAATAGTTTGAAATTTCATACTTCAGTTCACTCATCTTTGTGCATAGTTTTCCATTCGTTTTAAGGAAGAGCAAGAGAAGAGTGGTGACGCTGGAGATCGCTCAGGACAACTTGAGAGAGAACCTTGAGGTGAAGAAGCAGAGAGCGGGATGACTCTCGCGAGAGCGAGATTATCTTTTGAGCAGGACTAGAAATCAGTGTAAAAGCATGGGCAACAAGAGATTGCTTCCAGGCCCTTTAATCTATACTTGCATTGTTATTTTGTACTTCATCTTCATATTTATACAATGGAAGTTTTATTTCTATATTTGTTCACTCTCTTAGCACACATGAGTAGCTAAACTAGTCGAATGGGTTTAGAAAAACTAAGCTAACATGACCTAGGAAGTTCATTGCTTGCGATTGTCTTGTTTTATGTTGTGCCAAATACCCTTTAGAGCTACTGGAGAGAGAGTCTAAAGAAAGAACCTAATGACTTGAGAGAGCTAGGTTAGAATCTTGACTCGAGAGAGCAAGATTAGAACTGCATAAATAAGGGATAGGGACTTAGAGATAAGCTCTATTTGTCAACCTGCATCACATGCATCCTAGAGATGGGAATGATATTATGTGGTCGCCTTATTTGTGTGTGTGTCATTTCGTCATCGCATAAATAAAAATAGAGGCTTATGTGTAGGTCCTATAGACTTAGCACATATATCGCATGCGTTCTAGCCTTAGAAGTCGTGGCATTCACACCGAGAGATGGTTTACTGTTGTATGCATGTTGCCTAATCGCATAGCATGAACGCATCCTAGGAAGTGTTAGTCGAAACTTTTCTCAACCCGTTCACCACATACTCATCGCATTTCCCGTTTATCAACTCTTTTCAAACTTCGCCGCATTTGTTTATTTTTCATCAATGCAAACAACAACCCCAATACTTTATTTATTTACCCGGTTACCGCAAAGTTTTCATAAAAATTACCATCGCAATCTATTTTCACAAGTTCCTAAGTTCGATCCTAGACTTACCAGGAAACCTAGTAGAATTTACACTTGGGTTCCACTGAGGAAACTTGAGTGCACAATGCAATTTCACCATCACATACCATTGATAATCCACTTCAATAAAAATAAGCATCAGCCTGTTATTTAGAATTATGAGGGCTGTTAAGTAGAATATGCGGCGATTATATTAGGAATTCATGAGAAAATGAGTTTGCGTCGATTGACATTAAGAATCTTGGGTAACCCACTTTTATGCGTTATTATACGTTCAATTGTTTATCTTTGTAGCTAACGTAGGAAGCAGAAATCTCTCCATCGCAAAGGCAAATGCATACGTTCGACGTATGGATGTTGCGGCCATTAACCGCATGCGTCCATTGCATAGAAGTTGTGGCCATCAAGCGAATGCGGTCATCGCAGAGAGATTATGGCTATAGAATAATAACCATAATAGAGGGATGAATGCAAGGTTGGTGGAATACAAGCATGAACGCATACACTGGGGTTATCAAAAAGATGATGTTGACATTTAACCTACTAAGCCGTTAGCAGTAAAGATTCAGAAAAGGACCATCGCGCTGTGAGTGTCAGATTCAAAGCAGGTCCATAAATGCTGTCGGCAATCAAACTCTATAAATAGAAGCCGTAGAGCGGATTTTGAAATTATCCAGGGTTTTCCTCATCTAGGGTTTTCTGCCTGAGGGCAGATCCTTGTGATCCAGACCAAAGCGTGAGAAGATAGCTTGAGAGTTCTTCATCCCTTCAATCATTCCGAGTGACGACCGGAGCCTTCGCCAGAGTTAGAGCTCGAGAGAGTCTACTCCACCGCCCATCCTTGGCACCACCGGCAGCCTTGACACACATCTGCTGGAAGCAAGACATTTCTTCCAGCTAGCTTTCCATTTCTCTTCTTTCTTGTATTGTTTTACACTTTTACTTAAGGTATTAATTCATTTTGTGATCAATGCATTTCTATATTTCCTTCGATTCCATCTCCATCTTTATTTACTTAGTATCCTTTACTTTCATTGCATCACTGAGTAAGATTGCTAGAGTATCACATGCTTAATCATGCGGCATAGGAATATGAAGCATGTAGCAAACCGCCGGGAGGTGTGCGTTGCGCGAGTATTGTGAGAAAACCTTATTTGCTTAGTGTGAACCTGTAGCAACGCTTGTCTATAAGCGGATGAAATGCTTATCTATGAGTAGAATCAGCAGCAACTAACTGTCCGGGAGGGTAAATGGTTGGTCGCATTAAGCAATGTAAGCAAGTGTTCACCAGAGATATGAATAATCTTACGTCAGCTAGGTTTATGCAATTACCTTGTCTTATGAGCGCATCATTCATCATTTAGACATACTTGCAAGAGTAGTCTAAAAACCAAACCTAAGTCTCGGGAGAGCGGATTGGATTGCATAAGCAAGAATGGGGAACTTAGAAATAAGCTCCGTTTTTTACTACACAACGTATGCACCCTTTAAGTAGGATATGGTGGTATGTGGTCATATAGAGGCTTAGAAATAGGCTTCTCGACACTATCACATATACATCGCATGCGTCTACGTCAAGTGTGTATAGCATGATCGCATAGATTGCATTGGCTGGGGTTACCCTTGTGGTCAAGTTTAGTGTTGCAGTGAACACATCCTTGCCTTTTTATTTATTTATCCATGCATTTTACCACGTGTTAATAGTTGCCGTGTCTCTACCTCTCAGTCCTACTTCTACCGCTTAGTCTGTTAGTTAGGAGTAGGAGTAGTGCTTAGCCCATAACCCTCACCATTCTTTTATTTATTCGCTGCAAACACATTAGCGCATACCATGTACCTACAAGTCCCTAAGTTCGACCTCGAATCACCTGAGAAACTTACGATCTCATTATACTTGGCGAGAGCGCAAGAAAACTTATGACAGGAATGCATGGTCATTACATATGAGATCAACGCATACATTCCATTCCAACGCATGACCACCGACGCATGAGAACCAATGCATAACCTAAGACATGCATCACATAATTACGTCCCAAATTTACGTCACCACATAGCTAGACGATCACATAGCTTTTCCTAAACGATTGGGCATCGACCTATACGATAGGTTGTTCCATCTCCCACTTGCTCAGTCGTTAACACGATTGTGATTCCTCCGGTTTGCTGCCTCAAACGAAGTCCACACAGATCCCACTTTTTGGATTCTCACACTGAGAATACCAAGGTAACCTTCTTGGTTGTATCATACTAAACTCGACAATTTCGAGGTTCTGTGGAGGCCGTTCATGGTGTTTAAGGTGTTCGTTACCTTGGCAATCGTGTGTTGGACGAACATTCATGTGTTGTTGTGTTGTTTGTGCATATTGTTCAAGTGCGCATTGTTCATGCAGTGTAGTAGTCGTGTTGGAAGAACATTCATGTGTTGTTGTGTTGCTATGATCGAGTGTTTATGATCAAGGAACTAGAAGATGATTCTGCAAAAGTTTGTTATTTCTTGTCCTTGATCTATAGTAAAACGTGTTGTAATTTCTGTATTTCGCATAACCGTATGTTTCCGTTTGTGATTGTAAATGTAAGGTTCATATACGATTTAAATTTGGAAAGATCATTCCGCTGCTCATGGAAATCCTCGTGTTTGATTTCCTTCAACGTTAACATTTGGTGGTTAGGTATTATACAAACTTTTTGTATAGGACACCCCCACTCGCATGTCCCCTACACGAATGATCATGATCAAACCATCTCTGACAAGTCACAACACTTGTAACTATTCCACAAAACGAGCCGCATCCGTAGCATTACCAGGATAAGGTTTCCCTCCTATATCCATATACTACAGACCAGTTTGGTAGTCATTTAAGACATGATCCACTTGTATGTCACCACATACATTCTTAAGTTACAGAAAGACAACTAGGGATTTTAAGTTTATTGGTTTGTGGTAAAGCAAATAAAGCATTCAAATGTGCAAAGTCAAGAAGTGAAATTAATATCATATATTATACATCACAAGCCTTCGTACAAATTGTTTACAAACTACAGGATATGAGACTTTAGGGCATCAACCCCAACATGGGCAACCATCCATTCAGATCCAACATAAGGCCTTCACGTTTATAATGCATGTATGAAAGAAGGTCAATCAGTTAGAGAACATGTTCTCGACCTGATGGTCTAGTTCAACGTGGCTGAAATGAATGGGCTGGTTATTAACAAGCAAAGTTAGGTGTCTTTTATTCTGGAATATCTTTTGAAGAGCTCTCTTCAATTCCGCAGCATTGTGGTTATGAATAAAATCCAGTACACCATACCGACTCTCTTGAAAGAGTTGCAGACCTACCAGTCTCTTATAAAAGGTAAAGTAAAAGGAAAGGCAAATGTTGCTCATTCCAGAAAGTTCCATAAGGGTTCATCCTCATCTTCTGGTCTTAAGAAGGTCCAGAAGAAGAAAGGAGGAAAGGAAAAAACTCCCTCTGCTGGGAAGAATATGGGAAAGGCCAAGGCGGCTGATAAGGGCAAGTGCTTCCACTGTAATGTGGAAGGTCATTGGAAGCGAAACTGCCCAAAGTACCTTGTTGAGAAGAAGAAGGAAAAGGAAGGTAAACTAACGTTTGGTGGAAAATGACTACAATGCCTAGATATTGGATTCAAGAGCTACTGATCATGTTTGTTCTTCTTTAAACGGAACTAGTTCCTTCTAGAAACTTGCTGAGGGTGAACTGATGTTCAAGGTTGAAACTGGAGATGCCATTTTAGCTTGCGTAGGGATGGCAACGAGGCCGGGGTGGGGCAGGGATGCACTCTCCATCCTCGTCCCTACCCCATTCTTATTTTGGGGATTGGGTTCGGGGTCGAGGATGGGATGGGGATCCCCTCCCCGATTAGATCGGGGACCCGACACCGCTCCATCCCTAAGCTCGTACAGTGGAAGCCGCTAGGTTTTTTTTTTGGAAAAAGATTTTTATTTTTAGAAAATTTGTATATAGTTCCTAAAATGAAAAGGAACTTATTATCTATTTCCTATTTAATTGAACAATTGTATTTCATAATTTTTTCATATAATGAAGCGTTCATTTCGAAAAACAGTGTACTTATTTCTTCAGCAAAACTAGAAAATAACTTGTATGTGTTAAAACCAATCAAAACAAAAGCACTTTTAAATCATGAGATGTTTAAAACTGCTAATACTCAAACTGAAAGGCAAAACATTTATCCAAGTAATAACAATACTTATCTTTGGCACTTGAGATTAAGTCACATTAATCTCGATAGGATCGGGAGATTGGTAAAGATGGACTTCTAAGTAAGTTAGAAGATGATTCATTACCTCCATGTGAATCTCTTGTTAAGGGTAAGATGACTAAAAGACCTTTTAGTGGAGAAGGTTATAGAACCAAATGATGGAAAAATAGGCATGCGCAGTGGAAATGAGAATCAATTTTACTCTAATTGCACAAATTAAACATGCAACCCTAAATAAATTAAATAGGGTTATTTTGAAATATCACCTTTGAAGCTCCCAAAACTCGTCTATCTTCGCTTGAACACGAACCGGACAACCACTAAAGCTGGCCTACTATCCTCTGGACTCAGAACCAGGTTGTGGGATTTGATAGATGAAGAACCCGAGAGAGAGAAAGAGATGGAAATAGAAGAAGGGATTTTGGGTTGGGTTTGCGTTTTTTTATTGCCCAATTTTAGAAAACTATTTTGGAAAAATCTCCAAAAGTTTTAAATCCAAATTCAAAAGCCCATATTTATAGAAAAGGACTATGCAAAATTGCATGAAACAACTTCATAAAAATCCAACACCTAGAATCCACTATCTAAGTGGGTTTAATGTCTTCACTATAAGCCAACACCTAGCCCACTATTTTGTTAGTGGAATTATCCAACAAAAGTTTGAATTTTCCCACTAACTTTAGTCAAAGGGGAAAATAGTCATTTGGTCAAAGTCAAACTTTGACCGAAAAGTCAACATTTTGACTTTTTTTTTTAATTTTTTTCGTGTTGACTAATTTTGACCTTTGGAGCATGAATCTGCATTCATTTCTCGAAATTCAAATCACATTTGAATATCAGGTTGGTCAAAGTTTGACTTTTCAAAATCAAAAGTCAACTTTTTTACTTTTTACATCTTTGACTATTTCCATTATTTTCGAGCTTCCAAATATGAACATATTCATATTCTTGATATTTAAATCACATTTAAATATTAAAGTTGTATCTCTAAACTGAAAAATCGACCACTATATCACATATACTTGTCGATTTCTCTCTCTTCACCTAATTCGAACAATTCGAATTATTCTATCATACTGTTCTAAGTTTATTCCATATGAGCTAGTAAGGGAACCTAATGGACGTATAGATCATGGTCTCCAACGATCCGAGATTAGCTGGCTAAACTCTTTAGATGGAGCTAATCAATATTTTTTAACTCACGGGTCATTCCACTATAGTCCCGTAGTTGCACTCCCCTTACATAGATATATTTGTTTCCAAATGATATAACCATGATTAGTAAGTTAATCATTCACAGGTTGTTCGTAATATCGGCTAGGTCATGAAAACCGTTTTACCCCCAAGACTACAACTTATTCCTTAAGTTTCACTGATCCTCTAATAAACATTTGGCTTAAGGTTCAATCTATAAACCGAACCCGTCTCAGGCCAATGAGAGGGTGGGGCCCCTTGTTCAAGACCTGGATTTAATACTAAAGGGAACAACCTATCTACTATCTCTATAACAGGTGGGAGTGAATTCCGTCTTGCACCCTATGTTCCCAGCTATCTACCCGATCTTACCCCTGAAATGGGAGGCTTAATGGGCCAGTGATAATGAGCTGCCCTTACCTATGCATATCTAAGGATAATTCCGAGTAAACAGGAGTTCATAGTCAGCTCAGAATTAAGATTAAGTTACCTAGGTCATCAATCAACGAAATTGTCAGTTTTATACATTAAACAACATTTAAAATGTAAAAAGTGACTATTTCATGGTTCAATCTTATGTAAACTCTTTACATAGGATGCTCCCATTTTCATGTTGCCACATGAACGGTTTAGGATCACATCGTTTGTACTAACTACCAAATAGGCCGCATCCATAGTGTCCCCAGAATAACGCACCCAAGCTTATTCATATACTATAGACCATTTTGGCTATATATTTGAACTTGATCCACATTTATGTCACTACATAAAGTTCAAACTTAAACTTAATAGCCTCAGATCCTTAGTTTGTTGGATTCATGAATATAGAATTTAAATTTACTAAAGATTTTCAATAACAACTTTATTGAACAAGAATATGATATTACAAATTACTTATGCCTAATGGAACATAAGTCTGAAGCTGTTGAAAAGTTCAAGGAGTATAAGGCAGAAGTTGAAACTCTGTTAGATGAGACTATTAAAACACTTCGATCTGATCGAGGTGAAGAGTACATGAATTTAAGATTCCAAGACTATATGATAGAACATGAAGTTTGATATCACATATCTACTATAGTAATTTCTTCTCTACTTGATATAAATCATATTTATATCTAATTTCCTTCCAAATAATGTATCTCATACATTTAGTCAATTATATCATATATAATTAACCAAGTCAATTATATCATATATAATTGAACTCCCTCTTATCAATCTGAACATTTCAAACTGACCCAAACACTAATTCTCGACTTTATAGAAGCTACCCAGGGGACCTAATGTATCTGTGGCTCGAAGCTTCAACGATACGTGAATAGCTGACTAAACTCTTTAGCCACGAGATCCACCATCCATTAAATGACAGGCGTTCCACTAAAGACCAACAAATGAACTCTTTTTACCACAGATATATTTCTGTGTCCATCGGATATAACCAATCATGAGTACGATGACCCTTCACAGATGCTCGTAAGTACAACTGGGCTAATTTACCATTTTTCCCCTATAATTACATCTCACACCTTAAGTACCACTGATTTCTCTAATGAACAATACAACATAGTTCAACTATGTGTGAACACCTTTCGGGCTAAAAAAAAGTGTGTGGTGCCACATCGTTCAAGCCTTGGAATCAGCCCTTAAGGGAGCTATCTATCTACTTACCTCTGCTTCGGGGAAGGAGTGAATTCCTTCTTGTGTAGCTAAGTTCCCAGCTCCCAAATCAGACGAATCTTCAAAATGGTAGGTTTGGCGACCTGGCCCATCGCACCCATACAAATCAAAGGACCACCCTCAATGGCAGGATTTCCTAACTCACTCAGGATTGAAGTCATGTTACCTATGGTTATCCTAGTGAAGTGAAGTCTCTGTCATGAACAGTGTTATATAACGAGACGTTAACACTTCGTGGTCAGGTCTTATACAAACTTTTTGTATAAGACGCCCCCGCTCGCATGTCCCCTACACAAATGATCAGGATCAGACCATCTGTGACAAGTCATAACACTTGTGACCATTCCACAAAGCGGGCCACATCCGTACCGTTACCAGGATAAGGTTTTCCTCCTATATCCATATACTACAGACCATTTTGGTTATCACTCAAGACATGATTCACTTGTATGTCACCATATACATGCTTAAGTTAAATACAGATAACCAAGGATTTTATGTTTATTGGTTTGTGGTAAAGCAAATAAAACATACAACTGAGCAAAAACAAGATGTGAAGTAAATATCATATATTATACAACACAAGCGTTCATACAAATGGTTTACAAACTACAGGACACGAGACTTTAGGGTATCAACCCCAACAACTTCGCCTATGCGATGAGCACGCTAACTACACGATCATTTAGTGCGCACATCTTTTATTAAATGATGAGCATCAAATGCTCCCACTAAATTGTTTACCTCTAGCATCCACGCGATTGGGCAACCAACGCTACGCGATAGAGTAGACGCTTTACCCCATCGTTTAGTAAATACTACACGATCGCGTAGAAATTCTACATGATCGTTTAGCTAAATCCCAATGATCGTTTACCTGAGGCTACACGATACGACCAATGGTCTTCTTCCTCGCTGAGAACCGCATCTCTATGCTTCGAAACTTTATCACAAATGACTCGAGAAACTAAAAAACTTTGAATTACAGACTCGATTGCATGTTAATTATGCCCAAAAAACACAGGGGCCCTTACAAATTAACACTTTGTAATTAAAAGAAAACTTTAAACAGAGGCAACTGACCTGTAAACATTCATCAACACCAATCATAAAAGCATTTACACTTAAACGCAAATGTAGAAAACCCACCACGACTGTAAAAGACGTTCAAAACAGAAATGAAATTTGGAATATTATAACAACCTGGCTTTGATACCAATTGAAGGAAATCAGACATGAGGATTTTCATGAGAAAAAAAATGATCATTCCAAATTCTATTCATATTTGAACATACATAATTACAATCAAGAAACGGAAACTTACATGTCATGCACAATACGAAATTACAGCATGCTTTACAGTAGAATCAAGGGAAAGATTATACATACCTTTGAAGACTCATACTTCAAACTCCCTCGATCACGAACGCTCGATCAGTCTCTAAGACAGCAACACACAAATGCTCGATCAGTGTCTGGGCTAAAGTGTTTGAGAGTCATCTAGAGAATCTAGGTCTACGAGATATGTACATTGTGTAATCTAGGGCATGTGGGAGATGTGTAATGGGTTTAAGATGCCCTAGTTTATTGTATTTTGCTTTGTATATGTAACATCCCCGTTGTTCCATGTAATGTACATCAAACTAACTGGAGTTTTAGTTCAAGTGGGAGTTTGTTGGGTTTTATACCCTAAAACTCGTAGATAGTGAATGTACTTAAATGACAGTCATTAATAAATAATTATTGATGTTTTTATCAATAAGTGTTATTGATGTTTTATTTAATTTTGTTTTATTAACCCTAAAATCCAACAAACTAACATCCTAGGCTATCTTATGAGTCTTGAATTGTATGTAAAGATAAATAGAGATCAATATTCAAGATACAACCTAAAGGGTCTACAATATAGGGGTAAGGTTAGGTACCTTATCCTGGTAACATAATGGATACAAACCACTTTGTATTTGATACAAACATAGTGATCCAACGCATTCGTGTAGGAGACACACGAGTGAGAGTATCCTAGGCAATGAGTTTGTTCAAGACCGGACCGTAAAATAATAACCATTAGATGTAACTCCGTTGACTAGTTAGGTTTCTATTTCAATAGGATGACCTAGGCAACTTAGTCTTACTCCTGAGTATATTATGAACTCTTGTTCACAAGGGATTGTCCTTTGATTTGTATGGGTGAGAGTGACCAGTTCGCTGACTCAATATGCCTACTATTTTAGGAATAAGACCGAGTGGACAGTTGGGAACATAATCATAGAAGATGGATTTCACTTCTTCCCGACTTCTAGGTAAGTAGATGAGTGTCTTTTTAAATGGCGTCTTCGAGACCTGATAAAAAAACCTTACACTCTCGTTGGCTCGAGGGAGGTTTCTATTTAATAGTTGGACCATAAACAAGTTGTTCATTAGAGGAACATTGGTACTTAAGGATGTAGAGGTAACCTAGGGGTAAAATGGTAATTTGACCCAGTAGGTATTACGAATCGTGAAGGACTAGCTTATTGTTATTGGTTTATATCTGTGGACAAAGAAACATATATGTAGTGAGAAGAGTATAGTTGTGTAACACCCCAAATTTTGTTAGTAATGTAATTTTAGTAATTTATATTAATTAAAGACATTTTTGGAATTTTGGAAGTTCAATTTTGATTATTGAGATTCAATTTAAATTGGGGATTTTATTTTTAATTTTGGAACTTTGTTTGGAAGAGGAAGAGGAAAGGATTGTATATATCTATACATTTATAGTTGGGTATGTCTAGAAGGAAAGAATAAAAGAAAATAAAATAAAATAAAGTAAAATCAATTAAAATTTTATTTTATTTTATTTTTCATTTTTTTTAAAAAGAGAACTCAATCCCTCTCTCCCTCACCCCCTCGTTTTTCTTTTCTTTACCGTGTTGCTCGAGACCTCCCCCCGATTCCATCTCTCTCACATCTCTCCCCTCTCTACAACTTAGCTGCTTTCCTTCATGTTGTACGCTTAGTAGCCGTCAACATCGCGTCGGCTTAGATCTCGCCGCATCGGTCTTCGACCTCTGCTGCTCGCCAGATCTCCCCACCACTCATCCTCCCTTATCGTGTTTCGCTCGCCGTCGGTCCGAGCTACCTCCACGCAAGCTGCCTAGCCTAGTAGTGCGACCCACACATCCGCCCAGCCTCGCTGCCGCACCTCCGTTGCTGTACGCGTTCGTGTTCAAGCAATCGCCAGTTGTCGCTCCTTTGCATGCCGACCTCACTAAATCCACCACCGTCATCGACGTTCGTCCGGTGCCGTCCAACCCCTGTCGTCGTGTTAGGTGCCGTCAGATCTGTGTGTGTAAGTTTATGTTATTTGAATAGGATCTATTGGCCATGGTGTTTCTCTTCGATCTATTTATGCGATCTTGTTTGGATTTTAAGGTCGAGGTTTAGGAGAAGCTAGGAAGTTAAAGTGGTGCTGTCAAGGAGAGTTGGAGTGGTTCCGTGTTTTGGGTATGATTTCTGCTGTTTGGGTTTGTTTTCAGTTGATTCTTGATTGCTCGTTTACTTTTGGCACCAATCGGTTGTGGCCCTTATATTTTGACTTTGAATTCAAATTCTTGAAGGTATCGAGGTGCTGCTAGGTGAAGTTGGAATTGTTTTAGCAGATTTGGTGCACCTTGTACATAACACCTTGGGTGAGTTTACCCGAATTTATTTGGCAATATTTGGAGTATGTGTGATTAGGCCTTGGTTTTAATTTTAAAGCTTGGTTGGGTTCTTATGTTTGGGCCATTACTTGGAGTTGTTGGTTTCGTTTGGTTGTCTGATTTTATCTGTGTATTTTCGATTAAGGTAAGTAATCTTACTACTGGAACTGCCCACGGGCCAGACACTAGATATATGGTAGCATGACAGATTGTTATTATGATAGAACGATAGCATGACAGACTGATAGTATAGTATAATCGATGTATGTTTTCGTATGAGGATCTGAAAGATTAAATGCACATATAGATACTTGAATGCTAGCATGGGATGGTATTTGATCTGAGGATGTTGAGACGTATATATATGTTAAAAACCATGATGTTGAGATGTATATCTATGTTATAGAACCATGTTATGATACTTGTGATGTTGAAATTGTCATAATGTCCTCACTGATTAGTTAGATACTCACTAGATGTTTTATTTCCTTCGAGATTCACTAGAGGTGGTGGTTTTCTTCGGGATCCACCAGATGTTGTGTTTCCTTTGGGATTCAGTAGAGGTGGTGCTTTCCTTCGGATTCACTAGAGGTTATGGGTTCTACGGGACTTACTAGAGGTAATGGGTATACTTAACTATAGTAGGACGAAATTCAGTTATTCATGTATGTATGTGTCTCATGAGGACTAGGAGAGTGTAGGCATCTAGAGGACATAGATGCTAGCCTGATCCCATAGTGGGGTTACTTACTGAGTATTTTATACTCACCCTTTCTCATGTTTATGTTTCAGGTAAAAGTAGGGACGTGCCGGCGAATGACAAGTGGAATCCATGATCGAGCCACTGGGACCAGTTTTATGCTTCCGCTCATGATGTTTAGATTTCTTTCATGTTTTCTGACTTTCAGTTTTCATGTTTGAAACTTACTGATTAGTATTAATTTCCAATCTTTTACAGTTTTCTAGGCTCATTAAATTTCTTATTATGATTTATGAGTACTCTGTTATTTGACTTCTTATATAGTTTTAACGAATATCTTTTATTTGACTTTATTTATCTAGCATTTATTTCACTATGAAAATGTGTCATTTTAAATTCTATGCATGCATGTGTATAGTAACGACCTAGCTCGAGTCCTAGGGAGTCAGGTCGTTGCAAGTTGTGGGTCTTTAGCGGGCTGTACCCATAATTAACGAATATTGATTAATTCGATTAATGAGTTTGGCCAATTCATCTCACATTGTTGGAGCTTCTCATATGCAGGTCCATTAGGTCCCCTTCCTAACTTGTAAAGGGTATTGAGGTAATTTGTCGTTAAATTGAATTTGAAATGCTCAAATTCAGTATTGGGATTTTTTAATATAGGTTGATACATTTTAATATAAAGTTTAATTTTAGACTTTATTATTAATTTTGGATATGATTCAAAATTAATAGATGAGAGAACGAAATATTCGAAAGGAGTTCAAATATTAATTTAATATGAATAAGATTCATATTGAAAACTATAGGTTAAAATTAATACATATTAAATGCGCATTAAAACTATAAGATATGTGAGAGGGAGCCATTTAAATATGATTTAAATGCTTATTGATTTTTATTTAGTTAGTTAAATCAAATAAATAGTTTTATTTGATTTTAATTAAATAAAAATGCAATTCCCCACGTAGGGGAGTTACTAAAGACGTGGGATGTTCTCACTGTTGGTGTTTATGTCCTAAAGTCTCGTATTCTGTAGTTTGTAAACAACTTTCTACGAACACTTGTGATGTATAATATAAATGATATTTACTTCACTACTTGACTTTGCACATTTAGGTATTTTTTATTTTACCATAAACCAATAAACTTAATATCCCTGGTTGTCTTTATGTAACTTAAGCATATATGTAGTCAAGTGGATCATGTCTTAAGTGACAACAAAAATAGTCTGTAGTATATGGATATAGGAAGGAAACCTTATCCTGGTAACACTACGGATACGACCAGCTTTGTGGAATTATTACAAATGTTGTGACTTGTCACAGATGGTTTGATCTTGATCATTCTTGTAGTGGACATGCGAGCAAGGGCATACAAAGAGTTTGTATAAGACTTGACCTTGAAGTGTTAATGTCTTGTTATATAACTCTGTTCATGACCGAGACTTCATTTCACTAGGACGACCATAGGTAACATGACCTCAATCTTGAGTGAGTTGGGAACTCCTACCATTGAGGGCGGTCCTTTGATTTGCATGGGTGCGAGTGGCCAGAGCAACGACTCAAACCTACCATTTTTGGGATTCGTCTGATTTGGGAGCTGGGAACTCAGCTTCACAAGATGGAGTTCATTCCTTCCCCAAAGTAGGGGTAAGTAGATAGATTTCTTTCTTAAGGGCTAATCCCGGGGCTTGAACGATGTGGCGCCACGCACCTTCTTATTGCCTGAGAGGTGTTCACACATAGTAGGACTATGTTGTATTATTCATTAGAGGGATCGGTGGTACTTAAGGAGGAAGATGTAATTACAGGGGAAAAACGAAAAATTGGCCTGCTGTAATTACGAGCATCTGTGAAGGGTCATCGTACTGATGATTTGTTATATCCAATGGACATAGAAATATATCTATGGCAAGAAGAGTTCAACTGTTGGTCTTTAGTGGAATGCCTGGTAGTTAACGGAAGGTGGATATCATGATTAAAGAGTTTAGTCAGCTATTCACGTACCGTTAGAGCTTCGAGTCAATAGGTCCATAAGGTCCCCTTGGTAGCTTGGATATAGGTTGAAAGTCAGTTTTTAGGTCAATTTGAAATGTTCAAATTGACAAAAGGAGTTCGATTATATATGATATAATTGAACGAGTTAATTAAATATAATATAATTAACTTTATGTATGAGATACATTAATTTAGACGAAAATATTATAATTAATATATGATATTAATTTATATGTTATGAATATGATGAGTTCACATTCATTGGATGGTTATAAAGGAAATGAGACGACGTCTCTTCTGTTCTAAATAACAGATGAGTGTATTGAAAGATCACTTTGAGATGCATAAATAGCTGACGGTGTGTTGAGCATGTAGGAACGGACATTGTGTTAAAGGGAATGTCATCGTTTAGAAAATCAGTGCTTATACGATAGTGCCTGCACGATCGCTTACATATACGATATTGCTAAGCGATCGCTTACCGATTATACCTTCGCGCGCTATTAACTAAACGATTGTTTACCTTTTCCTAAGCAATCGTTTAGCTCCCGATATTTACTAAACGATCGTATAGACGATCATTTAGTTTCTCTTACGCGATCGTTTAGACGATCACTCATCCTTTTTCTACACGATCGTTTATACGATTGCTTACCTTTTCCTACACGATCTTTTAGACGATCGCTTACTTTTTCCTACACGATTGTATACTTCACCTAAACGATCAAACATCTTATCTATGCGATAGATGACCTCAACTCCCACTTGCTTAATGGTTGTGTACGGTCTCTCTTCCTCCTTCCTTCTACCAAATCAGAATAAAGCGCACACTTTGGATTTTTACTCCAAGAATACTGAGGGCTTTAGGTGGTGGTATCATCTCCGTTTCCTTTTGCGCAAGTGGTGATTGTTTGAGGTAGATGGTTGGGTTTTAGACTCATTGTGAAGAAGAAATCTTCATCTGGTATGATCTCTTGATCCCTTTTGCATCATGAATGCATATTAGTATGTTTTGAATGTATATGTGGTAATTCTGTCACAATAAATTAGAAAGATCCGCTTCCACTCATAGATACTCTTGAATAAGAGTTCCTTCACTCACCTCTCTCTCATTCTCTCTATATAAAAATATAAAATAAAACAAAGAAAGAAGAGCATTTTTTCTATCTCTCTGTTTTTTTGGTAGAAGCAAAAACTATTTGTGTTTTTCCCAAAATCCTCCCAATTTCTAAAGAGAATTCCACAATTCTCAAATCCTCAATTTCTCTCAAGAATAGGGAGGACGACAAGTGGTGGTTCCCATTCCCAATTCGTACAGAAGAATTCCACAGAATTCCCAGATGATTTTGTTTCTAGAATTGATGATTTTGTTTCTAGAATTGCTTGCTTAATCTATTTTGATATGTAGTTTTTATTCAAAAAAAAAAAATTATTTTGATTTTAAATGGCAATTTGAAATACATTTTGGGTTATGTATGTTATGGCTTCCGCTGTGCCTTAGAGTTTTCATCCCTACAACCTCTACATATCCTCCTTTAGAAGAAATTAAGTTTCAAAATAACAATGATCAAGAAGTGATAGCTTCTACTTTTAAGATGATTGATGTACCTGAAAGTGAAACAAAAGTACCAACATCAAAAGATATTAAAAATATACAATTACAGAATAAGTATTCCAATAAAATTTTACATACAATATCCAACCAAGCCAACATTATCCTATAAAATCACAACTTAACCAATTGATAAGACAAAACTTTATTTAGACCTTTTGAAATTTTGGATAAAGATTTAAAATTAATTAAAATTTCAAGTAAATATTATCTAATAATATTTTAGACAAAATTAACCTTCAATGACAAAACTTAAACCTAAATTCATCAGAAACATTAAATACATCAACATCCAAAGTTAATACCATAAATGAAACTCTTGGTAAAAATCATTCTGATTTACATGAACTAGAAGAAGAATTTTGATAACAACCTGGAAGAATAATTTCCCAACCGTACTCTTCAAAAGATAACAAATCATTGATACCTAAAATTAAGAAATTATTATTCCAGATCATCTCTCCCTGACATGCAATATGAAGAAAGACATCAATCAATCTAGTCTCAATATATAGAAAATGACATCTATGAATGGAATATAGATGGCATGACTGAACATCAAATTCTAAATTTAATGCATCAGATGACCTTAGCCACCACTGCTTATAAGATACCCAAAATACATACCACCAAATTGCTTAAATGCTAATTTTCGGATTTTCTAGAAATTTAAAAGGATGGTGGGATAATTATGTATCCTCAAGTGGCAAAACAAGAATATTAATTGTCATTAAAGTTGAACAAAGCGGCTTAGGAATAAGTCAAACACAAGAATGTTGCAACTTTGATTTACACCATTACCAAAAATTTTATTGGAGAACCCATTCAATTCCAAGAACAAAGTTCTGAAATATTTTCCAACCTTACTTATCCAAAACTTCAAGATCCCAAATGGTATAAGTAAAGTTTACACCCGAACAAACTGCAATAATCAATATTGGAAAGAAAATTTCCTCTCAGGATTAATGAAATTATTTGCTGAAAAGATACGCCAAACAATAAGACAAACTTATTAAGGTAAACTTCCTTTGGATAATCTAACCTATGGTGAACTAATTAACTTTATCAACAATGAAGGATTAGCCTTATGCACAAACTTTAAATTAAGGGCAAAAATGAAAAATGAATGTCATAAGCAAAAGCAGAAATTTGGATCTTTTTATGCTCAATATGGTTATGAGAAAATACAGACTCCATCAACAAGAAAATGACCCAAAACATTTAGAAGAAAATTTTACAGAAAACCCTATAGAACCCAAGTATATTTTCAAAATAACTAAACCAAGTAAAATTATAAATTAAAACCAAAAGAAAAGAAATTACTTGTTATAAATGTAGGCAAAAAGGACACATAGCTCCAAACTGTTCTATGAAAGGGAAAAACAATAACTTAGAAAGAGAAGAAGACTTAAAATTAATTATTAAATTTATTAATACCTTTAGACCCTCGTCAGACAACACTGAAGAATCCTCTTTAACCAAATTTTTGAAATCCAAGAAAATATTGATAATTCTGATTATGAAACATCATTATCCTTTAGTGCTAATCGAATAAAAACATGTACATGCAATAAAACTATAAATATCATTTCAAGAGACCAATAAATTCTTTTTGAAGCCATTAGTCAAGTAATATTTTGAAAAACTTAAAGACCTTATTATAGAAGAACTAAAACAATAAAGTTTCCAACATTACAATCTTAAAGATATATTTTCTCGCTACGAACCTAGAACAAAACCAGTAAGTATTTTCGATCTTCAAAGAGAAATAAATACAATAAAAGAAGAAATATCAAACATTAAAAAAGAAAATTCTCAAGTTAAGTTTGAACTCTTATCACTTCAAACTCAACAAATAATTGATCAACCTTCCACTTCTGAAAATCCTGAAAACATTAAAATTGATAACAAAGCCAATGAAATTTCTCTTGAATCTTTTATCAATCTTATCAATAAAGTTCAATTACAAAAATGATACTCTATTATTAATCTTGCCATAAATAAGGAATACTATTTAACTCCTAAGGTTTTAATCGACTCAGGAGCTGATCAAAACTGTATATGAGAAGATTTAATACCTAACAAATATTTTGAAAAAACTTCAGAAAAATTACACGATGCCAATGATCAAAGATTAAAAATTCGCTACAAACTCTCAAATGCACATATTTGCAATCAAGGATATTGTTTTAAAAATACCTTTATATTAGATAAGGACTTAGATGAAGAAATAATAGTAGGAACTCTATTCTCATCTCAACTTTATCCATTCTTGGTAAATGAGAAAGGAATAATCTCAATGATTTTATATCAAAATATTACCTTGGAATCTGTAACTCCATATCTACTAAAACAATATATTCTATTCAAAATTGTTCAATATTTAAATCTGGTTTAATTCTATTAAAAGAAAAACACAACAAATACAATTTCTAAAAGAAGAAATAAATCATAAAAGAATTGAAAAACAACTAGATAATCCTTATATTAAACATTAAATTAATCAATTCAAGGAATTAATTGAAAAAGAAATATGTGCTTTTATTCCTAATGCCTTATGGGAAAGAATGCAATACATTTTTAGCCTACCATATATTAAAAGATTTCATGAATAAGAATTTTTTACCAAAGCAAGACCAATAATGATGAGTGTTGAACTATTAAAAGTCGTACAAAAAAATTCAAGAACTCTTAGAAAAAGGACTCATACGACCTAGTAAATCACCTTGGAGCTGTGCAACTTTTTATGTTAATAATCAAGCAGAAATTGAATGAGTAGTATCTCGTTTTATAATTGTTGGGGTTGATACCCTAAATATCGTAGGATCCTATAGTTTGTAATTGTATTGTACAAAAATTTTGTTTATTTAATAAAATTTGAGATGTTTTATTTGACATTTAGTAGCATTAAACCAACAAACCGATAAACTATCCAAGGTTATCTTTTGTAGCTTAAACATATATGTAGAGATATACAGTTAAATCATGTTTAAGTGATAACCTAAATGGTCTATGGTAGATGAATAAGGCTAGAAATCTTATCCTTGTGACACCACGAGTATGACTCACTTTGTAGATGTTACAATTGTTGTAAAGTGCTATAAATGATATGATTCTGATCATTCATGTGGAAACATGTGAACGGGGGTATTCTATACGATGGAGTTCGTATAAGATCGGACCACGATATGACTAGTCTCATTATAGAATACCGTTCATAATAGAGACTTACATTTCACCAGGATGACCATAGGTGAGATGATCGAATCCTGAGTGAGTTGTGAACTCCTGCCTATGAGGGTGGTTCTTTGATTTGTATGGGAGAGAATGGTCAGATCATCGACTTAACAAGCCTACCATTGTGGAGATTCGTTCGATTAGGGAGTTGGGAATACAGCTACACAAGACGGAATTCACTCCTTTCCCGAGGTCGGGATAAGTAGATAAATTGCTCTATTAAGGACTGATTCCGGGGCTTGAACACCACTACAGTGGCAAAACGGTAATTTTGGCCTAGTTATACATACGAACAATTTGTGAAGGATCATCGCTCTATTGATTAATTATATTCAGTGGACACAGAAATATATCTGTAGTACGAAGAGTGCAACTATCGATCTTTAGTGGAATGCCCAATAGTTAATGGATGTTGAATAATTTAATTAAATAATATAATTAAAGGAGTTTAATTAATTATTCAAGTACCTATAGATTTCAAGCTACAGAACAGACCTCATGGACCTGTGGCTTAACTAGGATTAAATGAGAATCAATTTTGGATTAATTTGAATTGTTCAAATTAATTAAGAGAATTAATTATATGTGATGTAATTAATTTAATTTAATTATATATGATATAATTACTATAATGTATTTGATATATTATAATATAAAGTTATTTGAGAGGAAATAATTATTTGAATATGATTCAAATATTAATTATATGAATTGGATTCATATAATTAAATTTAATATAAATGAGATTTATATTAAATATCGTTGATGAGAGAATTAAAACTATAGTTTATATTGTATGTGATGCAATATTAAGATAGGTTATATGTTATATATATATAGACACACACACATATACATATACATATAATAAGTTGGTTATTATATATATCGATTAATATTTTATTTAATTTTAAATTTAAAATTAAGGGAGGGAAATAACTTCCTTTCCCTATTTTCTCTTAATGAAGATTTTTTCTTCTTCTTCTTCATTTGTTTTCACAGAGAGTTATCTTTTTTGTTTTTACAGATGAGTTCTGTAATTTGTTCTAGCCTCTTAATCTCTCTTCTCCTCTCTCTCAATTCATTTCTTCTTCCAAAAAGATAGAGCCCACAAACTCCTGGATTCTCATCCCAGAGAATACAGAAGAAACCAATTGGTGGTGGCCATTTGGGTTAAATTAGGATTTCAAATGCGTGGCTTTTTTTGTAGAAAGGAAAAACGTGAAGAAAAGTTATTCAAGGGTTAGTTTTCCATCTCCCTATTCCCTATTCTCTTTTCTTAATTGTTTATAGCACGCTGTAAAATTTGTTTTCGAATGCATAATATCCTATACTTTTTTGTAAAATTTGTAAACCTATAAAATTTGGGATTTGGGTCTGATCCCATTTTTGCTCAAAGACCTTAACTGGTTCCTTCAATTGGTATCAGAACGAGGGTTTTATCCCAATTTTTTTCCAAATTTTTGGAGTTAATTTTATAGTTTAATAGTGGAATTTTTCATTCTATCAATTTCTTCATGTGATGATTGTTTTCTATGAATGGTTTGTGATTATTAGATGTTTTCAGGATTGGTCAGTTTAGATTGAGCTTTGTTTTTACAATTTAATTTTTCTGGACCCATGTTTTGGGGCATTTTGTTTGTGATCGAGTCTGTATTTTAATGTTTTTAGTCATTCGTGACTATTTCGGTTAAAATCTGGAGAAGACGGGGCCAAAATTGAAGGTTTTTCAATAAACTTTGTGGCTATACAGTGTTGTCTGTAGTACAGCGTTGCAATGTTGCGATGAGGAAGAACAATTTGTTATTTCCACAACATTGCAACACTCTGAGATGGAAGGAACAAACCGGTTCTCGCTTGGTTAAGTTCCTGATCTATTTGGTTTACTTGTAATTCGGTCAGCTCGAGCGATTCAGGTTCGGTTTGGAGGCTGGGTGGATTGGTTCGAGCGATTCAAGTCCTAATTCGCTTTTTTTTGAACTGGTTGACCATTAATCTTGTAATAGATAGTTACTTTCATTCATTAAATTAATATAAGTGCTATTTAATTTAATTAATTGTATTATTGTCCAATCCCGGTCCATTAATTATTTTATTAATTATACTTTTGATTTATGATTTTTATTTTTATATATATGTCATAATGGATGTCATATAGTATAAAATCCCACCATAGTTATGCATTTAATTTCATGCATCATTTATATTATAAGTGTTATAATATAGTTGCATGATTTATTTTTTATAACATGCTCATGCATCATATAATGTAACTGTTATAATATGTTTGCATGCATTAATAATATTGCCATGCATCATTTATATTATAAATGTTATAATATATAGTTTTATGTATGTATGGATGAATGTTATTAATTATTTCATTATATTATTATATAATTGTTATATATAGTTAATAATGAAATGGAATTGCACGAAGCATGACATCATTAGGTAATTTATAATTGTTATAATTTACTAAGTATGTCATTGAATGCAATTGTTTGGTTTGAATTTGTTTCATTTGTTATAAACGTTATAATTAAATGAAATTAGAAATTAAATTCAATAATTCAGAATTGCATGTAAATCTTAGGTTAAAATCATTTTTTTAAAATAGTTTTAAAATATGATTCACATAGACCTAAGATCATTTTTCTAATGAGATTAGGATTTAAGTTTAATTTTTTTAATGAGTTTAATAGGATTAATTTGGTTCTTAATTAAAAGTTTAAATTTGTAACAGATGTACCTATTAGGGATCTTTTGTCTAAGGTTTGTTCTGTCTGGGTTGAGATATTTAAGTTGATAGAAACGTAACACCCCTGCCTAGGAACTTACTTGGAAAGGTAAATTAGATAGATTTATTACAAGCATGTAATGTTTGATTAAAGTTTATGAAAGTGTTTAATAAACATTAATCAAAGTTGTTTAACTATTCAAAGTAAGTGTTACTTTTGGGCAAATTAAACAAAACACTTAGTGGGAGGAAAATGGGTTATATGATACTTCATTTTACCTTTTAACGTTTCTCCCTAAAAGTTCACAACGTGAGATCTATACTCAGCCTCGAGACATCTTTGCTTGTGTCCCCCTATGGATGGTGTTTGTATAGATCAATAACATGGTGAATGGAGTGAGTGTTTGTGGGAGTGGGACGTGTGTCAACATATCTCACAGTCTCTCTAATTAGTTGGTAGTAAAGTTTCATACTCGGTCTCGATGCACCTTTGCTTGTGTCCCCCTACGGATGACATTTGCATTATTCTTTACCTTTAACTCTAGTAATGGATAGGATTATTTTAGTTTTTGTCCTAATCGATTTTCCCTACGGTTGGCTCATTGGGACGAAACTTTAGAATCTAAAATGAGGGGTTAGACTTACAAGAAATGTTAAGCAAGTTTAACAATTTCTGGACCGAACAATGGTGACTGATACTTACGATAACAGGGAGTTGTTCCATCTATTGGATGAGATAGTCTCATTTCAGTGAAGGGGCACCTGATCACCCTGCAGTGGCTTGACTCACTGAAACATCATTGCAAAATAAATGTCACTTAGGGTGCATTAGATTATTTTGCTAAATTTAGCTGGTTTTTCAAAATGAGTTAATGCATAGATTACTAATATAAATAATTTGTATGGTTTCAGCAATTTATTAACTATGATTACTTCGATACTTAATTTTCTCATCGTGACAAACTAACGGGCGAAAATTATACAACCTGAAAAAACACAATTGTTCGCCTCGTAATTTGTATTTAAAAGTGCTTATGAATGAAGATGAAAGATGATAACTTAGGTGAATGGTGATGATTGATGAATTAAGTGAATGGTGATGATTGATGAATTACTTCTATATGTGAGAAGAATGGGCGATGCGTTAAAGTGGTTGTGGTTCACATATAATGTGTATAAGCTTTCCTGAATCAAACCCAAGTATAAATCTGACTCAAGCTTCTTGGTAAGTCCAAGGTAGAACATGAGGATTTTTTACAGTCTAATGCAGTCCTTGCATTATTTCAATTGTAGATGGATCTTAGATTAATGAGAGTGACGATTGTTTGTACTAACCTCAATGCACGCATGCAAGAAAATATAGGAGTTCGAGGGGAAAAAGGGGAATCTATAGGTGAATGGTGCTAAGTGCTTGGGGTTATGCATCGATTCAAAACTAGATGAACAAGTGTATGAAGATGTGGGAGTGGAATGAAGATGATATGGATGCTTGTTTACAAACCAAGTGTATGTGTATGCATTAGGTCTCTATTCCTTAAATCGTGTTGTTCAACATTTCTCAATACGAATATCACATGTATTCTTATCTCTAGGGTGCATGCGTTGGAGACAAAGAAATGTAAAAGAATTCACTAGTATTTTTATATCTAGACCTATTATGCATTCAGACTCAATGCGCTCTGTAGTTAACCTACTCTCTCGAACAGTTTAACTAAGTAATAACTTTAATCAAGTGATCAAGAGGATTAAAGCATGGAATTTAAGTATGTAATGACTCATAAAAATGGCAGTCGCACACAAATTTGAATGTAAACAAAGGAACAAGTGTGGACTGATCAAATGTAAGATTGAATTTAAAGATAGCAAATACGTTTATAACAATCTCAACTTAAGCGAATGGGCTGGTAAATGAAAATGAGAAGTAAAAGAAGAGAAAGAAGTCAAGCCACAAAGTTCAATCTCTTGTCCTCTTTGGCTTGATTTAAATGCTTGTTACAACCAACTTGGTGAAAAAATGATGAAGAATTCTCTCTCGAGCTTAGTTTCTAACAAGTATTCTTGATCAACGATCACAATGGACCTTTTCCTTTTCCTATCTTCTTCTTGCAACAATAGAGTTCCTGGCTATCTGAATTCTCTAAAGTTTCTAATGTGTCTAACTTCTTTCTCTTGGCGGTAAGAGTTCCTATTTGGAAGCATTTTCTTCAACAACTTGTGACAAAACTCACATTAAATTCCATGCCTTGGTCAGCCGCCTGCCATTTCAAAGCTTTTCAGATGCCACCAGTCAGATGCTCATACCTGCAAGTGGTGATTTGATAGAAAAAGCGCGAGCCAATGTATCTCTTCTACGTCGGACATATTTAGATGCATGCCCTTGTGTTAGCATGGTATGTATGCGTTAGTGATGTGTTAAGGAATTTTATGTGTTTTTCCTTGAGATGAATGCAATTTTAATCATTATGAATCCTAATTGTTCCAATCTTTAAGAGACAATAACTTGTATTTCTACAAGTTATCAATAATCAACATGATTTTAATCATCGATGACCTCCATTTTGTCCTTATAGAGGATTGTCCTTCTATTCCTGCTCTCAGTGGCACTCAAATGTTCAAGAGGCATACAAATGTTGGACAAGGGCAAACGAGAAGGCCCGAACGTATATCTTGTCAAGTATTGGCTAAGAAGCATGAGTCCATGGCCATTAGATCATAAAGTCCCTATGGGGAATGTTTAGACAACAGTCTGCACAACTCAGGCACGACGCTCTTAAACACATCTTCAATGCCCATATGCAAGAAGGGGTATCTGTTACAGAGCATGTTCTCAACATGATGGTCCATTTCAACGCGGCGAAGATGAATGGGTCTGTCATTGATGAATTCAGTCAAGTTAGCTTCATTTTGGAGTCTTTACCTGAAAGTTTCCTATAGTTCCATAGCAATGTTGTTTTGAACAGATTGACTACAACCTGACCACCTTGTTTAATGGGCTTCAGACTTTTTAGTCCTTGATGAAAAATAAGGAACAAAAGGGAAAGGTAAATATTGCCTCATCCTCAAAGAAGTTCTACAGAGAATTGTCCTTTGGAACTAAGTCTGTGCCTTTTTCTTCCAGCACCAAAAAGTTAAAGAAGAAGAAAGGTGGAAAGAGGGAAGCTAACCCACCAGTTGCTGTTTAGAAGGGTAAGAAGGCTAAGGCTACAGAGGGAATCTGTTTTCATTACAACCACGAGGGACATTGAAAGAGAAACTGTCCCAAATACTCGGCAAAAAAGAAGAAGGCCAAGCAAGGTAAATATGATTCGCTTATATTGGAGACCTTTTTAGTGGAGAATGATGACTTTACCTGGATAATTGATTTAGGCACCACTAACCATGCTTGTTCTATATTTTAGGGAATTAGTTCCTAATGGTAACTGGAAGCTAGGGAGATGACGATACGTGTTGGAACTGGGCACGTCGTGTTAGCTATGGTAGTGGGAGAGCTCAGATTCTGCTTATAGAAATCCTATATTTTATTAGACAATGTATTTGTGGTTCAATTAAGTTTGGGATCTAGTAGATCAACTTGATGAGGTAAAACCTATAGGTTGCAAATTTATCTACAAGAGAAAATTGGGTGCTGATGGAAAGGTGCAAACCTTCAAAGCTAGACTTGTGGCAAAGGGTTATACTTGGGAGTCGACTATGAGGAGGCTTTCTCACTTGTTTCCATGTTGAAATCTATTTGGATCCTCCTAACCATTGCCTCATATTATGACTATCAGATATGGCAAATAGATGTCAAGACTGCTTTTCTGGATGATAATTTTAAGGAGACCATTTATATGGAGAAGCCTGAGAGATTCATAACCCAAGGTAAAAAGCAAAAGATTTGCAAGCTTAATCAGTCCATTTATGGATTGAAGCAAGCTTCTCGATCTTGGAATATAAGATTTGATACTATGATCTATTGGGGTTGATTCCCTGAATCTCATAGGGTGCTATAGTTTGTTATTGTATTGTACAAACAGTTTATTTATGTAATAAAATATATGATGTTTTATTTCAAAATTAGTTGCATTAACTAGAAACCAATAAACTAACATCCCAGGTTATCTTGTAGCTTAAACATTTATGTTGAGACATACAAAAGGATCATGTTTAAGTGACAATCTAAATGGTTTGTAGTAGATGGATAAGGCTGGGATACTTTATCCTGGTGACACTACGAGTAGGCTGGGATACTTTATCCTAGTCTTATACACTACGAGTATGACTCGCTTTAAGTTACAATTGTTGTAAAGTATTACAAATGATCTGATCCTGATCATTCATATGAGCCATGTGGGTGGGGATATTCTATACAAAGGAGTTTGATAAGACCGGACCATGAAATGTTTAGTCTTATTATATAACGTCGTTCATAATAAAGACTTACATTTCACCAAGATGACCATAGGTAACATGACTTGAAGGCGGTCATATGATTTGTATGGGTGAGAGTGGCCGATCGTCGACTCAACAAGCTACAATTTTAAAGATTTGTTTGATTAGGGAGCTGGAAACACAACTACACAAGAAGGAATTCACTCATTCCCTAATGTCGGGGCAAGTAGATAAATTGCTCCTTGAAAGACTGATTCTGGGGCTTGAACAATGTGGCGCCACACCCTCTCCTGACCTGAGAGGGGTTTGGTCATAGTTAGACTAAGATATATTGTTCATTAGAGGGATTGATGGTACTTAAGAAGTTAAATGTTGAAGAAAATCGGACACGAGGATTTCCATGAGCAGCGGAAGGATCTTTTTAAATTTCAATTGTATATGAACATTACAATTACAATCATAAACAGAAACATAGGTTATGCGAAATATAGAAATTACAGCTTGCTATACAATAGATCAAGGACAAGAATCAACACACCTTTGTAGACTCATCTTCAAGTTCCTTGATCACGATGCTCAATCACAACAACACAGCAACACACGAATGTTCTTCCAACACAACTGATACACTGCACGATCACCGCGCACTCGAACTAAGCGATCGCTAAGGTCATGAACACCCCGAACACTACAAACGACCTCAACAGAACCTCGACTATGTCGAGTTGAGTATGACACCACCAAGAAGGTTACCTGAGTATTCTCAGTGTGAAAATCTAAAGGGTGGGCTCTGTGTGGACATGGTTAGAGGCAGAAAATCGGAGGAACCACAGACATGTAAATGATTGAGCAAATGGGAGATGGAACAGCCTATCGTATATGTTGATGCCCAATCATTTAGCTAATCGTCTAGCTGAGTGTCTATCGTGTAAAAACACTCCACGATCATTTAGCTAACTCCAAGTTGTCACTTAGTAAATCTGATTTATTTGATAACTAACCGTGAGAATTTTTCGAGATTGGAAATCTCAAATTAACAATTTTGCAAATCCCTTACTTTTCTTACTAAAATTAGGAAAATATTTTTTCTTTTATCTCATGGTTAACATGAAACCACCAATAACCTCTCACACAATTGGTTATTAGAGAAAAAGAGATAATTATCCAATAATTAATATTATTATAAATATAAATGATAACTAATTTACCATAATATATTTAAAACCTATAGTTTAATATTTCATCTCATGAAACATATAAACCATAGCTCTTTTTCTATTCCATGGCACTTAATGTAAATCTCATTTACATTAATCCTCCACTTGATGTATCTCATACTGATCATATTTTATATAATTGAATTACCTCTTGTCAATTTGAACATTTTAAATTAACACCAAGAATTGAACCTCAACTTGAATCCATTGAGGTACCAAGGGGACCTTATGGACCTGTAGCTCGAAGCTGCAACGGTACGTGAATAACTGACTAAACTCTTTAGTCATGGATCCACCATCCGTTAACTGCCAGATACTCCACTAAAGACCGACAGCTGAACTCTCCTTACTACAGATATATTATGTGTCCATTTTAACCAATCAACTGTGCGACAACCCTTCAAAGATCGCTCGTAAGTACAACTAGACCAATAATCGTTATACCTCTGTAGTTACATCTTACTCTTTAAGTACCACTGATCCCTTTAATAAACATAGGTCATAGTTCTACTATGACTGAGTCCTCTCTTCCAAAGAAAAGTTGTGGCCACTATGTTTAAGCCCTGGAATCAGCCCTTAAGGGAGCAATCTATCTACTTACCCCTGCTTCGGGGAAGGAGTGAATTCCACCTTGTGTAATTGAGTTCCCAGCTCCCAAATCAAACAAGTCCCTAAAAAGGTAGGCATGTTGAGTTAGCAATCTGACCACTCTCACCCATACTATATAAAGGATCGCCCTCAAAGGTAGGAGTGCCCAAAACACTCAAGATTGAGGTAGTGTCACCTATGGTCATTTAGATGAGATGTAAGTCTTGAGTATCAACGACGTTATATACAGAGTTTAGTCATCTCATGGTCCGATCTTATACAAACTCTTTATATAGGATACCCCTGCTCGCATGTCTCCACATGAATGGTCAGGATCTACCATCTGTAGTAGTTTACAACACTTGCAAACCTCTATAAAGCGGGTCGTATCTGTAGTGTCACAAGGATCAGGTATCCCACTTTAATCCTTATACTACAGACCTATATACGTTATCACTTAAGGCATGATCCACTTGTATATCTCATATACATGCTTAAGTTTACATAAGATAAACATGGAGCTTTGTTTATTGTTTATGAGTAAATGGCAGAATGAAATAATTATTATTTTATTCATAAACAATGTGTATAATTACAAACAACGAGACTCCGGGAGAATTAGGACACCAATCCCAACAATTTCTCACTTATCCTAATGCCTCAGGAGACCGATGTACAATATAATATAACACATGTACAATATACAATAAACTAGGGCATACCTTAGTATCATCTTCAACTTGCCCTAGACAAGGTGTCGCATATCCCGTAGACCCAGACTCTCCAGGTGACCCTCAAACACTTTAGCCGTGAGAACCTTTGTAAAGGGATCAGCAACGTTGTGCTTTGATGCGATCTTCGTGACTATCACATCACCGCGATGCACCATCTCCCTGATCAAGTGGTATTTTCGATCTATATACTTACCTCGACGATGACTCTGAGGCTCCTTCGAATTTGCCACAACCCCGCTGTTATTGCTATAAAGAGTGATAGGCAAATCCATATTTGGAACAACTTCCAAATTTGAAAAGAATTTCCTCAGTCAAACAACCTCCTTAGCTACTTCACAAGTGGCTACTTATTCGGCTTCCATAGTGGAGACTGCGATGCATCCTTGCTTGATGCTTCGATACACTACAACCCTTCCATTTAGAGTGAACACTGACCCCAATGTCGATTTGCGAGAATCTCTATCGGTCTGAAAGTCCGAGTCTGTGTATCCTGTAAGGATCAGATCCTTATCTCCATACACGAGCATGTAGTACCTCATTCTCAAAAGATACTTAAGGATCGTCTTGACCGTCGTCCAGTGATCAAATCCTGGATTAGCTGATACCGACTGACAATCCCTACTGCATAGCAAATTTCAGGTCTGGTACACAACATTGCATATATTTAGCTTCCTACAGCTGAAGCATAGGGAATTCGTGTCATCTTCTCAACCTCTTGAGGTGTCTTAGGATATTGATCCTTAGACAAAATGATTCCATGCCTGAAGGGTAACAAACTCCTCTTGGAATCCTGGATCCTATACCTGATCAACATTTGATCGATGTATGATGCCTGAGACAGGGCTAACCATTTGTTCTTATGATCCCGAATGATCTGGATCCTAGAACATACTGTGCCTTACCCAAATCTTTCATTTGGAACTGGGCAGCTAGCCATTTTTTAATGTCAATCAGATTCCTTACATCATTCCCAATGAGTAGGGTATCATCCACATATAGTACTAGGAAAGTTACTGAGCTGTTGATGATTTTCTTGTAGACACAAGTCTCATCAACATTCTGATTAAATCCAAACGACTTGACTGCAGTGTCAAATCTAATGTTCCAAGATCTAGATGCTTGTTTGAGCCCATAAATGGCCCTATTAAGCTTGCAAACTTTTTGCTCTTGATCTAGAACAATGAACCCCTCTGGTTGAGTCATATAGTTGGTCTCCTCAAGATTACCATTAAGAAAGGCAGTCTTGACATCCATTTGTCATATTTCATAATCATAAAATATGGCTATGGACAGGAGAATTCTAATAGACTTGAGCATGAAACTCTCCATCTACACCTTTCTATCCACACCTCTCTTTCGTTTATATATCCACCTACACCCAATAGGTCTTAGCTCGTTAGGCGGATTAACAAGCTCTCAGATGTTATTGAAGTACATAGACTAAATTTCTTGGTTCATGGCTTTAACCCATTCATCTTTGTCAACATCCTCCATCGCTTTCTTAAAAGACAATGGATCCTAGACCCCATCATTCGAAATGTCGTTTTGGGCTACAATTAAACCCATGTAGCGATCCAGTGGGTTCATAACCCTCCCACTACGTTGAGGCAGTCTCAACTCTTAAGCTGGTTGACTAGATGTACCGACCTCAACCACTCTTGTTGATCTGTCGGCCTATTCAACAACTCTTGTTGAACCCTCAGCAGTCTCAGTCTCACTAGAAACCTCATGCAAAACGAGCTTACTTCATGGCTTATAATCTTGGATGTGGTCTTCTTCCAAGAAGATAACATTTGTAGAAACAAACACTTTGTTCTCACTCGAATCATAGAAGTATCTATTTCTCGTTTCCTTGGGGTAGCCTACAAACAGGCAAACCTTCGAATGCGTTTCCAACTTTTTTGGGTTAGTCACTAGCACATGTGCCGGACAGCCCCAAATCCTGAACTGGCGTAAACTACCTTTACGGCTTCTCCACAACTCAAAAGGTGTTTCAGAAACACTTTTTGAGGGAACATTGTTCAAGATATAGCATGCAGTCTTCACTACAAAACCCTAAAACGAGTCTAGAAGATGAGCATAACTCATCATAGACCAAACCATGTCCAACAAGGTTTCGTTTCTCCTTTCTAATACACCATTCTGCTGCGGTGTACCTGGAGTCAAGAGTTGGGATGCAATCCCATGTTCTATCATATAGTTCTGGAATTTGATGTCCATATACTCTCCACCACGATCAGATCATAATGTTTTTATCATCTTACCTAACAAGTTTTCAACTTCAGCCTTATACTCCTTGAACTTGTCAAAGGCTTCATGAAGGATCTCTTACAGAAGAGTTCCATGAGCGCTTTCGGATCGCTCTGATCTCACAGTGACTGAAATACAACAATATATACTCAAACGCAAAGTTATGTAAGCAAATCTTAATTAACGACATGCTATGAACAACAAAATAACAAGGGAGAGAGTGCCGTATTCGTAGCGTTACCAAGATAAGGTTTCCCTCATATATCCATATACTACAGACCATTTTGGTTATCACTCAAGACATGATCCACTTGTATGTCACCACATACATGCTTGAGTCACATACAGATAACCAGGGATTTTATATTTATTGGTTTGTGGTAAAGCAAATAAAACAAGCAACTGAGCAAAAATACAAGATGTGAAGTAAATATCATATATTAACAACACAAGCATTCGTACAAACGTTTTACAAACTACAGGACACGAGACTTTACGGCATCAACCCCAACAATCTCCCACTTGTCCTAAAGTGAAGTGGGGTGTACAATAAACTAGTACAAAACAATAAATTAGGGCATAAAAACCAAGTACAAGAAAATCTCCCACTTGCCCTAGTCTAGCCGCGGGTGATCCTATAAACCCATGTCCATAGGTGACCCTCAAACATTGTAGCCGTGAGAGCCTTCGTAAATGGGTCAGTAACATTGTGCTCCAAAGTGATATTCGTGACGATCACGTCCTCTCGATGCACTATCTCGCGGATTAGATGATACTTTCACTCTATGTGTGTGCCGCACCTGTGACTCCTCGGCTCCTTGGAGTTCGCCACTGCCCCACTATTATCACAATAGAGGGTAATGGGCCGAGACATATTTGGAATAACTTCAAGTTCTGTCAAGAACTTTCTGAGCCAGATAGCCTCCTTAGCAACTTCGCAAGCCGTTACGTACTCCAGCTCTATAATGGAGTCGGCGATGCACCCCTTCTTAGTGCTTCGCCACACTATAGCTCCTCCGTTAAGAGTAAGGACTAACCCTGATGTGGACTTACGGGAGTCCTTATTAGTCTGAAAGTTAGAATCTGTGTATCCCGTATGATCAAATCTCTAGAACAATACACGAGCATGTAGTCCCTCGTTCTCCGAAGATACTTGAGGATGTTCTTCACTGTAGTCTAGTGACCCTGGCCTGGGTTAGACTGATACCTATTTACTATGCCCATAGCGTAACAGATGCCTGAACGAGCATAAAGCATCGTGTACATCAAACTACCAATGACAGACATATATGGGACCAATCTCATCTCCTCAACCTCTTGAGGCATCTTAGGAAACATGTCCTTAGATAAAGTGAGTTCATGCCTGAACGGCAGTAGGCCCCTCTTGGAGTCCTGCATCAAGTACTTGAGCAACATCTTGTCAATGTACTATGCCTGAGACAGTCTAACACTTTATTCTTACGATCCCGAAAGATCTGTATGCCTAGAACAAACTAAGCCTCTCCCAAATCTTTCATTTGGAATTGGGTTGCTAGCCAATTCTTAATTGCAGTAAGTAGACCTACATCATTCCCAATGAGTAGGAAATTGATAACAGGCAGAAATTCACGTTCTTACGGTACTAAGTTCTTAAACAATGTTGGCTTACGTTCATAAAATATGTTAGATTGCATCCAAAAAGCATTAAGTTTATAACATTACGGTTGCATGCGTTCATCGCATAGAAACAGTTGATTTTTGTATTTTTATGTAGAATATGCGTTAATGCAAGGCGGAAAGAGCAATCACAAGAAACCATTGGGCGAGCGCAGCATTACCGTAAGGATTTGCGGTGATTATGTTCGCAAACATCTGCTCAAGAAGGATTGCTACATAGAGCCGGCGCAACTTGGTGGGTGCATCTGGGTGAAAGGCATCATTAATCACGATGGGACAGAAAGCTGATGACGGTCGAATCCGAATTAAGTTGACAGCTGCTAACGATAACGAGTACATTCAGCTTTTAGTGACAAATATTCGGCGCATCAGTCAGGGAATTAAAGCCATCCTATCTGTGCAATCATAAGAGAGAAACCGCCCTTCAGCCTGGAGCTCTATAAATACGAAAGGCATCCTTCAGAAAAGGGGTTAACAAGTTCACCTGTTCACCGATTTAGAAGCTTTAGTCGTGTTCATAGTTTTCTTTTATTTTTAAGGCGGAGCATGGGAAGAGTAGAGATGCCAGAAGATTGCTCAGAGAAACTCGAGAGAGAACCCAGAGGCGTAAAAGCAAAGAATGGGCCGACTCTCGTAAAAGCGAGATTATCTTTTGAACAAGAGTAGAAAGAAAGTGTAAAAGTCTGGGAAGCAAGAGATTGCTACCAGGCTCTTTATTCTCTTCTTGCATTCTTATTGTGTACTTCAACTTTATATTTATAAAATGGAAGTTCTTATTGTACATCTGTTCACTCTCTTAGCATGCATGAGTAGCTAAACTTGTCGAATGGGTTGAGAAGAACTAAGCTAACATGACCTAGGAAGTTTATTGCTTGCGATTATCTTGTGTTATGCTGTGCCAAACATCCCTTTAGAGCTCTGTTTGCCAATCTGCATTGCATGCATTCTAGAGATAGGAATGATATTATGTGGTCGCCTTATTTTTGTGTGTGTCATTTTTTCATCGCATAAATAAGAATAAAGGCTTATGTGTAGGTCCTACAGACTTATCGCATATATCGCATGCGTTCTAGTATTAGAAGCCGTAGCATTCGCATCGAGAGATGGTTTACTATTGTGTGTGTGTTGCATGATCACATAGCATGAACGCATCCTAGGAAGTGTTAGCCAAAACCCTTCTCAACCCATTCACCGCATACTCATCGTATCTTCCATTTTATCAACTATTTTTGAACTCCACCGCATTTGTTTATTTTCATTACCGCAACAAAAAAACCAACAACTATTTGAGTTACCGGTTACTGCAAAGTATTCTAAAAAATTACCACCATAACCTCTTTTCCCAAGTCCCTGAGTTCGACCCTGGACTTACCAGAAATCTCAGTGGGGTTTATGCTTGGATTCCATTGAGAAAACTTGAGTGCTCAATGCATTTTCATCATCGCATTTCGTCCATATTTCCACATCATAAAATAACGCATCAAGTTTTTGGCGCCATTGCCAGGGACTTCGGCAAAATAGTGTGCTAAGGGTAATTTTTCTGATTTCTTTGCAGACTCTCAATCCCGGAGATTGAGAGGACGTTCAAATGAAGATTACGAGACCGCTAACAACAATAGTCAGACAAAGAAGATATGGCGCAACAGGCTGGAAACGAAGCACCAAACGAAAACAACGTCATAGCGAATCCAATCCTTCTGGCTAATGATCATAATAGGCCTATTAGGGACTATGCATCGCCAAACCTCTATGATTTCTCTCCAGGAATCATGAGGCTTGACCTTGACAGAAGCCGATTTGAAATGAAGCCGACGATGCTGCAGATGATCCAGACTGCTGAGGCATCCTCCAGAAATGTATTTAGTTAAGGGATGTGCTGCGGGGATGTATGCGTGTTGCCTGTCCTCAGCAAAAATGTATCTGCGTTTATTGGAAGCATGATATGCACGGTAAATCATGCACCCTTCCGAATTAAATTTTGTAACTTTACCAAATTCTTTGACTCTTGTGCAGGCATTAGAATTTTTTTTTTTTTTTTTTTTTTTTTTTTAATGCGATCATTTGTAATATATTCACATACTTTGTTAATAGTCAATACAATCAATGTATATAATTCACTCTACTCCTTTGTTAATCTTTGCTATATTTTTACTTTTGTATTTTTATGATCTTCTTTGCGTTGCTATGATGTTTTATGTGTTACACTTAGAAACATTTCCCATACTTAGTAAATTCTTACTAACACTTAGTTAATTCTTAGTTTAGCAGTACTTTACTTTTTATCTTTCAAAGTTCTGCTCAAACCTTCTTTTGGAAATTTTCTCCTAAGTGTTTGTCTAGTCTATCCAAACAACACAATGAGGACCTTGCTCATCTTTAAATTTGGGGGTGGGAAAAGTCTGAGCAGATGAGATCAGGAATATGTAGTATTTAAGAAAATGCGTCCATTTTTATATCCACAAAAAAAAAAAAAAAAAAAAAAATTGCAAAACTCCAATGTCAGCGCAAGGGAATATTTCAAAATTGTTCCCAACCTGATAAGAGTTTAGTTGTGAAAGGAGCCTGCTCGTAGTTGGATGCTCGTATGACACCCATAGGAGCAAGTCAAAACGAAAGTGGGTTTCCAAGAACAACGTAGTATAAACCAAAAAGAGAAAAGGAATGCAAGAGACGACTCCTCTGATTATCATGAGTTAAAAGTTGAAACTGGCATACAACCGTAGTTGGATGTTCGTATGACACTCTTGGGGACAAGCCAAAACAAAGTATGCTTACTTAGGAAGTAACGACACGTTACCAGTGCACTTAAAGTATGCTTACTTAGGAAGTAACGACACGTTACCAATTATCATCTCTGCATTACTAAGTAAGGAGAAAGAAGATGCTCTCATACGGATCCTAAGAAACAACGCAAAAGCCTTAGGATGGACCTTGGCAGATATTCGAGGAATCAGTCCCTCGTATTGCATGCACAAGATTCGTCTAGAGGAAGGAAAGAATTGATCAGTAGAAAGGCAGCTTCGCTTAAACCCTACCATGAAGGAGGTTGTAAAGAAGGAAATAGTGAAGTGGCTGGATGCCGGTGACATCTACTCGATATCTGATAGCAGTTGGGTGAGCCCAGTGCAATGTGTTCCAAAGAAATGGGGGATGACAGTCACCAGTAATGACAAGAATGAATTGGTTCCCATAAGGACAACCATGGGGTGGAAAATCTGCATAGACTATCGCAAGTTAAATTTGGCCATTAAAAAAGACCATTTTCCACTACCATTCATTGACCAAATGTTGGATAGACTTGCGGGGAACAAATTTTTCTGCTTTCTTGATGGCTATTCAGGATATAACCAAATAGAAATTATGCCGGAGGACTAAGACTAGACAACCTGCACGTGCCCGTTTGGTACGTTCGCATTCCGACGCATGCCATTTGGACTCTGTAATGCACCAGGCACTTTTCAACGATGCATGATGGCAATCTTTTCAGATTACTTGGAGGAGTCTGTCGAGGTTTTCATGGATGATTTCTCAGTTTTCAACAGTAATTATGACTCCTGTTTGACTAATCTTGAGAAAGTCTTGAAGAGATGCGTGGAAACAAATCTTGTTCTGAATTGGGAAAAATGCCACTTTATGGTGGAGGAAAGAATAGTTCTGGGTCACAAAATCTCCAAGGTAGGATTGGAAGTTGATCAAGCAAAAATCGATGCAATTTCCAAATTACCCCCATCAGTGAATGTAAAGACACTAAGGAGCTTTTTGGGTCACGCGGGGTTTTATAGAAGATTTATTCGCAACATCTCTCAAATCACAAGACCCCTTAGTGCACTTCTCGAAGTTAGCTGCGAGTATAATTTTGATGACGCTTGCATTAAAGCATTTAACACATTAAAAGATGCACTTATCTCAGCTTCGATTTTGGTTGCGCCAGATTGGACACAACCGTTTGCATTGATGTGTGACGCTAGCGGATATTCTGTGGGCGTAGGTTTGAGTCAGCACTGGGAAAAGGTATTACATCCCATTTATTATGCAAGTAAAAAACTGAACGACGCACAGGAGAACAATACGACCACAGAGAAAGAAATGCTCGTAGTGGTATTTGTACTGGTGAAGTTTCGAAAGTACCTGATTGGAACAAATGTGGTGGTGTATACGGATCACTCTGCAATTAAATATCTAATGACGAAGAAGGATGCAAAACCGAGATTGATACGATGGGTGTTGCTCCTGCAAGAGTTTGACCTGGAAATTAAAGATAGGAAAGGCACCGAGAACCAAGTCGCGAATCATTTGTCAAGATTAGAAAACTGCGAGGTTCAAGGGATAGAAAAAGATATTGAGGAAAGATTCCCCGATGAGCTGCTAATGGCAGTAGGCGTTAATGTCCCTTGGTATGCGAACATAGTAAACTTTATAGCTTGCGATCAATTACCGGATGATTATACCTACCAACAGAAGAAGAAGCTAAGACACGACGCAAAATTTTATTTTTGAGACGATCCATTCCTGTATCGACAAGGACCTGATCATATAATACGTCGATATGTCCCTGAGCACGAAGCCAAGAGCATTTTAGAACTCTTTCATGAGTCCCCATATGGAGGACATTTTGGGGGGCAAAGGACTGTTGCAAAGTCTTACAGTGCGGCTACTTTTGGCCAACTTTGTTCAAAGATGCCCATGCCCATGTTATGCAATGCGATATGTGCCAAAGGACAGGGAATATGTCCAAAAGAAATGAAATGCCATTGACGTCAATCTTAGAAGTTAAATTATTTGATGTATGGGAAATTGACTTCATGGGCCCGTTTCCACCATCTGAAGGTCATCAATATATTCTGGTTGCGGTTGATTATGTTTCGAAATGGGTTGAGGCCATCGCATGTGCCAAGAACGATGCAGCCACTGTGGCGAAGTTTTTGAAGAAGAATATTTTTGCGCGCTATGGAACGCCACGTGCCTTAATCTGCGATGAAGGCTCTCATTTCATCAACCGTATAATCGCTAACCTGCTGACTAAATTCAACGTCAGCCATCGAGTGGCAATTTCTTACCTCCCACAGACTAATGGGCAGACAGAGATTTCTAATAGAGAGATCAAAACTATCTTGTAGAAGGTAGTTAATACTATTAGGAGAGATTGGTCATCCAAGCTTGACGAAGCACTATGGGCTTACAGGACTGCCTACAAAACATCAATTGGCATGTCCCCGTACACTCTGATCTTCGGAAAAGCTTGTCATCTGCCGCTTGAGTTAGAACATAAGGAAATGTGGGCATGTAAGAAGCTGAAGTTCGATTTAGCTACTGTAGGGAAAGTCTAGAAGTTACAATTGAAGCAGTTGATCGAATGGTGAAGGGATGCCTATGAAAATGCCAAGATATATAAGGAGAAAATGAAGAAATGGCATGATGAATGCATAAACGACCGGACATTCACTGAAGGTCAGCAGGTACTGCTATTCAACGCACGACTGCGATTGTTCCCTGGGAAGCTAAAGTCTCGCTGGTCCGGGCCATTTCGGATCAAGACCATCTTTCCCAACGGTGCAGTAGAATTAACAACTTTAGATGGGAGCAGCGTATTCAAAGTCAATGGTCAGCGGATCAAACCCTACTATTGAGGCGACTTCGATCGGCGCATGGACACCATTGATTTGGGCAAGCAGGATTAAAATGCTTGCAGGGAAAGCGATTGCGGTAACTTTGAGAACTTCTTTCAGTCGGCCTTCCCATCTATTTTTACTTGCTTTCTTTTACCGTTTGTTTCATGTTGTGATTGTTATTTAGTAAGATTAGTCTTTAATGCTCTAGAAGTTTCATGTCGCATATGTTTCCTTACATTACATGTAGTAGCACTGGGAACATGTTTTTGTGAATGTTGGATAAATCACCACAAGATCTTTTCAACTTGAGTTAGGAAGAGAGGAAAATAAACTGGCATATAACGAGAGGATGGGTGTAGTAAGTAGAAAAAAAAGGGAGATATGCATCTAATACACCCAAATACATTGCGGCGAGGAGTGTGTTGCGCACATATGCGTCCTTTGCCCGGCCTTAGTTAAATGCACTATGTTGAGGCATCCTCCAGAAATGTATTTAGTTAAGCGATGTGCCGCGGGGATGTATGCGTGTTGCCTGTCCTCAGCAAAAATGTATCTGCGTTTATTAGAAGCATGATATGCACTGCAAAACCAAACATTTGTAATATATTCACATACTTTGTTAATAGTCAATACAATCAAAGTACATAATTCACTCTACTCTTTGCCTGTGCCTCTTTCTTTATCTTCCTTTGTTAATCTTTGCTATATTTTTACTCTTGTATTTTTACGATCTTCATTGCGTTGCTATGATGTATTATGTGTTACACTTAGAAACATTTCCCATACTTAGTAAATTCTGACTAACACTTTGTTAATTCTTAGTTTAGCAGTACTTTACCTTTTATCTTTCAAAGTTCTGCTCAAATCTTCTTTTTGAAATTTTCTCCTAAGTGTTTGTCCAGTGTATCCAAACAACACAATGAGGACCTCGCTCATCTTTAAATTTGGGGGTGGGGAAGGTCTGAGCAGATGAGATCAGGAATATGTGGTATTTAAGAAAATGCGTCCATTTTTATATCCAAAAAAAAAAATTTGCAAAACTCCAATGTTAGCGCAAGGGAATATTTCAAAATTGTTCCCAACCTGATAAGAGTTCAGTTGTGAAAGAAGCCTGCTCGTAGTTGGATGCTCGTATGACACCCGTTGGAGCAAGCCAAAACGAAGGTGGGTTTCCAAGAACAACGTAGTATAAACCGAAAAGAGAAAAGGAATGCAAGAGACGACTCCTCTGATTATCATGAGTTAAAAGTTGAAACTGGCATACAACCGTAGTTGGATGTTCGCATGACACCCTTGGGGCAAACCAAAACGAAGAGAAAATAATAATAATTAATGGAAAGGAAAAGAAAAGGGCATTTTGTTGGGTGTTACAACACATAAAATGAGTCTCCCTAATTCAGCAATTGTCCTCCTTTCAGATCATTTGTTAAAAGTTTTACTAATATCATTTTTAATAATGTTTATAATGCTACAACAACAAGCATAGTAAGCAAAATAATAGGAAAAGAAAAAGGAGGATATGAAATAACCATTGTTGATGCTTTCTCACCATCCCCAATCTCCAAGATCATTTTTTAAAAAAAAGAGAGAGAATAGATTCTCTATTTTAACCTATTTTGACACCAAGAAATGCAGTGAAATGATTTCTAGAAATAGGAAAAAATTGAAGCAGATCTATTCTATACTCGATAAGTACCAATATGCAATGGTAGATGGGAATTGATCTTATTTTATATGAGTGAATGTATACATACTTGTTCATCATGATGTGCCAAGAACCAGATTTGAACTGGTGACACGAGGATTTTCAGTCCTCTGCTCTACCAACTGAGCTATCCCGGCCATTTCCGACACATTATCCTTATTTTAATAGATGACTTTGGTCTATGTCAATTGTAAATCAGAACAAAGGTATTCCAAAGTCTTCTTTTTGAAGATCCACGAAATTTCAGGGCTTGGATAAGACTTTGGAAGTTTCAGTACAGTAGACTAGAACTCGTTGAAGAAATAAAAATTCCCATATTTTTTTTATTGGATTTGGATCCATCGGGACTGACGGGGCTCAAACCCGTAGCTTCCACCTTGACAGGGCGGTGCTCTGACCAATTGAATTACAATCCCAGGGAAATAAAGTGTACAACATATGTTATTGATTTAATTTCCTTCAAACCTTTCTATGTAGATTTTTTATTCAAATTGTCATATTCTACCAGACAGAGACGCGTTAACCATTTCTTTCTTTTGGTGTGAGGAACTTATCATGAATCCACTGATTTCTGCCGCTTTCGTTATTGCTGCTGGGTTGGCCGTCGGGCTTGCTTTTATTGGACTTGGGGTAGGTCAAGGTACTGCTGCAGGCCAAGTTGTAGAAGGGATCGCGAGACAACCCGAGGAGGAGGGAAAAATCCGAGGTACTTTATTGCTTAGTCTGGCTTTTATGGAAGCTTTAACTATTTATGGACTGGTTGTAGCATTAGCACTTTTATTTGCGAATCCTTTTGTTTAATCCTAAAAAAATTACGTATTTTTTTTTTTTTGTATTTTATTTACTTGGACTTGTTGCTCTTGCTTTTTCGAATTATATGAAGCTTTCACTCCTTGTATCCAATTATCTCTAAATATATAATTAGAGATAATTGGATGAAGGAATTTTTGACGTTGAATCGAGGAAAAGGTAAGTATGTATTCAAAAGAAGACCGTTAAAATTACATCTTGTACTATTGCCAAAGTCATCGTTGAAAATTTTTTATTCAATGTAAATTAAATTTGTTAACAAAAAAAATAAAGAAAATGAAAAAGACGGTGGAAAAGACAGAAGGCAAATTATACAATTTAAAGCTTAAAATTGTTTGCAGTTCCAACTAGTGTAAGAACTAAAGGTGAAATTGTTTTGTAGTCCTGGACTACTTACTTAATTGCAGCCACTATAGAATCCATATCCTAACGCATATTTTTTTTCAGTACACAGACATGAACAACAGATCTGCAAGGATACATCAATAGTTGCTACAAACATATGTACCGCTTGCGCTCAAGGCTCATGAGAAACTAATCAACGCATCTATGTCACAATTGCGCCAGTCAATCAACCATGAAGAGAGGATTACCGAAGTGACGGCGCAAGGCAACAGTCGGTCCAGAGCTATGCTTCGACCGCATGCAGTAATAAAAACAAACACCGCATGCGAACCTATGATCGAAAGATGCAACTGAGCAACGCGAGAGCAGAGGATTGCGACATAGGTACAACTAACGGTTGTGCAGAATTGATGGTTTGATTGCATAACAGAAGGAATAATATCCCTCCATCTTTGGAGTTACCTAAACCATCAAATGGGGACCACAAGACTGGAGTCAAGGATCTACTCCTATAAATAACTCATTGATAACAGAGAAAAGTATGCTACTGGATACGGGGCTAAGTGCTGTAAGATTTTAGAGAGAAAAGGCTGAGCTAAGTGCTAAAGAGAAGAAATCCGTGAAGAGAACGAGATAAGGCCAAGAGGTGAATCTTAGATCTGACCTGCCATATACCTGATCGAAGCTCTGTGCAGAGATCTTTGCTACTAGTGGAGCAAGCCTGAGAGAGAAGCTCTTCCTGCCATCGAAACCATCCAATCCGGCAAGCAGATCTCCTTCGCGTCTGTGCCAAGACATTGGCACTAGTTTGTATCTGTTCTATCTCTCTTTCATTGTATTACAAATTTTCTTTACCTCTTCATTCACAAATCATGTATCAAACGCTTAGTAGAAATATTAAATGTTTCGATAGATTCCATCTACTATTTTTATCTATTTCCATTCACCCATTAGTCACTTTCTTCATGATGTTTTCTTAATCTCCTGATGAGCAACACGAATCACCAAGAATTTAATCTATATTAAAGTTATAAAATACGTTTAGCTAAAGCATGCTAGACGGCATCTGCACCTGTAGGAGTAGAAGTGAAGAAGTCATTCTGATCTATTGAGAGAGGGTCAGAAGAGTGCGTTAACTAAAGTGAGTAGTACTTCCAGACATGGAAGCAACCTTGCGTTCATTACGTTAGACTCTGTTTCACCACAGACATGTAGGGAACATGGCCGATCACTGAGAGGTGTACGCCAAGAAAAGAGCGGAACAATATTTTTATCTTCAGTTCAATTAAGAACTTGTGTTGTTTGTCATACTTATCTTTCTCTTTCTATTCTGTTAATAAGACTTGTCGCCATATCCCAAATCTTTGCATAACCTTCAAAGCCAGCCTTAATCCTAGCATCTTGTACATGAAGTCTGTATCTTGTAACATTTAGCTTAGGTTTATTGTATTTTTATGTTTTATCGCATCTTTACTGCTTTCCTTTATTTTACCGCAATTTACATACCTGTATAAACTTCTTTATAAAGAATTGGAAACCTTGTCGCATATACCTTGAACATACCACAGTAACCAAAAACCATTTTCCTGTGTTCGACCTCAGATCATACTGAGAAACTTGCGGTGGAATTACACTTGGCTCCATCGTAAGGAAACTTGTGACAACGCAGAGCATACTACATGAATATTCCTAATTGACGCATAAATAGAAGTAGTATCGCATCATTTTGAGCATTTAATATCATACATACCTACGAGTCAACAACTGCAGAACAATTCGGAGGACGACATTGCCAGGACTCGCACGCTCACCTCCATAGCTTTATAGAAATCTACAATACTTTTGTGTTCCCGAACATCTCTGCCGAAGAAGTTCGACTAACTTTGTTCCCATTTTCTCTTTGTGACCAGGCAAGAAAATAGGCGTAGTCCCTCGAGTCGGGAGAGATCACTTCATGGGAACAGGTCGTAGAGAAATTTATGAAGAAATATTTTCCACCTACTGAGAATGCTAGACGAAGGAAACTCATAACCAATTTTGAACAAGACATGGACGAATCGCTCAGTGATGCCTGGGTGAGGTTTAAGAGGTTGGTTAGAAACTGTCCACACAATGGATTGCCAAACGACCTTTATATGGAAATCTTTCATCGTGGTTTAAATCCCTCTTCGCAGATCGCTGCCAAAGCGGCAGTCGCTGGTGGTCTGCTTGACAAAACGTATGACGAGGCTAAGAACATCTTGGATCGCATCTCTAAAAACCACGAGGATTGGAGAGAGAGTAATCAGAGACTGAGAATCAAGGATAACGATGTAAGTAATGGTGCTATTACTTCACTACAGAATCAGATGACCGCAATGATGGACTTAATTCAGGAAATTTTGATCAGCAATCCAACACCACAAAATGGGCAAATTAACACAATTAGTCAAAACACCACAAGGTGTTCAACTTACGGTGATGGGCACGCAATGGAAGAATGCCCACAGAATTCACAATCTATTTACTTTGTGAAAAATAATCCATTTTCTAATACCTACAACCCCGAGTGGAGAAACCACCCCAATTTTGCATGGAAGAATCAGCAGCAGAATTTCCAATCTGTGGTGCAGAAAGAAGGGCCACTTGGATTGTTCTTGCGAAATAACGGTCAGACAAGCAATCAAGCTAATAGCTCGCAACCGCTGTAATTCTCCTCCCTGGAAAGCCTACTGAAGCAGTATATAGAGAAAAACGAAACTGTGCTTCAAAGTCAAGCTACGTCCATCCGCAATCTAGAATTACAGATAGGCCAGATTGCAAGTGAGCTAAAAAATAGACCGGAAGGGGTTTTGTCGAGTTTAACAGAACTCCCACGCTACCCGAGGGGATCAGGTAAAGAGCAATGTTAGGTTATGACATTGCGGAGTGGAAAAACTGTGGAGGGAGAAAAGAAGGAGCTTAGCCGCATTGCTCCCATTGTGTTGGAACCTTAAATTATGGTTACACAAGAAGAAGAAGAAGAAAAAGAAGCAATAGAGCCAGAAGTTGCATCCACCTCAAAGCCGACAGAGAATGGGACTGTGAGAGTGTAGTTGCCACCTTTTCCGCAGAGACTCAGAAAGAAAAAGAATGAAAAGGTACAGTACCAATGCTTTCTGTCTATGTTAAAACAATTACATATTAGTATTCCATTCAGTGAAGCGATTGAGGAGATGCCTGCATTCACGAAGTTTCTGAAGGAAATGTTAAGCAAGAAGAGGGGTACTGGTAAGTTTGCCATGATGGCTTTAACGCAAAGTTCAAAATAATTCCACCGAAGATGAGCGATCCTGGGAGCTTTACTATACCCTGCTCCATAGGAGGACTGTACATCAGGCAAGCCTTGTGTGACCTTGGAGCCAACATCAACTTAATGCCTCTGTCGATTTTTAAGCAGCTGAATGTGGGACAACTTGCACCCACGACCGTGACTCTCCAACTTGCAGATAGATCTTTGGTGCATCTAGAAGGAAAGGTGAAGGACGTGCTGATCTACATCAACAAATTTATCATACCAGCCGACTTCATCATCAAATATTTGATTGTCGAGTGATAAGTGTGAATGAGTACCTTGGTTCCCAATAGATATGCCCAGAATGTTTCAATGCAAAAATCACAGCCAAGAGTTCTTTTTCAGTGGTGGTATAATTGATTGGAGAAGTCTATTTAGAATTTTCTCCAAATGGGACAGGAAGACTTCATAAGTGTTCCCATAAATGGAGAAGTCATCCATAAATATTTCCACTGAGTCTTCGAGAAAATCTGAAAAGATAGCCATCATGCACCTCTGGAATGTGCTTGGCACATTGCAGAGACCAAATGGCATGCGGCGAAAAGCGAAGCTCCCATATGGCCAGGTGAATGTGGTCTTGTGTTGGTCTTCGGGAGCTATCATGATTTGATTGTACCCGGCATATCTATCCAAGAAGCAGTAAAAATCATCCTCTACTAGTCTGTCTAGCATTTGATCAATGAATGGCAGAGGGAAGTGATCTTTCTTTGTGGCCGCATTCAATTTACGGTAGTGCATACATATGCACCATTCAGTGATGGTTCTTTACGGTATTGATTCATTGTTCTCATTGGAGACTACCGTCATTCCGCCCTTCTTCGACACACATTGCGTGGGGCTGACCCACGTGCTATCTACAATGGGATAGATAATGCCTGCATCGAGCCATTTGATAGTCTCCTTTTTTACGACCTCCTTCATCGCAGGGTTAAGTCTGCGTTGATTTTCAATAGTTGCTTTGTGGTCGTCCTTGAGACGAATGTGGTGCATGCAGTACGCGAGGCTAATTCCTCTGATGTCAACGAGCGTCTAGCCGATTGCTCGCACATGTTTCTTGAGAATGCTCATCAACGCATTCTTTTGATCTTTGTTGAGCGTAGAGGAAATTATCATTGGCAGCTTCTCATTCTGCCCCAAAAATGTGTTCTTCAAATGTGTTGGTAGGGTTTTTAGTTCAAGTGTTGGCAGTTCCACGTGGGAAGGTTGCATTGTTTTTCTTTCTTTTTTTGGCTCTTCTTCTTACGGTGCGATCATTTCTTCTTCTTTGTTTGTTTTTGCTACAATCGCATTGCAGGCAGCTACGGATGCATTGGCATCCTCAAAGTGATTTCTCTCTTCTGCACATCAATTTGAGCGCGATCCGTTGGTAGAAAAGGTCGCCCTAAAATGATGGGTACATCCTTGTTGGCCTTTTAATCTAGGATGATGAAGTCAGTTAGCAAAATAAATTTATCAATCGTGATTAGCACGTTACTATGTTGCCCCACGTTTAATTGTCTAAATATTGACAACGACATCAAATTTATGCTGGCCCCGAAGTCAAACAGGGCTTGCCCAATATAGAGTCCTCTTATGGAGCAAGGAATAGTGAAGCTCCCAGGATTGCTCATCTTCGGTGGAATAATAGATTTGGAACTTTGCGTTAATGCCACCGTGGCAAATTTTCAGTGCCTCTTTTCTTAGTTACCATGTCCTTCAGAAACTTGGCACAGGCAAGTATTTCCTCAATCGTTTCACTGAAAAGAATGTTAACATGTAATTGTTTTAACATAGATAAGAAACATTGGTATTGTACCTCTTCGTTTTTCTTCTTTCTTAACCTCTGAAGGAAAGGTGGTAACTGGACTTTCACGGTTCCTGTTTCATTTGACTTTGAGGTCGACGTAACCTCAGGTGCCACTACTTTATTCTCTTTTTCTTCTACTTGCGTTACGTCAATCTCGGGCTCAGTTGCAATGGAAGTTGTTCCACTCTGATCCTTCTTTTCTCCCTCCACAGTCTTTCCACTGTGCAATGTCACAACCTGACATTGTTCCTTACCTGATCCCCCTGGGTTGCGTGGAAGCTTGGTAGAACTTGGCAATGAACCTTGCGATCGACTCTTTAGCTAATTCGCAATCTGGCCAATTTACAATTCCAGGTTGCGGATGGACGTAGCCTGACTTTGAAGCACTGTCTCGTTTTCTCTATATATTGCTTCAATAGGCTCTCTAGAGAAGAAGATTGCATTGGTTGTATTGAGCTACTTGCTTGGTTGCTCTGTTGACAATTGTTGCATTGGAAGAATCCTGGGGCCCTTCTTTTTGCACCACAGATTGAAAATTTTGTTGTTGATTCTTCCAAGCAAAATTGCACGTATGAGCCAAAAACTTGATGCGTTATTTTATTAAGTGGAAATATGGATGATATGCGTTGGTGGATTGCGTTGTGCACTCAAGTTTCCCCAGCGGAATTCAAGCGTAAATTCCTCTGAGTTTCCTGGTAAGTCCAGGGTCGAAAACAGGGACTTGTGAAAATAGTTGCGTTGGTGATTTTTATGAAGACTTTGAGGTAATTGGTTAAACAAATAAAGTGTTGGGTTGTTGTTTGCGTTGATGAAAAATAAATAAATGCGGCGGAGTTTGAAAAGAGTTGGTAAACGGGAGATGCGATGAATATGCAGTGAACTAGTTGAGAAGGGTTTCGGCTAACACTCCCTAGAATGCGTTCATGCTTTGCGATCATACAACATGCATACAATGGTAAACCATCTCTCAATGTGAATGCTACGACTTCTAATATTAGAACACATGCGATATATGCGATAAGTCTATAAGACCTACACATAAGCCTCTATTCTTATTTATGCAATGACAGGATAACAAACACACAAATAAGGCGACCACATAATATCATTCCTATCTCTAGGATGCATTCGATGCAAGTTGACAAACAGAGCTTATCTCTAAGTCCCTATCTCTTGTTTATGCAAGTCTAATCTTGCTCTTTTGAGTCCAGATTCTAACCTAGCTCACTCGAGTCATTAGGTTCTTTCTTTAAACTCTCTCTTGAGTAACTCTAAAGGGTATTTTGCAAAGCATAAACAAGACAATCGCAAGCAATGAACTTCCTAGGTCATGTTAGCTTAGTTCTTCTCAACCCAATCGACTAGTTTAAGAGAGTGAACAGATTAAGAGAGTGAACAGATGTAGAAATAGAACTTTCATTGTATAAATATGAGGATGAAGTACGGAATAACAATGCAAGTATAGAATAAAGAGCCTGGTAGCAATTTCTTGTTGCCAGATGTTAGACTGTTTCTAGTCATGCTCAAAATATAATCTTGCTCTCGCGAGAGTCGGTCCACTCTCTGCTCCTACGCCCCAAGGTTCTCTCTCGAGTTGCCCTAAGCGATCTTTAGCACCACCACTCTTCTCTTGCTCCACCTTAAAAGGAAAAGGAAAACTATGGATAGCAGCGTTAACTTGACTGATGCGCCTTGGTATTTATAGAGCATCCATGGTGAAAGGAAGCTTCTCTCTCCTGGTTGTATAGATGGGACAACTTTAAATCTTGACTGATGCGCTGAATAATTGTCACCGATAAAGCTAAATTTACTTTATGACCGTTATCGGCTGTCAACTTAATTTGGATTCGATTGTCATCAGCTTTCTGTCCCCTCGTGTTTAATTGGCCTTTCATCTAGATGCGCCTACCATTTGTGCTGACCAAGTTACGACGATCCTTCTTAGGCAAATGTTTGCGACCACGATCAACGCAAAGCTTTGTGGTGAAGTTGCGCTCGACCAATGATTCTGAAGATAGCAATTCTTGCATTGCGTTATCGCATATTTTGCACAAAAAATACAAAGATCAACTGTTCTAGTGTGCTAAACGCATGTGACCGCAATATTATGAAAACGATGCTTAATGGAGGCAAGTTAACATATTTCATCAATGCAATTCAACATTGTTTAAGAACTTAGTACTATGATAACGTGCATTTCTGCCCGTTATTAGCAAGCGCATCCATTGCTACCTGTAATGCGAGCATAACAAAAACAAACAAGGAAGTTGAGACGATCTCAACCCAAGAATAAGAGTCAACAGAAAAAGAAGAAATAAAAACAACGCAACCGTCCTTAGTAGAACCACCAATAATGGAATTAAAGACCCTGCCGAACCACTTAAAGTACGCATTTTTGGGGCAGAATGAGAAGTTGCCAGTAATTATTTCCTTCGAACTTAATAAAGACCAGGAAAATGCGTTGATGAACATTCTGAGGACACATGTGCAAGCAATTGGCTGGATGCTCACCAACATTCGAGGAATTAGCCCAACGTACTGTATGCACCGAATTCGTCTCGAAAAAGACCACAAAGAAACGATCGAACATCAGCGCAGACTTAACCTTGCGATGAAAGAGGTAGTTAAAAAGGAGATCATTAAATGGTTGGATATGGGCATTATTTATTCGATTGCAGATAGCACATTAGTCAGCCCCATGCAGTGTGTGCCAAAAAGGTTGGCATGACGGTAGTTTCGAACGAAAATAATGAGCTGATATCGCAAGGAACAATCACCAGGTGGCGTATTTGAATGGACTACCGCAAGCTAAATGCGACAACGAAGAAAGATCATTTCCCTCTACCATTCATTGACCAAAAGCTTGATCGTCTAGCCAGAAATGACTTTTACTGCTTTTTGGATGGATATGTCGGGTATAACCAGATTATGGATGCTCCAGAAGACGAGGACAAGACCACATTTGTAACAACCTAGATTTGTACGCATACAGGAAATTACATGTCAAATATTAAGCAGGACGAAATTTTATTTAAAGGGGTGAAAATTTAGAATGGAAAAAAAGGAAATTTATTCATTATCCCAAAATAATGAATAAGGGAGCAAAATGAGGGAGGATTAATTAGAAGTTGGAAGCTAACTAATTCAGGAGACAACTGGCAGTAGATAACTTTTTGTTTGGACACTGCTCATTGGAAGAATTGGAGGTGAATTAATTGCCCATATACTCTTAAAATTTGAAAGAGTTAAAAAGAAGAAGTGGAATCCACAAGCAGTGAAGGCAACCACGTGTGAAAACTAGCGAGATTGGAGAGAAAATTGGAGGGAGCGAGAGTAAAGAGAGCGAGATTCTCAGCGAGACAGTAGGAGAGAGCGGGAGCGAGAGCGAGAGTGAGACCAGCGAGAGCGAGAGTCACGAGAGTGAGAGCAAGAGCGAGAGTCACGAGAGCAGACCAACGAGAAAGCTGAAGAGATCGAGATTCTGAGAACAGAAAGAGCGAGATTTGGACAGAAGCATGGATTATGCGTTGAATTTGGCCACGATCTTATAGATTATACATGGAAAACCCTAAAATTGAATACAAACAAAGAATGATGACGTAAGGGCAAACGTTAGCAAAGATTAGGTGTCTTATTGAGAGGAATCCTTAAACCCTAAGTAATTTTAAAGAAGCCACCTATAGGATGATTTGTCACACTGAGAAGAGCTGAAAACTACTATAAATAGGATCTTTTGCCTGAAGATTTAACCCATTCTCAAACAAATCTCAATAATAAAGAATTGTGTGAAAGAGTAAGTGTGAGTGAGGAAGTTTTGTAAGGCTAAAAGAGAAAAGCTCGGGTAAGGTGCTGCCCAAATTTCTGCCCAAATTTCCTTTTAGTTTAAAAAGGGAAAGCTTTACTGATCAAATCATAAAGAATAATAAGGAATAACTAGATCACAATAAGTAGTTTATCTCACCCTCTCTTTAAATGTTCTATGGTAGTGTACCTTTATTATGTTGCATGATTATGTTAATTGTTATATTGCATTACAAGTTTAGAACACATTTCTCTATAAGGGACCCCATGCATTATGTTTGTTCACGATTACGTTAAAATCAAGTTTCAATTAGGTGTAAGTTATGCTTCCAGTCTAATCTTATGTTTATGTTAATGGTTGATGTTGGATGTGACTCTGGCCCTACTGACTGCATGACCCGCTAATCATCAGATGGGTTAGTTTCTGCTTAAGTCCTCATCTTCCTATCAGGGCGGAGAAATTTATGCTTTTAGGGCTGGCAGGGCATGTATGGTTGCACCCCTCCAGGCCTAATCTTACGTTATGTTTACGCTAGGGACTAGCAGGGTATGTATGGTTGCACCCCTCTAGTCCAATATTACGTTTATGCTAATGGTTGATGTTGGATGCGACTCTGGCCCTACTGACTGCATGACCCACTAATCATCAGATGGGTTAGTTTTCGCTTAGGTCCTCATCTTCCTATTAGGGCGGAGAGATTTATGTTGGAAGCATAACCGACCACCACATGTTATTATATGTTTTCGGTCCCAACCATATGTTTTCATGACATGTTACTTGTGATTGAGCATTTGGTCACTATCCTACATGAGAACTACTTACTGGGTATATTATATACTCATCCTATATTTTTACAGACTTTGTAGGAAAGGACACAGCGTAGATGGCAGAATTGGACGTCACTCAAATGACCAACCATCAAACTCACTATTATAGACACATGCATTTTTTACCACCACGCTAATGTTTTATGGATCCTGATGTTTTGATAAATAAACTTTTTATATAGTTTTTCTATCTAATTAATAAAATTTAGATATGTTCTTTGAAATTTTCACCAAAACTTATCTCATGATAGAAAAGTCTAAGTATGCATGTCGTAGCGGTCAGATCATAATGTGTAAGGATACGGTCGTTATAACATTCACCTGCCCATATGGGACCTTTGCTTTTCGCCGCATGCCATTCGAGCTCTGCAATGCGCCAAGCACGTTCCAAAGGTGCATGATGGCCATCTTTTCAAACAATCTTGAGGACTCTGTTGAAATCTTCATGGACGACTTCTTTGTCTATGGGCATACCTATGAAGTCTGTCTGGCCAACTTGGAGAAGATACTGAAAAGATGAAAGGAGACGAATCTCATTCTTAACTGGGAAAAATGCCATTTTATGGTCAAGAAGGGCATCGTGTTAGGGCACCAGGTTTCTCGGGACGGGTTGGAGGTGGATAAAGCAAAAATAGAAGCAATAGAAAAACTTCCACCTCCAACAAGCGTGAAGGCTGTACGAAGTTTCTTGGGGCATGCCGGATTTTACAGACGCTTTGTCAAAGACTTTTCGAAAATAGCACGACCACTGAGTGCGTTGTTGGAGGCTGATAGAAAATTTGATTTTGACAACAATTGCCTCAACGCATTCAGAATTTTGAAGAATGCACTGACTACCGCACCCGTGTTAATTGCATCTGGTTGGACACTTCCTTTTGAATTAATGTGCGATGCAAACGGGTATTCGATGGGAGCAGCTTTGGCACAGAAAAGAAAAACAATCTTAATCCCATCGCATATGCGAGTAAGACGTTAAATCCTGCTCAGACAAATTATACCACCACAGAGAAAGAGTTATTGTGGCAATTTTTTCATTGGAAAAATTTAGAGCATATCTGCTGAGAACCAAGGTACTCATTCATACTAATCATTCGGTGATAACGTATTTAATGACAAAAAAGGATGCGAAGCCGAGGTTGATCAGATGGGTTATCCTCCTCCAAGAATTTGATATAGAAAATTGATCGAAAAGGGACGGAGAACCAAGTTGCGGACCACTTGTCCCGATTGGAAAACCTTGAGGTTGACCGTAACGAGTCAGAGGTGAATGCGGTGTTCCCAGATGAGCAACTGTTCCATATTGAAGAATTGCCATGGTATGCTGACATAGTCAACTATCTAGTTTGCGAGCAATTTCTGTAGGAATAAACTAATCACCAGAAGAGGAGGCTCAAGCACCAATGCAGATCATATTTCTGGGAAGAGCCAAATCTATACAAAAGGGGTGCATAACAGATTCTGTGATTATGCATACCGATTGCTACTCAACAACGCATATTATCGCAATGTCATGACTGACCACATGGTGTGCACTTTGGAGGACAGCGCACCGCAGCTAAGGTTTTACAGATTGGATTCTTTTGGCCAACACTGTTTAAGGATGCAGCTAACTACGTGATGAAGTGCGATTGGCACCAACGCACAGGTAACATTTCATGGAAACATGCTATACCGATGAACATCATCTTAGAGCTTGAGTTGTTCGACGTATGGGGTATCGACTTCATGGGACCATTCCCTCCATCGAATGGTAAAAATTATATTTTGTTAGCCGTTGACTATGTATCCAAGTGGGTAGTGGTAGTGGTAGTGGCATGCGCAACAAACGATGTGGTGGTAGTTTCTCAATTCCTGAAGAAAAACATCTTTACTCGTTTTGGCACTCCGCGTGCCATAATAAGTGATGAAGGATCTAACTTTGTCAATCATACTGTCAAGGAGCTGCTGTGGAAATATAACATTCTCCATAAAGTGGCCACCGCATACCATCCGCAGACGAATGGTCAGGCCGAGGTGTCCAATCGGGAGATTAAGCTGATACTTGAGAAGGTGGTAAGGCCTTCGCGAAAAGATTGGGCAACAAAGCTTGACGATATGTTGTAGGCATACCAGACTATATTTAAAACACTCATAGGTATGTCCCCATATGTGTTGGTATTTGCTAAGGCATGTCATTTGCCTTTGGAGCTGGAATACAAGGCCCTGTGGGCGGTAAAAAAGCTAAACTTTGACTTGAGGAAAGCAGGAGAAGCAAAAAAACTTCAACTGGTCGAGCTGGAGGAATGAAGGATCAACGCATATAAGAATACAAAGATTTACAAAGAGCACACAAAGCGCTGGCACGACAAACACATATGCGGCAAAAGCCTCCAAGTCGGGCAGAAGGTCTTATTATTCAACTCACGACTATGACTCTTCCCTGGAAAATTAAAATCACGTTGGTTCGAACCATTCATAGTTAGAAAGGTATTTCCGCATGGCGTGGTTGAATTATCAAATGATGATGGAACCAACATTTTCAAAGTTAATGGGTAGCGAGTAAAAGCGTATTGCGGAGAACGTTGGCATCGCCAAGTCGAGTCCGTGGAATTGAGAAACTTTGAATAAAGGAAGACGTAGGTGGAACCTGTGCTATCAGAAGGTCGAAATTCACCAGGGATGCAAGTTTTGGAATCATGGAATCTTCATCTTTTCTCTACTAAGAATTTTCATTTCACTATCTCTTTTCAGTTCTTTATCTTATTTAAAAAAAAAGTAAAAAAAAAAGATGAAAAAAAAATCATTTGACCCTCTCACTGTTTTTCTTGCAACGATCGAGGCATAGGATTGCAGAGGTGTTACACGGAAAAGCAACATATCTTATTCCGTCACCGCAATCCAAAGAAGATATATCGCCACAAAGAAGGATGCATTAACACACAATGAGGGCGACAGTGCAAAGTTGGGGGTTGTATTCTTCCTTAACTTTATTTCAAATTTTGCACTATCGCATCGCATTTTGATTTTAAAAGTTTTATCACCGCATCCTCTTTGACTAACGTAATCATTTAATATTGATAAATTTAGTAAGTCACCACATGAGTTCTTTGCCAATTATGATGTCAATGATGAAACACATGCTTCTATTTTTTTTCTCATATATACTAGAATCAATTTAATCTTAGAAAAGTCACCTCATGAAATATTTCTAGAAGTTAAAGGTCTGCTAGCTTTCTTTCAAACTCTCTCTACGTAGATTCCAAAGAACATCGTATGAATTCTTTTGATCTTTTGGTAATGGGGACATTGCCGCATTTTAAATTTGGAGGTGAGGTATTTATTTTCGACCTTGCTATTTTTAGCTTCACAAAAAAAAAAAAAAAAACACTGTCAACGCAATGGGAAAACCCATGTTGATAAGAGTTAAGTTATGAAAGGCAATATCTGTAGTTGGATGTCCGCATAACACACGTGGGGGCAAGCCAAAACGAGAGTAAGTCGCCAGATCAACGCATAAATAAATGACTGCAACTACGCTGCCAAGAAGGTATGAGTGCAGTTTAAGAAAGAGCGCATAGCTCGTAGTTGGATGTCTGCATGACACACGTGAGGGCAAGCCAAAACGAAGGTAAGACACTTGAATCAGTGCAAGGTTAGAAAAAAAAAATAATAATGTAAAAAAAATAATATAATATGCAAGGATAAAAATCATTTGACACCCCACTGGAAAAGTTTTCTTTTTGAAATAAATCATGCGATATCCCGAAGTTAGTAAATTCTTTTGAAAGTTAAGCTTGCGTCCCTAAGTCTAATAATATTTTAGGAGAAGACCTGAATAAGACTTGAGGAAATTTTGGTATATAGGATTGGAATGAAGTATCCTTGAGAAATCTAGGAAAGATATTTGCGGTCGACTTGCTAAAGGAAATCTTTAGCTTATGCTTGAGAACAAGCATGGTTTAAATTTGTGGGTGTGATAACGGGCAGAAATGCATGTTATTACAGTACTAAGTTCTTAAATAATGCTGGCTTTCGTTGATAAAATATGTTAGATTGCATCCAAAAAACATTAAGTTTATAACATTGCGGTCGCATCCGTTCATTTCATAGAAACAGTTGATTTTTGTATTTTATATGCAGAATATGCTTTGACGCAAGGCGGAAAGAGCGATCGCAAGAAATCATTGGGCGAGCGTAGCATTACCACAAGGCCTTGCAGTGATTTATGTTCGCAAACATCTGCTCAAGAAGGATTGCCGCATAGAGCCGGCGCAACATGGTGAGCGCATCTGGGTGAAAGACATCATTAATCACGATGGGACAGAAAGGTGCTGACGGTTGAATCCGAATTAAGTTGACAACTGCTAATGATAACGAGTACATTCAGCTTTTCTGTGACAAACATTTGGTGCATCAGTCGGGGAATTAAAGACATCCCATCTGTGCAATCATAAGAGAGAAGTCGCCCTTCACCCTAGAGCTCTATAAATGCGAAAGGCATCATTCAAAAAAGGGTTAGCAAGTTCACCTGTTCACCGATTTAGGAGCTTTAACCGTGTTCATAGTTTTATTTTATTTTTAAGGCGGAGCAAGGGAAGAGTAGAGACGCTAGAAGATCGCTCTGGGCAACTCGAGAGAGAACCCGAAGGTGTAAAAGCAGAGAGCAGGCCCACTCTCGCGAGAGCGAGATTATCTTTTGAACAAGAGTAGAAAGACAGTGTAAAAGTCTGGGAAGCAAAATATTGCTACCAGGCTCTTTATTCTCTTCTTGCATTATTATTGTGTACTTCAACTTTATATTTGTAAAATAGAAGTTCTTATTCTACATCTGTTCACTCTCTTAGCACGCTTGAGTAGCTAAATTGTCGAATGGGTTGAGAAGAACAAAGTTAGCATAACCTAGGAAGTTCATTGCTTGCGATTATCTTGTGTTATGTTGTGCCAACATTCTTTTAGAGCTACTCGAGAGAGAGTCTAAAGAAAGAACATAAGACTTGAGAGAGCTAGGTTAGAATCTAGACTCGAGAGAGCAAGATTTGAACTGAATAAACAAGAGATAGGAACTTAGAGATCAACTCTATTTGCCAACCTGCATCGCATGCATCCTAGAGATAGAAATGATATTATGTGGTCACCTTATTTTTGTGTGTGTCATTTTGTCATCGCATAAATAAGAATAGAGGCTTATGTGTAGGTTATATAGACTTATCGCATATATCGCATGCGTTCTAGTATTAGAAGTCGTAGCATTCGCATCGAGAGATGGTTTACTATTATGTATGTGTTGCATTATTGTATAGTATGAACGCATCCTAGGAAGTGTTAGCCGATACCTTTCTCAACCCGTTCACCGTATACTCATCGTATCTTCCGTTTTATCAACTCTTTTCGAACTCCGCCGCATTTGTTTATTTTCATTACTGCAACAAACAAAACCAACAACTATTTGAGTTACCGGTTACCACAAATTATTCTGAAAAATTACCACCGCAACCTGTTTTTCCAAGTCCCTGAGTTCGACCCTGGACTTATCAGGAAACTCAGTGGGATTTACACTTGGATTCAACTAAGAAATCTTGAGTGTTCAACGCATTTTCATCATCGCATTTCGTCCATATTTCCATATCATAAAATAACGCATCAGATATCATCTACGTACAACACTAAGAAGACTACTGAAGCATTGATGAGCTTCTTGTAGACACAAGGTTCATCAATGTTTTGGTCAAAGCCATACGACTTGATCGCAGTATCAAACCGTATGATCCAAGATCATGATGCCTGTTTCAGTCCATAAATGGCCCGATTCAATTTGCAAACCTTTTTCTCTTGACCTTGGTCTATGAATCCCTCAGGTTGCACCATGTAAATGGCCTCCTCAAGATTTCCATTCAGAATGGCCATCTTGACATCCATTTTCCAGATCTCATAATTCTAATAAGCTGCAATGGACAGGAGGATGCATATCGACTTTAACATGGCAATAGACGAGAAAGTCTCCTCATAGTCGACTCTCTCTACCTGGGTATAATCCTTTGCCACAAGTCGAGCCTTGAAGGTCTGTACCTTCCCATCAGCACCCCGTTATTGCTTGTAGATCCATTTATAACCTATAGGTCTTACCCCATCAGGCTGATCTACAAGATCCCATACTGAGTTGAAGTACATCGACTCCATCTCGAGAACCATGGCCTTGACCCATTCATCCCGGTCAACATCCTGCATTGCCTTCTTATAAGACAACAGAAACGTTGACATCTGCTACCATAGAAGGGATTTCCATGAAACTGATAACTTGTAGAAATACAAGTTATTTATGCTGCCTTATTCAGATATTACGACCAAAAGAGAGAAATGCGTCTATTTTATGAAAATTAGCTAAGAAATACAATAATTATAAATTATCGTCAATACACCCACTAACACCATCAAGATTGTAGAAAAGAATATTTCAAGTCTGTTTTGTAGGGAATCCAGTCACCGTATGCGTTTATGGCTCAAGAGAAAAAGATTAACGCATCTATGTCGCTTTGCGTTCATCATTCAGGAATGAATAGACGATCAATGCAATGACAACGCAATGCGACAATCGTTCCAGAGCTGAACTTCAACCACACGCGGTAATAAAAACAACACTGCAAGCGGAGACACGATCGAAAGATGCAAATGAGCAATGCAAACGCGGAGGATTTTGACACGTGTACAACTAACCGTTGTGTATATTCGATGGATTGATTGCATAACAGAAGGAATATTTATTCCACCATTTTCAGACATTCCATAACAATAAAATGGGGACCACACAAGTCCGAGAGTCAAAGCTTTCATCTATAAATACCCTCAAAGAATTCACTGAAAGATATACTTGATACACGGGACAATTCATACGAGGCTAGTGAGAGAGAGGATGATCTGAGTGCTGATCGGAGAAGATCTGGGAAGAAAAGAGACAAGGTCGAGTGGTGAGTCTCAGGGCGAATTCTGCCAAATCCCCGACAAGAAGCTCTGTACTTACATCCCTTCTAACGGTTGAGCAAGCATGAGAGGGAAGCTCATCCTTCCATTCACTCCAAAGACGCCGGCAAGCAATCTCTCCATTCAGATCAATGTCAAGACATTGACACTCTTCTGTATCTGTTTCTAACTCTCATTCATCAATTGTATATCATCTTCTTAATCTCTTCATTCACAACCATGTATCAGACGCTTGATTTTATATATAATTGTCATGATCATTCTCACTTCCACTTCTCTGTCTATTTCCATTCCTCCATAAATCATTTTCTCTATGATCTTTTCGTAATCCCTTGGTGATTAATATGAATTAAACAAGTAACTTAATCTGTGCTAAAGAAATATAGATGTTTAGCTAAAGCATGCTAGACGGCATCTTCACCTGTGAGAGCAGAAGTGAAGATGCCATTCTGATCTGCCGATAGAAGGTTAGAAGAATGCGTTAACTAAAGCAAGAAGTACTTTCAGAGATGGAAGCAACCTTGCGTTCACTACGTTCGACCTTGTTTCACCACAGAGATGCGAAAAACGCGGCTGAACACCGAGAGGTGTGCGCCAAAGGAAAAACAGAACCGAACTTATATCTTTAATGCAATTAAGAAATTTGCGCTGTTTATATTAATTATCCTTTCTCTTTCTGTTTCGCACATAAGCCTTGCCACCGCATAACACGATCTTTGTATAATCTTCATAATCAGTCTCAACCTCGGTATCTTGTATAATGTAACCTGTATCTTGTATCATCATAGATTAGGTTTATTTTATCGCACTTTACTTTCATCGCAATTTACTTTATTATCACATTTTATCGTTTATCTTTACTCTACTGCACAATTTACTTAATCGCATTTTTAAATACTTGTACAAACAACACTTTTTATCAAATTGAAAAACCCTCGGTTGCATATATCACAAATATAAGGAAATTAACCTAAAACAATCCCTGTGTTCGACCTCGGATCACATTGAGAAACTTGCGATGAAGATATACTTGGTTTCAACACAAGAAAACTTGTGACAACACATAGTATACTACAAGATTCTCAGGAATAACGCATATCTAGAAGTAGTATCGCATAAATTCTGTGTGTCTGAATAAGCATAACACAACATCCACATTCCATTCTCATTCCAAGTCAATGAGTTTATGGTAACATGAGCTTGTATGATCCATCATTCATCACAATCCATATGCCCATTTAGAATCACCGCATTTTAAGCGTTGTATGGCATCATTGCATAGTTTATGCCCTATCAAGTTTATGGCGCCGTTGCCGGGGAACTGGTAACAAGGACATAGACTTATATCATACATTCATGTCATAATTATGCCTATCAAAAACCCAGATAGTGAACGGGTGTGTTCGCAACCCTCCCACTACGTCGAGGTTCCCTCAACTCTTAAGGTGGAACTGACCTACTGAATGAACTTCCATCAACAACTCTTGCCGATATAGCAGGCTCTTTAATAACTCTTGTTGAAGTTTCAGTAGTTTCATTGGAAAGCTCACGCAACACGACTTTGCTTCGTGGACTGTGCTCCCTTATATGATCCTCCTCCAGGAAAGTAGCGTTTGTTGAAACAAACACCCTATTTTCCGTTGATCATAAAAATAACCCCTCGTTTACCTTTGAGGTAGCCTAAAAAGAGGCATAACCTCGACCGTGGTTTCAACTTCTTGGGATTAGCCCCAAGCACATGTGCAGGGCAACCCCAAATGCGGAAGTGACATAAACTTGCTTTACAATTGACTATGTATACCACAGTCGCCACTGTAAAACCCCAAAATGAGTTTGGTAAGGAAGCGTGACTCATCATCGAGCGAACCATGTCTAACAAGCTCCTATTTCTCCTTTTCGCTATACCATTCTACTGAGGTGTACTCGACGCTGAGAGTCAAGAAACGATTCCATGATCTACCAAATAGTCTTGGAATGTCGAGTCCAAAAACTCTCCACCTCGATCCGATCAAAGTGTTTTAATCCGTCTATCTAATGCGTTTTCAACTTTAGCCTTGAACTCTTTTAACTTTTCAAAGAATTCAGACTTTTGTTGCATAAGATAAGCATACCCGTACCTTAAGTAATCATCAGTGAAACTGATAAAATACTCATAGCCACCTCGAGCTCGCACAGTTATAGGACCACAAAGGTCAGAATGTACTAACTCAAGAGGCTCCTTGGCTTTATAACCTTGTCTAGTAAAAGGTTGTTTAATCATCTTACCTTTGAGGCAAGATTCGCACACTGGTAAAGAATTTTCTTCTAATGAAATTAGAAGTCCATTCTTCACCAATCTCTCAATTATATTGAGATTGATGTGCCCTAAACGTAGATGCCAAAGTTCGGCATTTTCTTTTGGAGAAATTCGTCGACGTTTTGATTGAGTTACAGCAGTTCTGAACAATTTAGTATTATGAGGGAATTGATGGCTAATGGCTTTAGCACATATAAATTCGATTCCAGATTTGCTGTGCAAATAAAAACACCATTTTTATGAATAAACGCTTTATTCACTTTAAACGAGATAGTATATTTACATTGCAATAAACACTTTATAGAAATGAGGTTCCGTTTTAGTTCGGGAACAATATATACATCATTTAAAATAAGAAACCTATTCTATAAAGCTATCTGGAGTCCTCCTACTACCATAGCTGAGACGACGTGCCCGATGCCTACTCGTATCGTCATCTCACCAGCCTCCAGCTGTTGCCAAGATCTAATCCCCTAAGAAGAAGAACAAACATGGTTAGTGGAGACCGAATCAATTATCCAGGCAGAATCATCATTCTCCACTAAACAAGTTTCAAGTACAAGTAAATCACATTTACCTTTATCGGCCCTGGCCTTAGCCTTGGCTGCTTTCTTCTCTTTTAGATACCGAAGACAGTTCCTCTTCTAGTGCCCATCTTGGTTGCCGTGGAAACACTTTCCCTTAGCAACCTGTGGATGCCTCCTTGGGGCAACAGGCGATGGGTTAGCAGGTGCCTTCTCTTTTCCCTTACCACCCTTCTTCTTCTTCCCCTTTCTAGAGTTAGAAGCAGAAGGTGCAGACTTCGTTCCTGAGGTCGAACCTCTATGGAATGTCTTGGAGGATGAAGCAACACTTGCCTCACCTTTCTGCCTCTCCTTACTTTTCAGTAAAGATTGTTATGTCTGCAACTCGTTGAGGAGAGCTGTAAGGTTATATTTCACTTTGTTAAGAATCACATTGTTAACAAAGTGCAGGAAGCTCTCCGGTAAAGAATGCAGGATGATGCTAACTTGGCTGCCCTCATCGATGGTAGACCCATTCAACTCGGCCACATTAAAGTGGACCACCATGTTAAACACATGTTCACGAACAGAGATGCCTTCTTCCATTTTGGAGTTGAATATGTATTTAAGAGCCTCATGTATAAGTTATTCAGACGGTTATCCAAACATCCTCAGCAGAGACTCCATAATCTCACGTGCTGAGACCATAGGCTCATGTTTCTTGGCCAAGACTTCAAAAAGACTTGCCAAGATGTAGGCTTGAGCCTTCTCATTCGCCCTTGTCCATCGCTCGTATGCCTCCCAAAAAATTTGAGCAACATTAAAAACTAGAATAGGAGGACAAGCCTTCATGAGAGCGAACATGAGATCCTCGATGATCAGGATCGTCGTGATCATGTGTTTCTATGTTGCAAAATTATCACCAGTAAGTTTTTCGGCACTTAGCAATGATAACGTGGTTGTTGCCATTTTGAAAATGTTGTTGAAAATACGAACAAAATTTTATTAGATTTTGCTAAACCACTTTTAAACCGATCAGATTTGCAAAACAGTTTCAAGTATCCTAAGTTATAGACTTCTATTTTACAATGATGCCCCAGTGAGGCAGTACAAACCTCACTGGTGGGGTGATCAGTTGCCTCTTTGCTAGGATGAGACATTCTCAACCATTAGGCAGAACCAACTCTTGGAACTGAACTTAACAACCACCATTTTTGGGTCCAGAATCATTAACCTTTAACTATTCCGCGTAAGTGTAATCCCTCGCTTTCAGTGCCAGAGTCTCGCCTTAATGAGCCCAACGTAGGGAAGAAGCAGATTAGAACAAGAGACTAAGTTACCTTATCCTCGTATAAGAGATCAAATAAAGAAACGCTCAAAACAGCAATCCTTTAGGGGGATACTCCCAGGGTGCCTCGAAGCGATGCGTAGTAACTTTATTCAACCTAACGAAGGAGACCGAGGGATATGTTGTCGCACTTCCCGCTCTCACTTACTATGAATACTCTCTCCATCCACCTTGATATTGACCTACCCGAACACCATCCGTTGGGGGGACACACCAAAGGTACCACGAGGCCGAGGGTAGATCTCACGATGTGGACTATTTAGGAGAAACGTGAAAGGTTTAAGTGAAGCATCTTATGCTCAAGTACCTCCCACACTTATGTTCTACCTAGGGTTCATTAACCTAGACAATCCGGCTACTGATTTTAGTCTAAGTTGTCTTTTTAAACTCTGCTCATAAACAACATTTATCTATAAAATATGAATAAGTTCAAGTAGTCATATTTAAACACTTTAATGGACTGTCCTTTACTTGCACGCATGCATCAAATCTATCTAATCGCCTTTCCAGGTAAGTTCCTAGGTAGGGATGTTACGTTTCAGTCAACTTAAATACCCCAGCCTAGACAGAACACACCTTAGACAGAAGGGCCCTTATAGATAGATTTGCTACACTTTAACCTTTTATTAGCCAATTTAATCCCATTAAACTGATTAAAAGATTAAAGCCTTAGGGTTGCTAATCATATTAGAATCGTGATCTTAGGTCTATGTGTTCCAAGTTTTAAACACTTTGAAACCATGAATTAAACCTAAGTGAGCATGCATGTTTTTCTTATTTCTTTTAGTTCTAATTTCTCTTTAACTTTTAAAAAGAAAGAACTAAAAATATTGCACATACCGAGGTGTTTATAACATTTATAAAATAACCTATGTGTCATGCTTCATGCAATTTCCAGTCATTACTATATATAACTTTTATATAACGTGTAACAACCAAGCAAACATGCTATCATTCACCCTTATACTATAACAATTATAATATAAAGATGGTGCATGTCAATGCTTTTTATGTATGCACAAATATAACTCTTACATTATATGATGCATGACCATTGCATAACCTAAGGTGAGATTTACTATATGTGCATACGATATGACATAAAAAATCATACATCACATGTAATAAATAAAGGATTAATGGACAAGGATGAGCCTTAACAAAAACTAGAATTAAAAAACCCTATCTATTACATATTCCATCGAGCAAACCGGTTCACAGGCGAATCGGGTCTTGAATCGCCAGGAGGACTCCATCGTGTAGTAAACTCTAGTAGGTAGACAATCGTTCAGCGCGCACTAGACGATTGAATCATAATTAAACGATCGCATAGACAACGAGGTTGCGAAGCCTGATCGTCTATGCAATTGCGTAGCGCGACGACAGGTAAATGATTTACCTTGCGTTACTAAGCGATCGTTTCGTCAGTTACTAAGTGATGAAGTTTGCTGACCTAAACGATCGTCCAGTGCACGCACGCTAAATGATACGTAACCATCTCCTCGTCTACATGACCCGATACTCTGGATCGATTACCCGATCGTCAAAAAAATACGATCAACTCTTGATCACATACCCATTGTTTAACCAATGCGTTCAATAGATCGCCTTCTTCCTCAAAGAACTGCAACACTTGCCCAAAACTTCTTCGAACGGCTTAAAACTTCAAACAAACTTTGAATACATACTCGATAAAAATTATTGATGCCAAAAAACCCAGGGGCCTTTACAAATAATCGCAAATGTAAAAGGATCTAAAACAGACCGAGGCTAATCGTCCCGAAAACATCCATTAATCCGTACATCCACAGCAAATTTAACCATTAAACAGTGAAGAAATACACCCACCAAGAATGTAATTGTCATTGCAACATATGAAAATAGAGTATCAGAACCTAGCTCTGATACCAATTGAAGGATCTCTTACCGAAGAGTTTCATTAGCGCATTCGGATCGCTCCGATCTCACACTGGCCGAAATACAACAATATATATTCAAACTCACAGTTATGCAAACAAATCTTAATTAACGGCATGCTATGAACAACAAAATAACAAGGGAGAGAGTGTCATACCAGTTGAAGACAATCTTCAATCTTCGGAACTCAATGCATTGGAACCCTCCACATGATCTACCAACGCCCAGCAGAATCGTTAACTACAGCAGCACGAACACAAATGCCGCAGGGATGATACCACTAGAAAAGAGCCTCGGGTATTCTCAGAGTGAGAACCAAAAGTGTGGTCTTTGGTGAATTTGGTAGAGGAAGGAGGAAACACGGATCATGTAGGCGATAAGCAAGTGGGAGTGAAAAAGGCTCTATCGCATAACACGATGCTTATCGTTTAGGAGACACTACACGATCGTGTAGGTTTTACTGAACGATCGTACGATCGTTTAGCAAACTTGCACACACTACGATCGTTTAGGGAAGCTATGCAATCATGTAGGAACTAGTGTGCGATCGTTTGGGAGCGAGGTGGACGATCGTTTAGACACAGAGAAACTATCGCATATGCTCTCGATTTTTTGAAGTGATCATTTTGCTTTCACCAGCGCACTCTCTCTGATTTCTTTTTGTACGACGATTCAATATGAAATAATTTCATTTTTTTTCATTGGTTACAATAATCGACACTGTCCTACTAACCCATGTCCGAACGTGATTTTTGGCTTAATTATCATATAATTAACAAATTAATTAATTAATAAATATAATCATATTATATTTTTAACCTATAGTTTGATATCACATATCTACTATAGTATTTTCTCCTCTACTTGATATAAATCATATTTATATCTAATTTCCTCCAAAATAATGTATCTCATACATTAAGCTAATTCTATCATATATAATTCACCAGTCCAATTATATCATTATAATCGAACTTCCTCTTGTCAATTTGAACATTTCAAATTAACCCAAACACTGGTTCTCGACTTTATCCAAGCTACCCAGGGGACCTAATGAACCTGTGGCTCGAAGCTCCAACGGTCCGTAAATTGCTGACTAAACTCTTTAGCCACGAGATCACACCATCCATTAACTGTCAGGCATTCCACTAAAGACCAACAGCTGAACTCTTCTTACCACAGCTATATTTTGGTGTCCATCGGATATAACCAATCGTGAGTATGATGACCCTTCACAGATGCTCGTAAGTACAATTGGGCCAAATTATCGTTTTGCCCATGTAGTTACATCTCATTCCTTAAGTACCACTGATTCCTCTAATGAACAATACAATATAGTCCAACTATGTATGAACACCTCTTGGGCCAAGAGAAGGTGTGTGGTGTTACATTGTTCAAGCCCTGGAATCAGCCCTTAAGAGAGCTATCCATCTACTTACCTCTGCCTCGGGGAAGGAGTAAATTCCATCTTGTGTAGCTGAGTTCCCTGCTCCTAAATCAGACGAATCCCCAAAATGGTAGGTTTGAATCGGCAACCTGGCCACTCGAACCTATATAAATCAAAGAACTGTCCTCAATGGCAGGAGTTCCCAACTTAGTCAGGATTGAGGTCATGTTACCTATGGTCATCCTACTGAAGTGAAGTCTCTGTCATGAACGGTGTTATATAACAAGACATTAACACTTCGTGGTCAGGTCTTATACAAACTCTTTGTATAGGATGCCCCTGCTCGCATGTCCCTAACACGAATGATCAGGATCAAACCATCTGTGACAAGTCACAACACTTGTGACCATTCCATAATGCGGGTCGCATCCATAGCGTTACCAAGATAAGGTTTCCCTCCTATATCCATATACTACAGACCATTTTGGTTATCACTCAAGACATGATCCACTTGTATGTCACCACATACATGTTTGAGTCACATACAGATAACCAGGGATTTTATGTTTATTGGTTTTTGGTAAAGCAAATAAAACAAGCAATTAAGCAAAAATACAAGATGTGAAGTAAAGATCATATATTAACAACACAAGCGTTCGTACAAATTGTTTACAAACTATAGGACATGAGACTTTAAGGCATAAACCCCAACACTTCAGACTTACGTTGCATTAGGTAAAGATACCCGAATCTTGTATAATCATCTATGAAAGAGATGAAATATTCATACCCACCCCGAGCTCTAACATTCATCGAACCATAGAGGTTTAAATGTACAAGCTTCAATGCTTCCTTGGCTCTGTAACCTTTTCCAGTAAAAGGTCGTTTGGTCATCTTGCCTTTGAGGCATGATTCACACACCAGCAAGGAGTTTTCTTCTAAACTCTTTAGAAGTCCACTTTTCACCAACTTCTCAATCCTATTAAGGTTGATGTGACCTAACCTTAGATTCCAAAGATGAGCGTTTTCCTTAGGAGAAACCTTTGGTCTTTTAGCTGTTGTTTTTGTACTGAACATTTTAGTGTCAAACAAGGCTTTTATGACTACGAAAAGTATTTTTTTAGCTTAAATTTAGGCTCTGGTGAATAAGGGGAAGTTGTTCGAACAGAAATTAAGTTTACAATTTCAACTGCCACTCTTTACATAGTTCACACCGTGAGATACATATGACGCTTCATGTCACCCTGAAAGAGACCTCCCTTCAAAAAGTGTTTTGTATGAGTCAATATCAAAGTGAACAGAGAAAGTACTTCATAGTAAGTGAGTGAAGAAAATGTGTCAACATATCATGCAGTCTCTTCCGTTAGTTTGGATCGTGAGATTCCTATGTTGCGCATGCTGGTTAGCTTTAAACGGCCCTTTTCTAGTCATTTAACGACGACTATACCCTCGAAGGGTTGCAACATAGGATTCAGAACAACTCAAGCTCCAAAAATGGATAGGATTTCTTTGGTCTTAGTGACCTCTGACGTCTAAAAATGGAAGGTCTACACTTACAAAATTACAAAAAAATTTATCAAAAGCGGTACCTAAATGACTATCGGAATATGAGTTATTCTGGAGATAGTATTTAGACAAGAATGTCTTGTTGTAGTATCGTAGAAAAAGAATAATCTTGGGTACATTATTAAAATAGCTAAAACTTGATTGGATTTATAATCTCAGAATGACGAGTTCAATATTACAAGTGTTGGCATCGGATAAACTTATCGGGATAATTATGTGAATTGATATCAAATTTAAACATGATAATTGTAATAGACGATTTGCGGCTTGTCTTAACTGAGGATTGTCCTCCCATTCCTAGCTCTAACGTAAACCGAAATGTTCGGGATAGATATGATAGATGGGTCAGGCTAATGTTAAAGCCCGTGCTTATATCCTCGCTAGCTTATCTGATGTGTTGGCAAAGAAGCATGAGCATATAAGTATTTCCAAAGAGATTATGGAATCTATGCGAGGGATGTTTGGACAACTGTTCTTCACCCTGAGGCATAATGCCATCAAATACATTTACAACAGTCGCATGAAAGAGAGGACCAATGTTCGAGAACATGACCTGGACATGATGGTCCACTTTAAATGTGGCAGAAGTAAATGGTATTGTCATGGATGAGAGAAGTCAAGTTGGTTTTATTCTAAAATCTCTTCTGAAGAGTTTTCTGCAATTCTGTACGAATTCTTTGATGAATAAAATTCAATACAACTTGACTACTCTGTTGAACGAGCGATAGGCTTACCAGATTATGTTGAGAACAAAGGGTCTAGCGTGAGAAGTAAATGTTACTAATGCCGAGAAGAGATGAATGTCCTCTAAGCTTGATGTTGCCTCCTCTTCAAAGAATAAGAGCATTCCTTTAAAGAAGGGAAAAGGGAAAGGGAAGAAGAAGCCTACTGGAAACAAAGGCAAGGATATTTCTGCAGATAAAGGAAAATGTTTCCACTACAACGAAGAAGGGCACTGGAGAAGACACTGCCCTCAGTATCTTGTCAAGAAGAGAGCAGAGAAAGGTAACCAGGCTAACTTGTCCTTGGGACCGTTTGCTCAGCTCAACCAGTGGGAGAAATTGTTGCTTGTTTTTACTGCTCTTGTAAAGCTTGTAAAGAAAAAGTTCTATATATTTTTGTGGGAAATGAAATGTTCATTTAAAAAAAATTATGTTTGTTCTAGTAACCTCTGTTAAAATCAAATTATTAAAAGCCATTTGCAAATATTCAGATATTTAAATGGCTAGATCAAAGTATAGAAAGTTTAAAGATTTCTAGATCTAACTGTTAACAAAGAGTTGTTGAGACAAGTCAGATGCATCTTGCTCAAAGAGTTGAGAGTACCTTAATGTAGTGGGAGGAAAGTGTGCTTCCTGGCCATTAATTGAGAATAAGATGCATCCCCATATAGTTTTATTCAAAAGCCTATTGTATAGTAAATAATGTTTACAATGATTCTCTCGGCTAAAGTGTTTGAGAATTACCTAGTAGGACTAGGAATACCAGATAACCTAGGGCAAGCGAGAGAAATATTGGGTATAAAGATACCGAATGGTAAAAGATGGGTATGGGATGCCCTAGTTTATTGTATTTCTCTATAAAACTCAGAAACTCGATCTTATATATCGGATATATTAGTTACTACTGGAGTTTTAGTCCAATAGGGAGTTTGTTCGATTTTATGTCCTAAAACTCGTGGTATGTAAACAATGGAACTTATTCTCAAAATTCAATAAAGGTGTTATTGAATAGATCTATTGCTTGATAGAAATGCAATAAACCAGAAAGTCCCTTGACTATTGGATGAGTACTTGAACTTTATATGGAGACATAAAGGTGGATCAGGTTCGAGTAAATAGTCAAAATGATTGATCGTATATGAATAAGGTTGGGTATCTTATTCTGGTAATACTATTGGATGCGGTCTACTTGATAATCGGCAGAAATGCACGTTATTACAACACAAAGATATAAAACAATGAGGGATTGCGACGATAAAAATATATAAAATTGCGTCCAAAAGCATTAAGTTTAGAACATTTCGATCGCATGCGTCCATCGCATCAAAGTAGCTAACTTGTGTATTTTGTGCAGAAAATGCGTTGACGCAAGGCGAAATTGCGATCTAAGAAAATTAGCGTCCGAGCGCATAAGAGATTGCGACCGCAAGGCTATGCGATCATATGTGTTGACAAAGATCTGCTCAAGAAGGTGACCGCATAGAGCCGGCGCATCAAGGTGAAAGCTTAATAAATCACGATGGGACAGAAAGCTGATGACGGCCGAATTCGAATTTAGTTGACAAGCCGTTAACGATAATGTAACAAGTACACTCAGGTTTTCAGTGACAATTATTCGGTGCATCAGACAGAGAATTAATGACATCCCATCAGTACAATCATTTGAGAGAAAAAGCTCTTCACCCTGAAGCTCTATAAATACCGAAGGCCACCTTCATTAAAGAAGTTCGGAGAGTTCGATTTCGCTATTCAGAATTTATAGTTCTTCTTCACCATAGATAGCCGTAGTCTGTAATTTTCTATACTTAGAAGGCGGAGGTGAGTGTAGGGAGAATACACTGAGAGATCATCCTGGTTAACTCGGAAGAGTGCCGGGAAGTGTCAAAAACAGAGAGAGGGCCAACTCTTGTGGAAGCAAGAACATCTTTTGGGCAGAATAAAGAAAACTTAGTGTAAAAGCCTTGGGAAGCAAGATATTGCTACCAGGCTCTCTATTGCATCTTTATATCTGTCCAATCTATGTACCTTACGCATGAGTAACTAAACTGTCGAATGGGTTGAGAAGCATTTAGCTAGCATGACCTGAGATCTTCACTTTATGCTATCATCTTGTTTTATGTGTGCATCATTCGTCCTTTAGAGATGCTCGGAGGGTGGTATAAGGATAGAATCTAGGCTTGGAAAAGTCAGGTTAAAATCTAGGCTCGGGAGAGTTAGAATAGAACCTCATAATCAAGAGATACAAACTTAGGAATAAGTTCTGTTTGCTATTAACGCATCGCATGCACCCTAGAGATAGAATATGATGGTATGCGGTCACCTTGTACCTGTGTGCATTATTCATCATTGCATAGGCAAGAAATAGAGACTTACGAATAAGCTCTATAGACATCATCGCATACATCACATGCATCCTAAATCTAGGAACTATAGCATTTGTATTGGAAGATGAATTTCTGTTGTATGTATGTAGCGTGATCGCATAGCTTGAACACAATCTCAGGAAGCGCTAGCTAAATACCTTCTCAACCCATTCCCCCGCATACTCATTGTATCTTTCGTATTATTAACTCTTTTCTCAATTCCACCGCATAAACTTTATACCTTAAACAACATACCAACCAACGCATTATTTTATTTGTCAACGCAAAGAGATCTGAAATTACCATCGCATACTGTTTCCATAGTCCCTGTGTTCGACCCTGAGCTTACCAAGCAACTTAGTAGGGTTTATACTTGGATCTTTCTAAGAAAACTTGCATGCACAGTGCATATTCCTCCATCGCAATCTACACCATTATTTCATCGCATTAACCACGCATCATTACTTTGTAATTGTTACAAGGAGTTGTAAAGTGCGACAAACGAAGTGATCCTAATTCATTCATGTTGGACATGAGAAGTGGGGGTGTCCTTGTACAAAAGGGTTTGTACAAGATCGAACCACTGTTTATTGTTTAAGACTGACTATTTCAAAGCAATGACCTAGGTAACTTGACCTTAATCCTGAGCTAACTATGAACTTCTATTTATTCGAGATTACCCTTAGATTTTTATAGGTGAGGGTTGGCTCAACAGCGTCGGCTCAATAAGACTCCCTTTTCAGGGGTAAGACTGGATAGATAGCTAGGGACATAGGGTGCAAGATGAAACTCACTCTGACCCACTTTATGGATAGTAGAGAGGTTGTTCTTTTAAGTGATGATTCTGGGTCTTGAACAAAGGGTCTCGCCCTCTCATTGGCCCGAGAGGGACTTGATTTTGTTGATTGGATCATAAAACAATTGTTCATTAGGGGATCAGTGGGGACTTAAGGAACAAGAGGTAATTTCGGGGGTAAAATAGAGATTTGACCCAGCCGTTATTACGAACAACCTGTGAAGGGTTGACTAACTAATCATGGTTATATCGAGTGGACATAATATATCTATAGTGAAGAAAGTTCAACTATGGGTTTTAATGGAGAGACCCATTAGTTAATGAATGAGGGTTAGATCGGTCTAATGAGTTTAGCCGATTAATCTCGGATCATTGGAACCCATGATCTGTAGGTCCATGAGGTCCCCTTACTAGCTTGGAAATGGATTACCTCTAGAGTAGCATGATAAATTAATTTGAAACGTTCAAATTAGAATCAAACAGAATTGGAGAATATATATTTAAATATATGAAGATGAATTTGTGTAAAAATTAATTTAATATTAGATATTAAATTAATTAGAATTATTTAAATTGTTTAAAAAATTATTTATTAATTTTATTAGAAAATTAATTTGTAAAATTAATGAATTTTTATTTTAGAAATAGAATAAGATTTTAAAATCAAAATAGATTTGAAAATTAAAAAATTACACAAAAAGGAAAAAAAGAGTTTTTCATCTTCATCGTCAACTTGCTCACAGTGAAACCCACTTCTTCAACCTTTATTTACTCCAAGCATGAGCTGCATCTCATACAACAAATCTCTTTGCATGATAGTTTGCAATATATTGAAGAGATTGGAGTGAAGTTGAAGTGATGTAACTAAATGAATTTTTCTGGAAAAATCATAAGAAGAAGGTGTTCTTCAATTTGGGTTGTTGCAGTGAGCTTTCTCCAAATTCCCTTTGATTCTAGCTTATTTTGAGTCCCACAACTCAAACTAGAGCTCTAAGAGAATAGTAGGGAAGATCTTATAGTCGTCTGCACAAAGATTTGGAGGTATTAGCAGCTGGAAATAAAGATTTCAACGGTTCTTCAAAGGTATTTTCTTGAAACCCATTAAACTCTGTTTTAGCATTTTTTTTTTGTCAAAATTAATCAATTAGAGTGCTTATCGATCCTGTTCGCTTCTACTGCATGCTGCTACCAGTCCAACAATTGGTATCAGAGCATCATATAAGCATTCAATTTGGTTTAATTTTGGTTTGATGGGTGTTTTATATGAAAATATGAAACTGTTGTACTGATATGGTTTTCTGAGTTTTGGCCTTTAATTTCTCTTAATTTCTCATTTAAATTTGTAATTGACTCTTGTTTGATGAGCTTTTATGTCTTCCTAAGAGTCTATAATTTATTTGGAGTCATTAGAGTTGAAATTAAGTTGTAATTCGAAGAAACAAGCAAAGAGATCGAGTTGTAGATTCCAGAAAATCAGGCTCTGTTCATATCGTCGTTGAGCTTCAGTAGCTAAGCAATCGTTTACCTTCATGTGTTAGACGATGTGAAGAAAAAGCAAAACGATCGTATAGCTTCAGGCGTTGATCACTTAGGTGTTGTGTGTTAGACAATTGTGTACCTCGGGAGCTAAGCGATGCGTTGTATTGCTATGCGATGGCACTACACGATCGTATACCTTCAGGTGGGAGCTAAGTGATGAGGTGAAGAGATATACGATAGCACTGCACGATTGCTTACCATGATCATTTACCTTTGATCGGGAGCTAAGTGATGCGTTGAAATGCTAAACGATAACACTAAGCGATCGTTTACCTCTATATGGCAACTAAGCGATCTGTCGAAAATCCATGTGATAACACTAAGTGATCGCTTACCTTGTGCAGACGCTAAATGATCAAGACGCGAGGCTAAACAATAGAGCTCAGCGATCATGTAGTAAATGTCCGTGCTAAACGATGGAGCTACGCGATAGTGTCGGACAGTTTGTTCTAGGAATTCAAATCTTTATAAATTGAAAGAACAAAACACTAGCTCTTTCTCAATCATCATATATTGACAAGATGCTTGTCAAGTATTCGATGTAGAACTCTAAGAGAGGCTTAGTACCTTTTAGGCATGGAGTAATATTGTCTAAGGAGCAGTGTCCTAAGACACCTCAAGAGTTTGAGGAAATGAGATCGATCTTCTATGCATCGGCTGTTGGGAGCTTGATGTACACGATGTTATGTACTAGATCTAACATCTGCTATGCGATGGGGATAGTTAGTAAATATTAGTCTAATCCAGGATATGATCACTGGACCGACATTGAGAATATATTCAAGTATCTAAGGAGAACGAGGGACTACATGCTTGTATATAGTTCTAAGGATCTGATCTTTACAAGATACATGGACTCTGATTTCCAAACTGATGAGGATTCTAGTAAATCCACATCAAGTTAAGTGTTCATTCTTAACGGAGGGCTAGTAATTTGGAGGAGCACTAAGCAAGGGTTCATTGTTGACTCCACTAAGGAAGCTAAGTATGTAGCGGCTTGTGAAGCTGCTAAGGAAGTGATAACTGTGGTGTTGTGGCTAATCCCCAATAATCTAGGAGTCACAAGAACGGGAAACACATAGAGCAAAAGTATCATCTCATCCGAGAGATTGTACATCGAGGGGACGTAATTGTTACGCAGATAGCTTCAAAACAAAACATTGCTGATCCATTTACAAAGGCCCTCACGACTAAGGTGTTTGAGGGTCACCTTTAGAGTATGGGTCTATAGGACAGGCCACGTTTAGACAAGGACAAATGGGAGATTTGTATTGGGCGTGTTATGCCATAGTTTATTGTTTGTATACTTTGTATTTTAGTTTGACATTTACATTGCATACCCCACTAGCTGTAGGTCAAGTGGGAGATTGTTGGGGTAGATGCCTTAAATCTCAGAGGGTCCTATAGTTTGTAGTTGTATTGTACAAATATTTTATTTATGTAATAAAATATATGATATTTTATTTTAAAATTAGTTGCATTAACCACAAACCAATAAACTATTATCTAAGGTTTTCTTGTAGCTTAAACATGTATGTAAAGACATGGGTGGATCATACTTAAATGATAACTTAAATGGTCTGTAGTAGATGAATAAAGCTTGATACCTTATCCTGACCACATTGCGAGTATAGTTCATTTTGTAGATATTACAATTGTTGTAAAGTACTATAAATGATTTGATCTGATAATTTAGGTGGAGACATGTGAGTGGGGATATCTTATACAAAGGAGTTTGTATAAGACCGAACCACGAAATGTTTAGTCTCATTATATAACACCATTCATAATAGAGACTTACATTTCACCAGATGACCATAGGTAACATGACCTGAATCCTTAGTAAGTTGTGAACTCCTACTTATGAAGGCAACCCTTTGATTTGTATGGGTGAGAGTGGCCAGATCGCCGACTCAACAAGCCTACTATTTTAGGGCCTCGTCTGATTAGAGAGTTGGGAACACAACTATAAAAGAAGGAATTCACTACTTCCCCAATGTCGGGACAAGTAGATAAATTGCTCCCTTAAGAGCTAATTCTGAGGCTTGAATAATGTGGTGTCACACACTCTCCTAGCCTAAAAGGGGTTTGGTCATAATTAGACTATGATTTATTATTTATTAGAGGGATTAGTGGTACTTAAGGAGTTAGATGTAACTATAGAGGAAAAACAGTAATTTTGGCTCAACTGTACTTACGGGCATTTTGTGAACGATCATTGTACCGTTGATTGGTTATATCCATTGGAAATAGAAATATATTTGTAGTGCGAAAAGTGCAGCTTCCGGTCTTTAGTGGAGTGCCCGATAGTTAACGGATGGTGAATAATTTAGTTAAAGAGTTTAATTAATTATTCACTTATCGATGAAGTTTCAAGCTACTGGTCCATGAGGTCCCCTCGGTAGCGCAACGGGATTCAATGAGAATCAGTTTTTGGAGTAATTTGAATTGTTCAAATGAATTAAGGGAATTAATTATATATGATATAATCAATTAAATTTTAATTATATATGATATAATTTCTATAATCTATTTGATACATTATAAACTATTGGTTATATTATATTGGATACAATATTGAACTATAGGTTATATGTTATATTTGATATAACATATAGTTTAATATATATTATATGATAAAGTAGTTATTTTATATATATATATATTAAGTTTTATGATTCAAATTAATTTTAATATTTAATAAAGTTGTAACTCTCTCTCTCTTTATTCCCTCCACAACATGCAGGAATGGAAACGTACGCTTCAGTCTTTTTCTTCTTGAAAGAAAAACATATAGAGGTGTGATATCAAGTTATTCTTATCCTACTCTCTCTCAATTAATTATGTCCCTCTCAGAAAACCAAAATAGACAGAGCCCCACACACTCCTGGATTCTCATCACGGAGAATACAGAGGCAACCTATTGGTAGTGGCCATTTGGGTTAAATTATGGTTTCAAGTTCGTGATTTTTCTGGAGAAGATGATACGTCAAGAAAATATTCTACAAGGGTAAGTCTCCTCTTCCCTATTCTCTTCGTAATTTATTCAACATGCTGTAGTTATTTAATTAAATGCATAATATTTGTTGTTTCTCTGTAAAAGTTCTATCATGTGAAATTTTGGGAATTGAGATAGTCTGCTTCTACACATGGAACCTTCACAGGGTTCCTTCATGATCAAATCTTATGGATTTTATCAAAATGTTGATGAGCCTTATGTCTAGAAGAGAATCATCAAAAGTTCAGTAGCTTTCCTTGTGTTGTATATAGACAATATCCTACTCATTGGGAATAATGTAGGTCTACTGACTAAAATTAAGAATGTTGGGGTTGATACCCTAAATCTCGTAGGGTCCCATAGTTTGTAATTGTAATGTACAAACATTTTATTTATGTAATAAAATATGTGATGTTTTATTTCAAAAGTTAGTTGTATTAATCACAAACCAATAAACTAACATCTAAGGTTATTTTTATAGCTTGAACATGTATGTAGAGGCATGCAGGTGGATCATGTTTAACTAATAATCTAAATGGTCTGTAGTAGATGGATAAGGCTGGATACACTACCTTGGTGATACTATAAGTATGGCCCGCTTTGTAGATGTTACAATTGTTGTAAAGTACTAAAAATGATATGATCTTGATCATTCATATGTAAAGACATGTGAGCAAAATATTCTATAGAAAAGAATTTGTATAAGACGGAACCACGAAATGCTTAGTCTCATTATATAATGTCGTTCATAATAGAGATTTTCATTTCACCAGGATGACCATAGGTAACATGACCTGAATCTTGAGTGAGTTGTGAACTCCTACCTATGAAGGCGGTTCTTTGATTTGTATAGGTGAAAGTGGCCAAATCGCTAACTCAACAAGCCTACCATTTTAGAGATTCATCTGATTAGGGAGTTGGAAACACAACTACACAAGAAGGAATTCACTCCTTCCCCAATGTCGAGGCAAGTAGATAAATTGCTCTCTTAAGGGCTGATTCCAGGGTTTGAACAATGTGGCGCCACACCCTCTCCTAGCTCAAGAGGGATTTAGTCATAATTGGACTATGATCTATTGTTCATTAGAGGGATCAATGGTACTTAAAGAGTTAGATGCAACTACAGGGCCAAAATGGTAATTTTGGCCAAGCTTTAGTTACGAGCAATTTGTGAAGGGTCATCATACTATTGATTGGTTATATCCAATGGACACAGAAATATATATGTAGTGCGAAGAGTGCAGCTGTCGGTCTTTAGTGGAGTGCCTGACAGTTTACAGATGGTAAATAATTTAATTAAAAGAGTTTAATTAATTATTCACGTATTGTTGGAGCTTTAAGCTATAGGTCCATGAGGTCCTCTCTGTAGCTCAACGGGAATTAATGAGAATCAATTTTTGGATTAATTTGAATGATTCAAATTAATTGAGGGAATTAATTATGTGTGATATAATTAATTTAATCTAATTATATATGATATAATTACTATAATATATATATGTAACATTGTATTAAAAGTTTATTTGAGAGAAAATAAACATTTGGATATGATTCAAATATTAATTATATGAATTTGATTCATATAATTAAATTTAATATAAATGAGATTTATATTAAATGTTATTGTTGAGAGAATAGAAACTATAGGTTATATTGTATTCGATACAATATAAAATCTATACGTTATGTGTTTTATTTGATATAACATATAGTTTAATATATATATTATATGATAAGGTAGTTATCATATAAATATGTATTAAATTGATTTATGAAAATAAATAAATTTATTTTATTTTATTTTAAAAATCATTTTGGGAGGGGGTTGTAACTCTCTACCCTTTTCTTTTCCCTAAAAAACCGGTTAGTGGGGAAGTAAGAAGATAGGTAGTTCGTCATCTTCCTAGTGTGTGGTTTTTACAAGTGATTGAAACATGGAAAAGTTCTGTGAGTAAAATTAGAATATCATCTCTTCCTCTTAACACTCTCAAATCTCTTTCTTCTAAAATAGCCAAAGCCCACAAAACTCCTAGATTCTCATCCAAAGAGTACAGAGGAATCTTTCGTGGTGGTGTCCTTGTAGACAGTTAGAGGGTTCAAGATTGTTCGTGACAAATTTTGGAGAAGGAATCTCGTGAAGAAGAGTTCTTCAAGGGTAAGATTTCTTAAACCTATTTTCTATTCTATAATCTATGTTTTAAAGCATGCCGCAATCTTCTTTTAAATGCATAATTTGTATATTCTTGCTGTAAAATTTATGATCTGTAAATTTTGGATATTCGATCTAATCTCATCCTTCTGCTCAAGGACCTTCACTAGTTCCTTTAAAGAATTGGCTAGCGACCCAATTCTTAATGAAATATTTGGAAGAGACGCAATTTGTTCTGGGCATTCAAATCTTTAGAGATCGAAAGAACAAAACTCAAGTCCTAACTCAAACATCATACATTGATAAAATGCTTGTCAAGTTTTTGATGCAGAACTCTAAGAAGGGGTTACTACCTTTCAGACATTGAGTTTTATTGTCTAAGGAACAGTGTCCTAAGGCATCTCAAGAAGTTGAGGAAATGAGATGGATCCCCTATGCATCTGCTGTTGGAAGCCTGATGTATGTGATATTATGTATTGGACCTGACATCTACTATGCGGTGGAGATAGTCAGTAGATATCAATCTAATCTAGGATTTCATCACTGGACCGCTGTTAAGAACATCCTCAAGTATCTACAAAGAACGACAGACTACGTGCTCATGTATGGTTCTAAGGAATTGATCCTTACAGGATTCACAGACTCTGATTTCCAAACTGATAAGGATTCTATGAAATCCACATCAGGATAGTGTTCACTCTTAACGGATGGGCATTAGTCTAGAGGAGCATCAACCAAGGGTGTATTACTGACTCTACCATGGAGGTTGATTATATAGCGGCTTATAAAGCTACTAAGGAAGCTGTTTGGCTTAGGAAATTCTTGACTGATTTGGAAGTAGTTCCAGACATGTCAAACTCATCACCCTTTACTGTGATAATAGTGGTGCTGTGGCTAATTCCCGAGAGCCTAGGAGTCACAAGCGCGAGAAGTACATAGAGCGGGAGTATCATCTCATCCGAGAGATTGTGCATTGAGGGGACACGATTGTCACGCAGATAGCTTAGGAGCACAACGTTGTTGATTCATTTACAAAGGCCCTCACGGCTAAGATGTTTGACGGTCACCTATAGAGTATGGGCCTATGAGACAGACCACATTTAGTCTATGACAAATGGAAGAATTTTTACTGGCCACATTTTATGCCCTAGTTTACTGATTTGTGTACTTCTATATTAGTATGTCTTATATATTGTACACCCCACTAGACTTAGGATAAGTGGGAGGTTGTTGGGGTTGATGCCCTAAATCTCGTAGGGCCCTGTAGTTTGTAATTGTATTGTACAAACATTTTATTTATTTAATAAAATATGAAATGTTTTATTTGACATTTAGTATCATTAAATCCACAAACCAATAAACTAACATTCAAGGTTATCTTCCTTAGCTTAAACTGTTGGGTTTTATGTCCTAAAACTCGTGGTTTGTAAACATTAGAACTTATTCTGAGAATTCGATAAAGTTGTTGTTGAATATATTGTTTTTTTTTTTAAGAAATCCAATAAACCTAAGTCTCTTGTCTATTATATGAGTACTTGAACTTGTAAAACTATGGTTACAAACTCGACCGGTATATAATCCTGTCGAAGGCTGGGGGTATTTAAGTTGATGGTCTTCGGAACACCTCCTACCTGGGGATTATAGTCGAATAATTGAGCGTTGGTAACTGGTTTTATGAGCATTCGTGAGCGATAGTGAGGTAATAAAATGGTTTATCACCTAGACATTGTAGGTTAAATCCAATTATAAGAGTTATATTTGGATAACCTACTTAGACTTAGGTTGTATGAAATTAGTCGTCTTGCCTAAATAAAACACCCAAACATTTAGAACACTTCAGTGGGAGAATAATATTTATTAGCTCTCACATCCTCAAGAGTTCACAACGTGAGATCCATGCTCGGTTTCTTGTCAATTTTACCTCGACTGCTCCAATTACATGTCAATTACTTCTTAGTTATATTTACTCAAATTTCGCTGATATGGCCACTTAAATACACAGGAGAAAAAACTTCACAGTAGCTAAAACTTTATATTGATCCAAACCAACCCTTTACAATAATAGAGCAATGTGTTTTTGGTGCATAGTTATTCCCATTTATGAATCAAAACATCTTTATGATTAGTGTTGTCTTTTAAATAAATTCCATCATCTTTAGCAATCCAAATACAGTTAGAATCGTAGCACATATTATAGAGCCAAACTGATGTGCTCTCAGTCCAGAAGGCTTGGAACGATGAATGTTGTGCATTTGGCTTCTGCAAGTAACACCAGAACAACGTTGTATTCCAAAAGTTTACTCTAAACCTCCAATTGAATTCACTTCCAACATTTAGTTTGTGTTCTCCTAAATCATTGTCTTTAGATTTACAATGAACAAATAGGATTTGGCCATTGTTGAGCCCATTCACAACGTGGATTTGCCATTTTGCAAGCTCCGCAGCCTTGGTCTCATCAAGTATTGCCAAACACAACACAAACAATAACACCACACACTGCTTGGTCATATGTCTGGTTTTCATTTGGTTCATCATATTGCACTTGTAAAACCACTTTGAGATTGCTTTTAAAATTGGGATGTTGCATGACCAATAGTGTAATGGATTTTTATACAACCTCATTTAGGAAAAAAAATCTATATAAGTCAATACTATTAATAGTTGTTAGTTAAAAAAATAACAATATTTTTGGATATGGATGTGTCTGTTTCACTAGAATAGCAGTCAGTTATAAAATAACAATGTAGCTGCTATGGGGACATACATTAAAAAAATAGGCGGCTAGTTTTCTTTTGATTTTTATACGTTGTTACAAGACTTTTTAAAGAGGGAAAGTTTCAAGAATTTAATTTATAAAAAGATTATGTATTTTTTATTAGTTTAAATTGCGCGAATCTCTTCACAAAACTTATTCGCATTCAAATTTATATTGTGTTTTTCATTTCTTTTTTATCATGAGGATGTCGACAACTTTATATTTGGGGGTGGGAAGCTTGTATTGTGATGTTATATTATGCTTTATATCATTATTGCTACTGGAACTTATAAAAAAAAACAAAAAACAAAAGAACGAAAAGAAAGAGACTCTTCTCCTTCAAAAGTAAAATAGTATCCTTTGCAGTCATGACATTGACCCATGTTGTTAACAACATGAAATGTTACCTAGGAAGAAACTCATATTAAACTTAAACCTATAGGGTCTTTGTTGTTCTTCTCAGGTTGGATGTGTAAGGTCATTTCAGAAGGGAGAAGAGATCCCATTAGCTCATCAACTTTAATTTTAGCAATATCTCGATTCCCTTCAATAGCCACTACCTTCCTGTCAATTCTTTTAGGCAGAGATCTAATAACTTTTCTAACATGCTTTCCTTCTTAACACATTTCTCTCGAGACAAGTGATTCATTTGGAATATAAAGAAGACAAACATAAAATTCAAAAATTATCTAATCATTGAGCATTTTCAAGTTTTCATAATGAAAGGTAAGAAATTGAAGTCTTGACATTTTAACATTGGATGTTCCCTCATGAGCTACATGTAGTATGTCTCAAGCTTCTTTTGCGAAGATGAATGAATTGATTAAAAAAATGTAATTTTCTCAACAACAATGAAAATAACACTGAGTCTTCATGAGCTTTAAGAGGAAGCTTCTTCTTAGGTCGCAATCCACTTCTGTTTTAGCCAAAAACTTGATGACGGGAATTTGGAAGTCAATTTTACTCGACAACCAACTTCCCTTGGATGCGGTATGCAATGCATGTTCCTAAGATATGTGTTGTTAGTCATGCGTTGGAATGAAAAATGTGCTAATCGAATGTATGTGATGACCATGCGTCCTGCCACAAGTTATTTTTTGCGTTCACAACAAGTATAACATGAACGCAAGTTTCTCGGGTAATCTGAGGTCGAACATAGGGACTTGTAACTATATGTTTGTGGTGATTGTGCATTCGGCGGTTGAATAAAAGAATGGAAGGGATATTGCTACGTTAATCCTACTCCTATCTAACAGACAACACAATGAGAATATGCATGAAAGGTAGAGATGCGATAAACCTTGAGATGAAATAAATGTGTGGGAAAATGGATAAAATGCGAAGATGTTTTCATTGCAAAACTTAAGAGTGATCGCAAGGGCAACTTTAGTCAGCGTCAGACTATGCGATCATGTTACAACCATATAGGGTAAGTCATTTTCCAATAGAAATGCGGTGCTCCTAATTCTAGGATGCATGTGTTGAACGCAAAATGTCCATAGAGCTTATTCCTAAGTCTATACTCTTGTCCTATGCGATGATGCAAAATGCATGAAAGCAAGGTGACCACATTCAATCCTATCCTATCTCTAGGATGCATGCGATGCGTTAATAATAAATAGTGCTCATTCCTAAGTGCCTATTTCTGGTATTATGTGTTATAATCTGGCTCTCCCAAGCCTAAATTCTGACCTGACCTTTCCAAGCCTAGATCCTGTCCTTAGACTACCCTCCCAAGTATCCCTAATGGATGAATGAAGCATACATAATACAAGACAATCGCATATACTTCGCTGACCTACAGTTGTTACAATTCCTAGTGAACAACGCATACCTTGCTTAATGCGTCCAACCACTTACCATCTCGAGCAGTTGATTGTTGCTGACTTCACTCATAAACAATCAATGCGTTAGCCTATAGACAAGCATTGCAACAGCTCACACTAAGCAAATAAGGTTACTTACATACTCGTGCAATGCATACCTCTCAGTAGTTTGCTACATACTTCATATCCCTAATCCACATGACTATGTATGCAATACCCAAGCAATCCCACTAAGTATTGCAATGAAAGTAGAGATGCTAAGCAAGAAGATGGAGATGAAGTCGAAGGAAAAGAGAAATGCATTGAAAACACATTGTATTAATTTCTTAATTCCAAAATGTTATACAATACAATATGAGAAAAGAAAAGAAAAGAAATGACCGACTAGAAGCAAAGATTTGCTTCAAGCGGATGTACGTCAAGGCTGCCGGTGGTGCCATGGATGGGTGAAGGAGCTGACTCTCTCGAGATCTAACTCCGATCGAAGGCTCCGGTCGTCACTCTGAATTTATGAATGAGGTAAAGAACTCTCAGCTATTTTCTCACGCGTTTGTCTGGATCGCAAGGATCCGCCCCAAGCGAACCTCAGGTGAAAACCTTGGATAAAATGAATTTTAGCTCATCGGCTTCTATTTATAGAATTTGGGTCACCGGCAGCATTAATTGGACTGCTCTGAGTCTGATGTTCGACGCGTCAGTCCTTTCTGAACCTCTGCCACCAGCGGCGCGGTAGGTGAAATGTCAGCATCAGCTTTGGATTTTCTCGAGGTAGATGCGTTGATGCGTTCATTCCACCAACTTTGTGTTGATCCCATTAGAATGTGTTGTCGTGTAACCACAGTCATTTAATGGCCGCATTTACTTAACATGCAACTCTACATGATGATCGTAATTGCTTGACGAGCGCAACTCCCATGCGATGGACGCATATGGCTAATTACCACAACATCCATGCGTTGATCGATGCGTTTGCCTTGCGATGGAGTGTTTCTCCGTATGCGGTCGTCTATGCAATGGTCCGGTTTTCGCGTTTGCATTTATTTCCTACATTGGCTATAAAAATAGAACATTGAACGCATAATTAACGCAAAGTGATGGGTTAGCTGAGATTTGATATGTTGATCGACGAAAACTCTCTTTTTCATGAATTCCTAGCATGATCGACGCATATTCTGCCTAACAACCTTCATAATTCTAAGTAAAAGACCTAGGATGACATGCATTTCTATATGTCACCACACCCTCAAACTTAAAATCATACTTGTCCTCAAGCATGTGTTATACTTAAGAAATTCTAACTCACCTTCTTGCTTTCCTTTGTGATGACCAGCTTCTCAGAATATAATTTATGCACACCTTTGACCATCACCGCAATGCTCTCCTCCCCTTTGGCTGCTTCTTCAAAAAGATCTTTTCTAAGTTTAATCCGGCAAGTCTTTGCTCAAAAAAATTTATTCATTCACTGTAATTTTGTGTTTAGCTTCTGAGATTGCGTTCATTCAAAAAAAGTACTTCAAAACTTTGCGATGACTTATTCAAATGCGGCGTTGAACCTGGTTACGCCCTTTGTTTTGGCTTACCCCCACGTGTATCATGCGGGCATCCAACTTCGGTTGCGTTCCATATTCAACTCAACTCTTGTCTCGTTTGTTTTGGCTTGCGCCGGACAGAGAAGTTGCACTAATGCGCTGATCCTGGTGACTTGCCTTTTTTTTGGCCTGCCCTCACGTGTGTCATGTGGGCATCCAACTTCAAGCAAGTGCCTTTCATAGCTTAACTCTTATCAACATAGGTTTCCCCATTGCGTTGACAGTGGAGTTATTATTCCCAAAATCTCACTTCACCTTTTCTTTTTGTGTTTTTTTTTTTCAACTGATCGCAATATAATGAATGCAATTCTCCGAGACTGCTGCCACCCGCAAACTTAGAGGTTGGCAGCATTCTCACCGCAAAGCTAAAAAAAAAATTACAAGAATGCGATACTAAATGTTTGAACACAGGTTTGCACAAAATAAAACTTAAAGACTTTCAAAATTTGAAGAAGCTAATAAAAGTAAAGAATGCCTTGTGTTGATTAGTTAGAAAATGCTGTGAATTATACGTACCATCATAGAAACATCGCAAAACAATGCAATCGGGAAAGAAAGGATTTCAAAAGGATAAGACATACAAGATAACAAGAGAAGACCTTCAGACGGAACAACGCATGCACTCATGCGTTGGAATCCATGCGATCGAAGCCTTTTGAAATACAAACCAAGGAGACTTATTATTGCACCTACAAGAGCAAACGTACCCAAAACCAAGGAAGCAACCATATATCCAAAATAAAATAAATAACCTATACTAAGAAAGCAATGTAAAGATAGAGTAGAAGACATCCCTGGAAAAATAAGAGTGTTGTCGTCACAAGAAGTCTTCCATGCAGAAGATGGTTCTCAACTGCTTGGGTCAAGTTGCCCTAACCATTGGAACTTCCAGCTATTGTTGGGCGCATGCAGCCGTCATGTGCTTAAAATCACCTTCAGCTCTTTTGTGATTGATTGTACTTCTACCTTGGGGTCAACATCAGCTTTCAACACATCGCCTACACTTCAATATTGTTTGCAACCTGGTCGCACAAGCTGCAATACACCCAAGATAAAAAGTTTGCTCGTAGAGACACAAAACTTAACAAACATTTAGTTGCCAAGTCCTCGGCAACGGTGCCAAAAACTTGATGACGAGAATTTGGAAGTTAATTTTACTCGAAAACCAACTTCCCTTGGACGCGGTATGCGATGCATGTTCCTAAGATATGCATTGTTAGTCATGCGTCGATGATCATACGTTGGAATGAAAAATGTGTTAATTGAATGTATGCGATGACCATGCGTCCTGCCACAAGTTTTCTTGCGTTCACACCAAGTATAACTATGAATGCAAGTTTCTCGGGTAATCCAAGGTCGAACACAGGGACTTGTAACTATATGTTTGCGGTGATTGTGCATACGGTGGTTGAATAAAAGAATGGAAGGGATATTGCTACATTAATCCTACTCCTACTCCTATCTAACAGACAACGCAATCAGAATATGCATGAAAGGTAGAGATGTGACAAACCTTGACATGAAATAAATGTGTGGAAAAATGGATAAAATGCGGAGATGTTTTCATTACAAAACTTAAGAGTGATCGCAAGGGCAGCTTTAGTCATCGTCAGACTATGCGATCATGTTACAACTATATACGGCAAGTGATTTTCCATTGGAAATGTGGTGCTCCTAATTTTAGGACGCATGTGTTGAACATAAAGTGTCCATAGAGCTTATTCCTAAGTCTCTACTCTTGTCCTATGCGATGATGCATAATGCATGAAAGCAAGGTGACCATATTCAATCCTATCCTATCTCTAGGATGCATGCGATACGTTAATAACAAATAATGCTCATTCCTAAGTGCCTATCTCTGGTATTATGTGTTCTAATCTGGCTCTTCAGAGCCTAGATTCTGACCTGACCTTCCCAAGCCTAGATCCTGTCCTTAGACTACCCTCTCGAGTATCCCTAATGGACGAATGAAGCATACATAATACAAGACCATCGCATATACTTCGCTGACCTACAGTTGTTACTATCCCTAGTGAACAACGCACACCTTGCTTAATGCATCCAACCACTTACCATCTCGGGTAGTTAATTGTTGCTGACTTCACTCATAAACAAGCAATGCGTTAGCCTATAGATAGGCATTACAACAGCTCACACTAAGCAAATAAGGTTACTCACATACTCGCGCAACACATACCTCTTGGTAGTTTGCTACATACTTCAAATACCTAATCCACATGACTAAGTATGCAATACCCAAGCAATCCCAATAAGTATTGCAATGAAAGTAGAGATGCTAAGCAAGAAGATGGAGATGAAGTCGAAGGAAAAGAGAAATGCATTGAAAACACATTGTATTAATTTCTTAATTCCAAAATGTTATACAATACAATATGAGATAAGAAAGAAAAGAAATGACCAACTGGAAGCAATGCGGATGTGCATCAAAGCTGCCAGTGGTGCCATGGATGGGTGGAGGAGCTGACTCTCTCGAGATCTAACTCTGATCGAAGGCTCCGGTCGTCACTTGGAATGGATGAAGGAGGTGAAGAACTCTCAGCCGTCTTCTCATGCGTTTTTCTGGATCGCAAGGATCTGCCCCAAGCGAACCTCAGGCGAAAACCTTGGATAAAATGAATTTCAGCTCATCAGCTTCTATTTATAGAGCTTGGGTTGCCGACAACATTAATTGGATTGCTTTGAGTCTGACATTCGGCGCATCAGTCCTTTCTGAACCTCTGCCACCAACGGCGCAGTAAGTGAAATGTCAACATCAACTTTGGATTTTCTCGAGGTAGATGCATTGATGCATTCATTCCACAAACTTTGCATTGATCCCATTAGAATGCGTTGTCGCGTAGCCGTAGTCATTCAATGGCTGAATTTACTTAACACTGGAACTCTACATGATGACCGCAATCGCTTGACGAGTACAACTCCCATGCGATGGACGTATATGGCTAATTATCGCAACATCCATGCATTGATCGATGCGTTTGCCTTGCGATGGAGTGTTTCTCTGTATGCAGTCATCTATGCGATGGTCCGATTTTCGCGTTTGCGTTCATTTTCTGCATTGGCTATAAAAATAGAAAGAGCAAATGCAGCCATTCCTTGCTTCCCAAGGCTTTTATAAATCAGTTCCATTTCTATAAATCAGTTCAGAGTACAAAATGACAATAGAGAGCCTGGTAGCAATTCCTTGCTTCCCAAGGCTTTTACACTGTTAACTCTATTTTGCTCAAAAGATGTTCCTACTCCCACAGGAGTTAGCCCTCTCTCTGATCTCGACGCTTCCGTCACTCTTCCAGGTTTATTGGAACGATCTCTCGGTACAATCTCATTTCCCTCGCTTCCACCTTCTAAGTAAAAGAAAACTATGAACAAGGCTACTTTTATCTAAAAGGAAAATTCTCTAACTGTCGAACTCCTTCACTGAAGGTGGCCTCTGGTACTTATAGAGCTTCTAGGTGAAAGGCTTCTTCTCTCTTATGATTGCACTGATGGGATGGCATTAGTTTTCTGTCTGATGCACCGAATATTTGTCACCGAAAATTTGAGTGTACTTGCTATAGTAGGTCGTTAACGGCTTGTCAAATTAATTCGGAATCGACAGTCATCAGCTTTCAGTCCCATCGTGATTTATTACGCTTTTCACCCAGATACACCCACCATGATGTGCCGGCTCTATACAACAACCTTTTTGAGTAGATATTCGCGAGTGCAAATGATCGCATAGCCTTGTGTTAACGTAATCCCAGTAAATATGCTCTAAATTTCTCCAACGCAAATATTACCGTAAGTAACTCTTTTTCTGTGGTGGTGTAGTTAGTTTGAGTAGGGTTTAAAGTCTTACTCGCATATGCGATGGGATGTAGTATTGTTTTTCTCTTCTGCACCAGCATTGCTCCCATCGCATACCCACTCGTGTTACACATTAATTCAAAGGGTAGTGTCCAATTTGGTGCGATCAATACGGGCGCCGTTGTTAATGCTTTCTTCAAAATCATGAATACATTGAGGCAATTATCATCAAAGTCAAACTTTCTATCGGCCTCCATCAACGCACTCAGCGGTCGTGCAATCTTTGAGAAGTCTTTGACAAAACATCTGTAAAATCCGACATGTCCCAAGAAGCGCCTAACAGCCTTTACATTCGTTGGAGGTGGGAGCTTTTCAATCGCTTCAATTTTTGCCTTGTCCACCTCCAACCGTCCCTAGAGACCTTGTGCCCTAGCACAATGCCCTCCTTCACCATAAAATGACATTTCTCCCAATTAAACACGAGGTTTGTCTTCTTACATCTTTTCAATATCTTCTCCAAGTTGTCAATACAGACTTCGTATGTGTGCCCATATACAGAAAAGTCGACCATGAATATTTCTACAGAGTCTTCAAGATATTCTGAAAAAATGGCCATCATGCACCTTTGGAAAGTGCTCGGCACATTGCAGAGGTCGCACGACATGCGACAAAAAGAAAATGTTCCATACGGGTAGGTGAATGTGGTCTTTTCTTGATCTTCGGGAGCAATCATGATCTGATTATAACTGGCATACCCATCCAAGAAGCAGTAGAAGTCATTTCCAACTAGACGATCCAACATTTGGTCAATAAAAGGTAAAGGGAAATGATCTTTCTTTGTTGCTGCATTGAGTTTGCAATAGTCTATATAAATCTGGCATCCGGTGACGGTCTTTTGCGGTATCAGCTCGTTATTTGCGTTAGGGACTATTGTCATCCCTGCTTTCTTCCACATGCATTGCACGGGGCTGACCCACGTTCTGTCTGCTATTGGATAGATGATGCCCGCGTTTAACCACTTGATTATCTTCTTCTTTACGACCTTCTTCATCGCAGGGTTGAGTCTACGCTGATGTTCGATCGATTTTTTTTTATTTTCTTCGAGACGAATTCTTTGCATACAGTATGCGGGGCTAATTCCTCAAATTTCTGCGAGTGTCCAGCCAATTGCTTTTACATAATTTCTCAGAATGCTCAGCAGCGCATTTTCTTGGTTTTCATTAAGTGCAGAGGAAATGATTACCGGCAGCTTTTCATTCTGCCCCAAAAATGCGAACTTCAGGTGGTTAGGAAGAGTCTTCAGCTCTATTATTGGTGGTTGTTCTAAGGACAATTTTGTTGTTTTTCTTTCTTCATTCACTATCAGATTAACTTCTTAAGATGCGATCACCTCATCTTCCTTGTTTGTTTGTTTGTTTTTTTTTTTTTTTTTTTTTGTGATCGCATTGCATGCTACAATGGATGTGATCACATTCTCATCTTCGTTTTCATCTTCAAGCTTCTCTTCTTCATTCAAACTCTGTTCATCGTCGAATTCATTAAGGTCTTCTTCGTCAGGATATTTCATGGCATAGATAATGTCAAGGCTTTTATACTGTTAACTCTATTCTGCTCAAAAGATGTTCCTACTCCCACAGGAGTTGGCTCTTTCTCTGATCTCAACACTTCCAGCACTCTTCCAAATTCACCGGAACGATCTCTCGGTACAATCTCATTTCCCTCGCTTCCGCCTTCTAAATAAAAGAAAACTATGAACAAGGCTACTTTTATCTAAAGGGATAATTCTCTAACTGTCGAACTCCTTCACTGAAGGTGGCTACTGGTATTTATAGAGCTTCAGGGTGAAAGACTTCTTCTCTCTTATAATTGCACTGATGGGATGACATTAATTCTCTATCTGATGTGCCAAATATTTATCACTGAAAAGTTGAGTGTACTTGCTATAGTAGGTCGTTAACGGCTTGTCAACTTAATTCGGAATCGACAGTCGTCAACTTTCAGTCCCATCGTGATTTATTACACTTTTCACCCAGATGCACCCACCATGATGCGCTTCTCTATGCGGCAACCTTCTTGATTAGATATTCACAAGCGCAAATGATCGGATAGCCTTGCATTAACACAATCTCTTGATGCGCTCGCCCGTGATTTCTTTGAATCGCATTTTTCACCTTGTGTCAATGCATTTCTGTACAAAAATACATACGTTGAATGTTTTCGTGCGATGGACGCATGCAACCGTAATATTGTGAACTTAATGCTTTTGGACGCAATAATGTATATTTTTATCATCGCAACCCTACATTGTATAACTTAGCACTGTAATAATGTGCATTTCTGCCCGTTATCATTGGCCCTTTTTGCTGATCCAAACCATGATCAACCCAAGTTATTTTGCCCCAAATAATTTTTGGTAGGTAGAAAACTTTGTCTAAGTTGCTCTACGATCTTCCAGCTGATGTGCAACATGTGGATAGATCCACTTTCTTCTGCCTGATGGAAGTGATGCCTTCTACTCTGATGGGAAATGAATTTTCAAACAAATTAATTTTCTCTCTCTCTTGTTCTCTCCCCTGTTTGCAAAAAACTCTTTCTAACTCTTTTCTTTCTAATTATTTTCATGAATTTGCTGTGTGAATGAAGAAGAAGAAGAACATGCAATATGATAAAGAGAAAGAAGAGAAAAAGATCTACACGGTGATATATGTTGTTTGGCAATACAGTGCCTACATCCATGGGAAGGAGAAGAATCTTTTATTTCAAGAGCTAAGTCACACTTTTCTTTACAGATCTTGTAGCTTTCTTGTAAGCTTCTGTAAGATAGTACTAGAAATCATAAATGATGCATATTTATACATTTTTAGCTGATACAAGTAGTTACATAACAAACTGTAAAGAAAAATGTAAAAGCTGGCCCTTTAGGCTCAACATGCAAGCTTTTCTCCTTCCAGATCTGACTTGTCTTCACCCTTTTTCAGGAAGCTGGAAGCCGATCTGACCAAGATAGTTGGAGAGCTTGAGCTTTGAAATTGGTTTGGTAAGCATGTCAGCGGCATTCTCACTAGTATGGACTTTTAGAACTTCGACTTCACCTTTTTCTATTCTGTCCCTTACAAAGTGATATTTAATATCTATGTGTTTGGTCCTTGAGTGGTATTGAGGGTTTTTGGAAAGATGAGTGGCACTTTGGTTATCACAGTAGATCTTAACTACTGTTTGATTGATACCAAAATCCTTCATCAACCCCTTTAACCACAATGCTTCTTTTATTGCCTTTGATAAAGCCATGTATTCTGCTTCAGTAGTCGATAAGGCTGTGATTGACTGAAGATTTTCTTTCCAACATAATAAATTTGGACCATATAAGAATAGATAACCTGTTAATGATCTCCTTTTGTCTTGGTCACAAGCAAAATATTAATCAACATATCCATATAACTCTAATTATGTTTCTTTTGTACTTTGATATGTTAATTTAGATTGTTTAGACTATATTAAGTATCTTAATATCCATTTTGTTGCTTCCCAATGCCTTTTTCTAGGGTTAAACATGTATCTACTGATAATACTAGTACAATAGGAATAGTCTGGTCTAATAGATATCATTAGATACATTAAACTACCTACTGCTTGGTTGTAAGGAATTAATTGCATTTGAGTCAAATATTCTATGTCTGTTTCCTTGGGTGAATTTTCTACAGAAAGTTTAAAATGACTAGCAATAGGCATAGTAACAAGTTTAGCATTAGACATATTGAATCTTTTAATAACCTTTTCACAGTAGTTTAATTGACTAATGGTGAGGATAGAGGAAGCCTTGTCTCTACTTATTTCAATCCTAAGAATCTTTTTAGACTGACCCAAGTCCTTCATATCAAACTTTCTCTTTAGGAGATCTTTGACATGTTTTAAATCCTCCTTAGATTTCCCAGCTAGCAACATATCATCCACATAGAGTAGTAGATAGACTTTGTCCTTATAGGTTGTTGAATTAACATAAGAACAAATGTCGTAGGTACTTCTTTGAAACCCAAAGCTCTCTATGTAATCATTAAATCTTCTATACAAGAATCTAAGGGATTGTTTAAGACCATATATAGAAGTGTATAGGAGACAGTAAAGGTCTTCCTTTCCTCTTTCTTCAAACCATTTAGGTTGAACCATATAAATAACCTCTTCCAGATTTCCATGAAGGAAAACTATTTTAACATCTAGTTGATCTGATTCAAGGTTGTACTGAGCAATTAGAGATAGTAGAAGTCTAATAGTGGTTAGCTTTACTACTAGTGAAAAACTTTCAGAGTAGTCTATGCCTTCCCTTTGGGTAAACCCCTTAGCCACTAACCTAGCCTTGTACCTAGGTTTTTCTTGTTTAGTAGAACTCTTCGTTAGTTTATATATCCACTTGGAATCTATAGGCTTGCATCCTTTTGGAAGAGGAGTTAGGGTCCAAGTATAATTGACAGTGAGTGATTCCATTTCTTCACACATAACTTCAATCCAAGACCTAACTTTAGAGCAGTTCACTGCCTCTTCAAAAGTTGCAGGTTCTTAGTCAAGAAGCTATTGTAGCATTTAGAACTTGGTTCATGTAATTGGTTTTAGTACACCTAGCTAGAGGAACTATCACTCTTCTTTGTCTATCCCTAGCCAATGAGTACTAACTTAAATCAGGTTGAGTTTTAGTATTCTCAGTAGGCTCACTTGTGTTTTTCTCTTCTTCTTCTTTAGTTTCATTAGGAGGGTTATGACTAGTGGGTGAATCTTTAGGTGTTTCCACCTCAATCCTAGCATAAACATCTCTTTTTCTCTAAAAGTGACACCCCTACTTACAACAAATCTTTTGTCCATCTTAAAGCCTTTAACACCTTCTGAGAACTCAACAAACATACATTTCACTGCCCAAGACTTTAGTTTCCCCAGACTTTGGTGAATATAGCCAACACATCCAAATACCCTTAGATTTTCTAGATTAGGAGGATGTTTTGTCCATTTTTCTTCAGGAGTTAGGAAGTTTAGGGAGGAATGAGGAAACCTATTTAAGGTGAAAACAGTGTAGCTTGCTGCCTTAGCCCAATACCTTTCACTAAGAATTGCATCTGAAATAAGACATCTAACTCTTTCCATGATTGTTCTACTAAGTCTTTCAGCAACTCCATTCTGTTGAGGAGTAAATCTAACAGTCCTATGCCTAGTTATTCCTGTTTCTTTACAGGACTTATTAAACTCTTCACTACAGAATTCCAGTCCATTATCAGTTCTTAGTATTTAATTTCTTTAGAATTTTCTTCTCTATCATGAGTTTCCACTACTTAAACTTATCTAACACTTGGTCTTTAGTTTTAAGGAAGTAAACCCAATTTTTTCTAGAGATGTCATCAGTAAAAGAGAGTAAATACCTTGAGCCACTTAGGCTAGGTGTAGGAGCTGGACCCCATAGGTCTGAGTGAATATAATCTAGGATAGCCTTTGTGGTGTGTTGTGCTTTAGTGAAACTTTGCCTTGTGGCCTTTCCTAAAACACAATGTTCACAAAAAAGTTAGATTTTCTGAAAGACCTTTAGTAGAATCCCTTGCTTAGATATGACTTCTAGGCCTTTAGCACTAATGTGAGTCAATCTCTTGTGCAAAACATCAGCCTCTGTGATCTCATTTGTGGTGGCAATATATGCCCCTATCATCATTTCAACTCTTTTAACCATAAATAAGTCATTTACCTTTTCCCCAACTAGTTTTACCTTAGAATCTTTTAGCACTTCAAGGGTTTCTCCTTTACCGATGTATTCACACCCAATTGCATCAAGCATTCCTAAGAAAATTAGGTTTCTCTTAATAAGTGGAACATATCTCACATTTCTAAGAAGTTTAATAGTTCCATCCTTAAGTTTCATAGAAACAGAGCCAATGCCTTCTATCTTACAGCCTTGGTTGTTTCCCATATAAACCATTTCTCCTTCAATTTCTTCAAAGGTGTTGAACCATGGTCTCATAGAGGTCATGTGATAGGTGCATCCAGAATCTAGGACCCAATCATGTTTTCCTAGGGGATTTATATGGTTGGATTTATCTAAGGTTGAGGCTAGAGCATCTGAGTAGATATAAGAGCCTTCTACCATAGAAGCTTCGGGCTATTTACCTTTAGAGTCCTTTTCTTTTTATTAGTTCTTCCTTTTAAGAATAAAACAGTCTTTGATTAAATGTCCTTTCTTTTAGCAGTATTTACATTTTAATTTTTGTTTAGGCTTGTTTTCTTCTGAATTATGTGATTTTCTGTCCTTTGAGTGATTTGGTTTAAAATTTTCAGCAAATAACCCTTCACCACTAGGATGATCCTTTTGTCAGTTTGTAACTCTAGCTCTCTAGTTCTTAGGGCTGATATTATTGTATCAGTACTTATATTATCCATTCCATATTTTAGAGCATTTTTACTCTCCCTATAGGGTTCAGGCAGAGAAATAAGAAACACATAGGCCTCATTTTCATCCCCCAGTTTCTCTCCTAAGGTTTTGAATTCAACGACAATTTTCTTGAATTCATCTAGATTATAAGTCAAAGATTTTGATGAATCCATTTTAAATGTAAAGAATTTCTCCCTAAGGTATATTTTACTAGGAAGATCTTTGGTAGCATATAATTCTTCTAGTTTAGTCCATATCCTATAGGTTGTTTGTTGATCTAAAACTTTCCTTAAAACATTATCACTAAGGTTTAGGACTAATGTACCATAAGCTGCCAGTGCCCAATCTTCTTTTTCCTGAGCTGTCACTAAGGCTAGGAGTGTTGATGGGTCAAGAAGAGCTCTGTGAGCTTTTTGTTGGCCGAGAATTGCTTTGATTTTGGCCTTCCATAGGCCAAAATCTCCTTTACCATCAAACTTCTCTACTTCGAATCTTGCTACTGACATCTTGGAGTGAAAACTTGAATCTTGAATCTTCAAGAACTGCAATCTTGTAAGTCTTCTGCTCTGATATCACTTTGTTGGGTCTTTACACTTGAAATTTTTGAATGAAAAAACCCAAATGATGAAGCTGGCCCTTTTTACTGATCCAAACCGTGATCAACCCAAGTTATTTTGCCCCAAATAATTTTTGGTAGGTAGAAAACTTGGTCCAGGTTGCTCCACGATCTTCCAGCTGATGTGAAACACGTGGATAGATCCACTTTCTTCTGCCTGATGGAAGTGATGCCTTTTGCTTTGATAGAAAATGAATTTTCAAACAAATTAATTTTCTCTCTCTCTCGTTCTCTCCTCTTTTTGCAGACAACTCTTTCTAACTCTTTTCTTTCTGATTATTTTCATGAGTTTGCTGTGTGAATGAAGAAAAAGAAGAACATGCAATATGATAAAGAGAAAGAAGAGAAGAAAATATACACGATGTTATATGTGGTTCGGCAATACAGTGCCTACATCCACGAGAAGGAGAAGAATCTTTTATTTCAAGAGCTAAGTCACACTTTTCTTTACAGATGTTGTAGCTTTCTTGTAAGCTTCTGTAAGATTATACTACAAATTGTAAATGATGCATATTTATACATTTTTAGCTGATACAAGTAGTTACATAACAAACTGTAAAGAAAAATGTAAAAGCTGTTGAATATTTGTTTGTATGCTTGAGCTTATTTATACTTCACATATTAAACTTAAACCTATAGGGTCTTCCTTTGTTTTTCTTCTCGGGTTTGATGTGCAAGGACATTTCAAAAGGGGGAGAGATCCCATTAGCTCATCAACTTTAATTTTAGCAATATCTCGATTCCCTTCAATAGCCACTACCTTCATGTCAAATCTTTTAGGTAGGGATCTAATAACTTTTTTAACAAGCTTTTCCTTCTTAACACGTCTCTCTCGAGACAAGTGATTCATATGGAATATAAAGAAGACAAACATAAAATTCAACAATGGTTTAATCATAGAGCATTTTCAAGTTTTCAAAATGTAAGGTAAGTAATTAAAGTCTTGACATTTTAACTTTGGGTGTTCCCTCATGACTAACATGTAATATGTCTCAAGCTTCTTTTGCAAAGATGAATGAATTGATTAATGAAACATAATTTTATCAACATCACTAAAAATAGCACCGAGTCTTCACGAGCATTAAGAGGACGCTTCTTCTTGAGCCTCAATCCACTTCTTTTCCAGTTAGGGAGCGTTAACATAATTTTAGTTTGCATCTTTAGCGAAGTCCAACTTACGTTTGGGGGGCAATGTGACTACAATAAGAAAATTCACTAAAATAAAGTTAAGCAATTACAACGTTGTAATTATGTTTTAGAAGGATATATCTATACAGACTAATGAATAACATAACTTTAGTGGTATTGTGGGGGAATTTTATGTTGTGAATGCTTCCTCCTTGTGTTGAACTCTTCATTTTGTCCAAATTATCACCCAAAACATTGATTGTACTTGAAATACTCAATTCGTGTAAAATAAACAAATAAATTCATGAATGTAATGACTTTCATTAAAAGAAACTTGCTTTCAAATGGTTTGTGGGGATAGTTTTCACTTTGAGAAGCAGTTTAAGCATGCAAGAATGACATTGTCAAGCCTTGGAAAAGAATATCAAGACGATCATGTGTTTAATTTACATTTTGAATTCTTGTCCCAGGGCCTGAAACTTAATTCTTTAAATTGTATTTCAGTTTGGGTTAATTAGATCTATAATTTGATACAACCGAGTTTAAAGTAAATTTGTAATTTATCATAAATAATAGACCATTCATTATTTTCAAGTAGGGGGTTTTCAAAAAATACAAAAATAAAGAAAAATATTTACACTAAATAGAAAAATTTTAATCATCTTTGATTGAGGCTCATAGAAGCCTATGAGTGTCTATCATTGTTTTTCTTTTTTCTTTTTCCCTATTTCTGTAAATAGTTTATCATTTTTTTTATCTGTGAAAATTTTTCTTTCAAATATCTGAATAATACATAACTCCTAAACAAAAATATTAAAACAGTTAAAAGATGTGGAAATCATGCTGCCTATAACCTACGACAAAACTAACCTTATGAACTTGTAACTTAACCTTATATGAATTTGTGTTTCAAAAGAAATGAATTTGCTTATATGCAATTATGCCTCCTTAACAGGACCTTCTTGAATGTGTTTGCCTAAAAAATAAATCCTATGTTGCGAGGTCTTCTGAGCATCTTCCACGAGAAGCAGATAAGTGTCAGGTCAAAGAATACGACAAGGACTCGTGTTGAAAATGTCGAGGACATTAAAAGAGAGAGAAAAAAGATGGGGCAAGGGCTTCTTTTTCCTTTTTCTCTTTTTGTCTTCTTTTCCCCCTCATTTTCCATTTCTTTTTTTTTAAAAAATCTTTTACAATTACTCAAGTTATTTTCTAATTTATTGTCTCAAAATATTTGGATGAAAATTTTAAAACAATAAGATCGGGGTTTTAAATATTAAATTTTAATACAATGAATATTACATTTCTAAGATTGTAAATTTAAGACTTGATTAAAATCTTCTTATCCTTAACTTAACCTCCTTTATTATTATTCACTCATAAAATAGTATTTCAAGCGACAAAATTTTAAATTTACTCATGTATATTGTTGCCCTTAGATTAATACCTTGGGAACCAAGAACTAGAAAGACAAACGAACGTACAAATAATGGAAAAATGAAATGAAAAGAAGAAAAGAATTGTGAGACATGTAAAAGTTGAACAAGATTTATAGTACAACAATAATAGTTTTCTTTTTTCTGAATACTAAACTAGTAAATTCCATTAATAGAAATAAGATAGTATGAAAGAGATGTGGTTAATTTTCATTTTCTTTTTCCCTTCTATTCATTGCAATACATATACGAAGGTATGAACATTATGTAAACTTCCAATTTCAAGAAAATAAATTACATGTCAATTACTTCTTCGTTATATTTACTCAAATTTCACTGATATGGCCACTTAAACACACAGGAGAAAAAACTTCACAGTAGCTAAAACTTTATATTGATCCAAACCAACCCTTTACAATAATAGAGCAATGTGTTTTTGGTGCATAGTTATTCCCATTTATGAATCAAAACATCTTTATGATTAGTGTTGTCTTTTAAATAAATTCCATTATCTTTAGCAATCCACATGCAGTTAGAATCGTAGCACATATTATAGAGCCAAACTGATGTGCTCTCAATCCAGAAGGCTTGGAACGATGAATGTTGTGCATTTGGCTTTTGCAAGTAACACCAGAACAACGTTGTATTCCAAAAGTTTACTCTAAATCTCCAATTGAATTCACTTCCAACATTTGGATTGCGAGTGGGGGTGTTCTATACAAAGATTTTTTATGAGACCGAACCACGAGATGACTAGTCTCTTTATATAACGTCATTGATACTTGAGACTTACATCTCACCTAAACAACCATAGGTGACATGACCTCAATCCTGAGTGTTTTAGGAACTCCTGCCTTTGAGGGCGGTCCTTTGATTAGTATGGGTGAGAGTGGTCATATATCTAACTCAACATGCCTACCTTTTTGGGGATTTGTCTGATCTGGGAGCTGGGAACTTAGTTACACAAGATGGAATTCACTCCTTCCCCGAAGTAGGGGTAAGTAGATAGACTGCTCCCTTCAGGCTGGGTCTTGAACATAGTGGTCACAACTTCTCTTTGGAAGAGAAGACTCAATCATAGTAGGACTATCACTTATGTTTATTAGAGAGATATGTGGTACTTAAGAGTTAGATGTAACTATAGAGGCATAACGGTTATTGGCCCAACTGTACTTACGAAAGATCTGTGAAGGGTTATCTCACTGTTGATTGGTTGATATGGACACAAAATATATCTGTAGTAAGGAGAGTGCAGCTGTCGGTCTTTAGTGGAGTACCTGGTAGTTAACAGATGGTGGATCCCATGATAAATATTTTAGTTAGTTATTCACATACCGTTGGAGCTTCAAGCTATAGGTCCATAAGGTCCCCTTGGTAGCTCAATGGATTCAAGTTGAGAATTAGTTCTTGGTGTTGATTTGAAATGTTCAAATTATCAAGAGGAAATTCGATTATATATGATATGATCGGTGTGATGTATGAGATACATCAAGTGGGGGATTAATGTAAATGTAATTTACATTAAGTACCATAAAATAGAAAAAGAGTTATGGTTTATATGTTTCATGGGATGAAATTTTAAAATTATAGGTTATAAATATAATATGGTAAGTTGGTTATCATATATATTTATAATAATATTAATTATTGGATAATTATCTCTTTTTTCTCTAATAACCAATTGAGTGGGAGATTATTAGTGGTTTTCATGGTAACCGTGAGATAAAAAGGAAAAATGTTTTCCTAAATTTAAAAGAGTTTCCATTCTCAGAAAGGTACTCATGGTTTGCTGTCAAGTGAATTCGATTCACTAAATGATAACACAAAGAGAGACTAAAAGATCGTGAAATGACACTATATGATAGTTCACTCAGCTGGTCATAGCTAAACAATCGCAGGGCTTTTTTTATACGATAGATTTCCTTCTTCTAAACGATTGAGCATTCGTCTATACGATAGACACTTCTCATCTCCCACTTTCTCAATCGTCTACACGATTGTTATTCCTCCGGTCTCTTCCACTAACCAAGTCCACATAGAGCCCACAGTTCTGGATTCTTACACTGAGAATACCAAGGTAGCCATTATGGTGGTGTCCTTACTTAACTCGACTAAGCTCGAGGTTTTGGAGGTCGTTCGTTGGGTTCATGATCTTGGAGTTCGTTGAGTTCGTGTTAGCTATTTGTATTGGGGTTAATGTCCTAAAGTCTCGTGTCCTATAGTTTGTAAACTATTTGTACGAACGCTTGTTTTGTATAATATACGATATTTACTTCACATCTTGTTTTTGCTCAGTTGTATTTGCTTTACCACTAACCAATAAACATAAAATACCTAGTTATCTATATGTAACTTAAGCATGTATGTGGTGACATAAAAGTGGATCATGTCTTGAGTGATAACCAAAATGGTCTGTGGTTTATGGATATAGGAGGAACCTTGTCCTAGTAACGCTACGAATGCGGCCCGCTTTGTGGAATGGTCACAAATGTTATGACTTGTCACAGATGGTCTGATCCAGATCATTCTTGTAGGGGACATGCGAGTGGAGGCGTCCTATATAAAGAGTTTGTATAAGACCTGATCACGAAGTGTTAAGTCTCGTTATATAACACTGTTCATGACAGAACCTTCACTTCACTAAGATGACAATAGGTAACATGATCTCAATCCTGAGTGAGTTGGGAACTCCTGCCATTGAGGTCAGACATTTGATTTGTATGGGGTGCGAGTGGCCAGGTCACCGATTCAAACCTACCATTTTGGGGATTCGTCTGATTTAGGAGCTGGGAACTCAGCTACACAAGATGGAATTCACTCCTTCCCCAAAGTAGGGGCAAGTAGATAAATAGCTCCCTTAAGGGTTGGTTCCAGGGCTTGAACGATATGGCGCCACACACCTTCTCTTGGCCCGAGAGGTGTTCACACATAGTTGGACTATGTTGTATTGTTCATTAGAGGAATCAGTGGTACTTAAGGAGTGAAGGGTCATTGTACTCATGATTGGTTATATCCGTTGGACATAAAAATATATTTATGGTAAGAAGAGTTCAGCTCTTGGTCTTTAATGGAATATCTGGCAGTTAATAGCTGGTGGATTTCATGACTAAAGAGTTTAGTCAGCTATTCACAGACCGTTGGAGCTTTAAGCCACAGGTCCATTAGTTCCCCCAGGTAGCTTGGATAAAGTCGAGAATCAGTATTTAGATCAATTTAAAATGTTCAAGTTGACAAGAAGGAGTTCGATTATATATGATATAATTGAACTGATTAATTATATATGATATAATTGGCTAAATGTATGAGATACATTATTTTGGACGAAATTGGATATAAATATGATTTATATCAAGTGGAGGAGAAATGACTATAGTAGATATGTGATATCAAACTATAGGGTAAGAATATAGTATGATTATATTCTTTAATTATTAAATTGATTAATTATGAGATAATTGGTTGTTTTATTCTCCTCAATCATGCGTTAGTGGGAACAGCTGCATTCGGTTATGGTAACCGATAAATAAAATGAAAATTGTTTTCCTTTGGCAAAAAGATCGAAAATTCGCAATCGGTGTGAAAACAGAAACGATCGCCTAGCTTGAGAACCTATACGATGTAGCTCATCGTCTAATCGATCATGCACCAGCGACTAAACGATTGCACGCCTTTCCTTAAACGATCGCTTAGCTTTCCTAAACGATCGCATAGCGTGCCGTGTTTCTAAACGATCGTCTACCTTTCAGTAAACGATCGCTTAGCAAAACCTACAGGATCGTGTAGATTTATCTAAATGATAAGCATCCCTGCTATGCAATAACTCTTTCTCTCCCACTTGCTTATCATCTACATGATCTATCTTTTTTCCTACCTCTACCAAATAAAGACCACAGTTTGGATTCTCACTCTGAGAATACCAAAGGCTCCAACTGGTGGTGTCGTCCCCACTGTTCACTTGTTCGTGCTTGTTCGAGTTGTTGCTTTTCGTGTAGATGATCGTGCTGCTGCACCTAACTGAGTTGTTCGGCGATAGAGTTCGCGTAGAGGTTCTTCCGCTGCTTTGAGTTTGATGTTTGAAGAGAGTCTTCAACTGGTATGAAAACTCTTTCAGTTATGTTTTATTTATCGAAGCATGTCGTTAATTAGTGTTTATTTGCATAACTATCTGTTAGAATGTATGTGTTGTATTTCGGTCCCAAAGAAATCGAAAAGATCCGAACGCGCTCATGGATGCTCTTTGTTAAGAGATCCTTCAATTGGTATCAGATCTAGGTTTTGATATTCCAATTTCATTGTTGCAACGAATTACATATACATTCATGGTGGGTGCATGTCTGCTTTATTTAATCGTTTAATTGTTGTGGATGTGCAGATTAATGGATGTTTTCGGTGATGTTAGGTTCGGTTTTATTTAATTCTTTTACATTTTCGGTTGATTGTAAAGGCCTCTGCGTTTTTGGGCATTAATAGACATTACCGTGTCTGTAATTCAAAGTTAGTTTGAGTCTTGAGTCGATCGGAGCAATGGTTGTAGTTCTTCGAGGAAGGAAACGATCAAGGGTTGATCAGATCGTGTAGATGATGGGGTAAGCGATTGCTGAGTATCAGGTCGTGTAGATAATGGGATGCTCACGTATCGTTTAACGCATGCAGTACTAGACGATCATTTAGCTTCATCGCTTAGTAAGTGACTAAACAATCGCTTAGCAACACATGGTAAATCGTTTACCTTTCGCCGCGTTAAGCAATCGTCTAGACGATTAGGCTTCACAGCCTTATTGTCGTCTAAGCGATCGTGTAGCTTTTGCATCTATCGTTTAGTGTGTGCTGGGCGATTGTTTACCTTTGGCATTTACTAAACAATGGAGTCCTCCTGACGATTCAAGACTCGGTTCGCTTGGTGGAAAATGTAATAGATAGAGTTATTTCACTCCAGTTCTTTGTAAAGGTTCATCCCGGTCCATTAATCCTTGGTTTATTACATGTGATGTATGTTTTTTATTTCATATGGTATGCACATATAGTAGATCCCACCTTAGGTTATGCATTGGTCATGCATCATCTCTTTATTGTACATATTATAATTTAGAGAAGCATGATTTAATTATGTAAGAGCATGCTCATGCATCAAATAATATAAAAGTTATATTTATGCATGCATAAGAAGTAATGACATGCATCATCTTTATATTATAAATATTATAGTATAAGGGTGAATGAAAAGCATGTTTGCTTGGTTATTACGTGTATATATAAAAGTTATGTATAGCAATGACCGGACATTGCATGAAGCATGACACATAGGTTACTTTATAAATTTTATAGACACCTACTTGTGCGCAATGATTTTTTAGTTATTTCTTTTTAAAAGTTAAAGATAAATTAGAACTAAAAGAAATAAGAAAGACATGAATGCTCACTGAGGTTTAATTCATGTTTTTAAAATGTTTAAAACTTGGATCACATAGACCTGAGATCACAATTCTAATATGATTAGCAATCCTAGGGCTTTAAATCTTTTAATCAGTTTAATAGAATTAAATTCACTAATAAAAGGTTAAATTGTAGCAAATCTATCTATAAGCAACCTTTTGTCTAAGGCGGGTTTTGTCTAGGTTGGGGTATTTAAGTTGACGGAAACGTAACACCCCTACCTGGGAACTGACCTGGAAAGGTGAATTAGATAGATTTGATGCATGCAAGGAAGTTAAGGACAGTCCATTAAAGTGTTTAAATGTGGCTACTTGAACTTGTTCATATTTCATAGACAAACGTTGTCTATGAGCGGGATTTTAAAATAAGACGACTTAGACTAAAACTAGTAGTCAGATTGTCTAGGTTAATGAACCCCTAGGTAGAACATTCAATGGGAGGTACTTAGGGCATGAGATGCTTCTCTTAAACCTTTCACATTTCTCATAAATAGTCCCATTGATGGTAGACCCATTCAACTCCGCCACATTGAAGTGGACCATCAACTTAAAGCCATACCATGAGATCTACCCTCGGCCTCGAGGCACCTTTGGCGTGTCCCCCTAACAGATGGTGTTTGGGTAGGTCAATATCAAGGTGGATGGAGAGAGTGTTCATAGTAAGTGGGAGAGGGAAGTGCATATCCCTCGATCTCCCTCGTTGGGTTGAATAAAGTTATTGTGCATCGCCTTGAGTCACCCTGGGAGTGTTCCCCTAAAGGATGGCAGTGTTGCGTGTTTCTTTATTTGATCTCCTGTAAGAGGATAAGGTAACTTAGTCTCTTGTCCTAATCTATGTCTTCCCTACGGTTGGCTCATTAGAGCGGAACTCTGGCACCGAAAGAGAGGGGTCACACTTACACGGAATTGTTAAAGGTTAACAGTTCTTGACCGAAAAATGGTGTGTTAGGTTTAGTTCCAAGAGTTGGTTTTGCTTAATGGTTGAGAATGTCTCATCCAAGCGAAGGGGCATCTGATCACCCCACCGATGACGTTTGTCCTGCCTCATTGAGGCATCATTGCAAAATAGAAGTCTTCTAACTTAGGGTACTTGAAACTGTTTTGCAAAATTAATTGGTTAAATGTGGTTTAGCAAAATCTAATAAAGTTTTGTTCGTATTTTCAGCAACAACCTTTTCAAAATGGCAACAATCACATTAGCTTTGCTTAGCGTCGAAAAATTAACTGGCGACAATTTTTCAACATGGAAACATATGATCACGACGATCCTAATCATCGAGTATCTCATGTTCGCCCTTAAGGAGGCTTGTCCTCCTATTCCAGCTCCAAATGCCGCTCAAAATATTTGAGAGGCATACGAGCGATGGACACGGGAAAATAAGAAGGCCCGATCCTACATCTTGGCAAGCCTTTCTGAAGTCTTAGCCAAGAAACATGAGCCTATGGTCTCAGCACGTGAGATCGTGGAGTCCTTGCGGGGGATGTTTGGACAACCCTTTGAACAACTTATGCATGAGGCTCTTAAATATATATTCAACTCCAAAATTGAAGAAGGCACCTCTATTCGTGAACATTGCTTAACATGATGGTCCACTTTAATGTGGCGGAGTTGAATGGGTCTACCATCGATAAGGGCAGCCAGGTTAGCATAATCCTGAATTCTTTGCCGGAGAGCTTCATGCACTTTGTTAGCAATGTAATTCTTAACAAAGTAAAATATAACCTTACAACTCTCCTCAACGAGTTGCAGACCTACCAATCTTTACTGAAAAGTAAGGAGAGAAAGAAGGGTGTGGCAAATGTTGCTTCATCCTCCAGGACGTTCCATAGAGATTCGACCTCAGAAACGAAGTATAAACCTTTTACTTCTAACTCTGCAATGGGGAAGAAGAAGAAGCGTGGTAAGGGAAAAGGGAAGTTGTCTGCTAACCCGCTGCTTGTTGCCCCAAGAAGGCGTCCATCGGTTGAAAAGGGAAAGTGTTTCCACTGCAATCAGGATGGACACTGGAAGAGCAACTGTCCTCATTATCTGAAAGAGAGGAAGGCAGCCAAGGTTAAGGCCAAGGCCGATAAAGGTAAATATGATTTACTTGCACTTGAAACTTGTTTAGTGGAGAATGATGATTCTTCCAAGATAATTGATTCGGGCGCTACTAATTACGTTTGTTATTCTTTTCAGGGGATTAGATCCTGGCGACAGCTGGAGGCTGGTTAGATGACGATACATGTAAGCACTAGGCACGTCGTCTCAGTTGTGGCAGTAGGAGGGCTCTAGTTAGCTTTACAGAATAGGTTTATTGTTTTGAATGATGTTTATATTGTTCCTGAACTTAAGAGGAACCTTATTTCTGCAAAGTGTTTGTTGAATGTAAACACACTGTTAGTTTTAATGTGGATAAAGCGTTTATTCATAAAGATAGTGTTATTATTTGTATAGCAAATATGGAATCTAATTTATATGTGCTAAAGCTGTTAGCCATTAATTCCCTCCATAACACATAATTGATAGAACATGGAATCGTTTCCCAACTCTCAGCACCGGGTACACCTTAGCAAAATGGTGTAGCGGAGAGGAGAAATAGAACCTTGTTGGACATGGTTCATTCGATGATGAGTTACACTTCCTTATCGAACTTGTTTTGGGGTTTAGCAGTGGAGACTGTGGTATATATACTCAACTGTGTTGCCTCCAAGAGTGTTGCGAGAACACCTCTGGAGATGTGGAACGGGCGTAAAGCTAGTTTACGTCACTTCTACATTTAGGATTGCCCTGCACATGTGCTTGAGGCAAATCCCAAGAAGTTGGAATCATGGTCGAATTTATGCCTCTTTGTAGGCTACCCCAAAGGTCCACGAGGAGTTGAGCACAGTCCATGAAGTAAAGTCGTGTTGCATGAGCTTTCCAATGAAACTACTGAAATTTCAACAAGAGTTGTTGAAGAGCCTGCTACATCAGCAAGGGTTGTTGATGGGTGTTCATCTCGTAGGTCAGTTCTACCTCAAGAGTTGAGGGAACCTCGACATAGTGGGAATGTTGTGAACCCGCCCGTTTGCTTTATCGGTTTCACAAAAATTCTTGCTATGGTAGCAGATGGTGACGTTGAGGATCCGTTGTCTTATTAGAAGGCAATGAAGGATGTTGACCGGGATGAATGGGTCAAAGCCATGGATCTCGAGATGGAATCGATGTACTTCAACTCAGTATGGGATCTTGTAGTTCAACCTGATGGGGTAATACCTATAGGTTATAAATGGATCAACAAGCGTAAACGGGGTGCTGATGGGAAGGTACAAACCTTCAAGGCTCGACTTGTGGCAAAGGGTTATACCCAGGTAGAGGGAGTCAACTATGAGAAGACTTTCTGGCCTGTTTCCATGTTAAAGTCGATCCGCATCCTCCTGTCCATTGCAGCTTATTATAGTTATGAGATCTATCAAATGGACGTTGATAACTACTAGAAATACAAGTTATTTAAGCTCAAATATTTAAAACAATGGGAGAAAGCGATGGTGAAGAGGCAATATTACGATTGAATCCGCCAAACTAAAAGAAAAATTGCTATCGCTAACTCCCATCGCATAAAAGCAGTTAAACTGAGTTATTCTGTGCAAGAACAATGCGATAGCACGTTTTGAGTTGGCGATCCAAGGGTACCTCAAAGATGATCGTGTAATGACCTTACATAAAGAATGTGGCCTAATGTAATACAACGTGATGGGACGTAAAGCCGATAACGATCAAATCAGAAACTCAGTTGACGACCGTTGAAGACAATACTGTTGCAAATACATTGAACTTCTGGTGACTATCAAACGATGCAATAGGGTATGGAAATTAATGTTGCCCATCCATGCAATCATTAGTGAGAAGAATTGTTTTAGTCTATAAATACCCAATGCTACCAAACCAGGAGGACTTCCAAGCGCGACCAAGCCAAGGGAAGGGAATTGTTGAGAAGAAAATAATTTTCGAAGAGGTCAAGAGACTGCCAAAAACAACACGAAGGAGAGACACCACACTCATTCGAGAGCAAGAGTTTACAACTTGGGAAAGAATTGAAGTGATAAAAGTAGTGAAAACGCCAAAAGAAGCAAGACATTGCTTACCTGGCTTGATACTTAACCATTTATTGTTTTGTACTTAAACACTTTATTTGCAAGAATGGAAACTTCATTTCAATTTATGTTCAGTCTCTTCATACCATATATGAGTAGCTAAATTTGTGAATGGGTTAAGAAGTACTTAGCTAGCATAACTTAAGCTATGCACTTTATGCGATCTTGTCTTATGTATGCTTCATTCATCATTTGGAGTACTTGAGAGAATAGTCTAAAGACAGAATCTAGGCTTGAGAGAGTCGAATTAGATCGCATAAGCCAGAGTAGAGACTTAGAAATAAGTTCTATCTACTGCATTCCATACACATCGCATGCATCCTAGACATAGGAAATGTATCATTATGCATTGAGAAATGTAGTGCTTAATATTTGTGTATAGCATGATCACATGATTTGTAAAATATCTTAAGAAATGCTAGCAAAACCTCTTCTCAACCCCTTTATCGCACATTTGTTACAACACCACCCTTTCATCGCTGTGCATTTAATTCCATCGCATTAAAAAATCAAAGTTAAATCACCATCTACTTCTTAATCACCAACGGCGCCAAAAACTTGATGAGTGGAAAAGAGAGAGAGGAAAAATATGCGTCTTATGCTATGCGTTGATCTCCATGTGTTGATGGTCATGCGTTGGACTAGAAAATATACAATATGTGTTTAAGCATGTATGCAGTGACCATGTGCTCCTGTCACAGGTTTTCTTGCTTTCTCGCCAAGTATAACGAGAATGCAAGTTTCTCGGGATGATCCGAGGACGAACACAGGGACTTGTAACTCAATATGGTTTTGAAGTGATGTGTTTGAGGCGATGAATAAAAGTAAGATAGAAAATGGAATATCCGCTACTCCTACTCCTAACTAAACTGATTGAGCAATGGAAGTTTAACTATGAGGATTGGTAGAGATGTAGCAGTTGTTAACGCATAATAATATTGATTATATTGGGTCGCTTGAGTAATCCCAGCTCACCACACTAACACATTGCACACCTCTTGGTGGCCAGCCACATGCTTATATCTCTATAATGCATGGTTGCGTTGAGCATAAGATCGTGCCTATCTCTAGGAACAAAGCTTACTCTGCTTTAGTGTGTTCCACTACTCACCTCCTCAGGTAGTTAGTTGTAGCTAATCAGCTCATAGACGAGCATTGCGACGACTTATAGACAAGCATTGCTACTGCCTCACACCAAGCGAAGAAGATTAACTTACTATACTCTCACAATGCACACCTCTCGGTGGGTTGCTACATGTGTCCTATCGCTAGGCTGCACGATTGAGTATGCGACTACCTTTGATAACTAAACGATGATAAAGAAGAAGAGGATGAAGAAGATGGAGCTGAAGGAACCAATAGATGCATTGGTTACAAAATGTATTAATGTATTAAGCCAAAATGTAAAACAATACAGAGATAAGAGGAGAGGTGGAAGGCTAAATGCAAGCAATCTCTTGCTTTTCATTAGAAATGCGTCAAGGCTGCTGGTGGCGCCATGGATGGATGGTGGAGAAGTCTCTCTCGAGCTCTAACTCTGGCGTAACTCCGGTCTTCACTCGGAAGGGGCTGTGAAGGTGGAGAATCCTCAAAGGGTGCCTGCTCATGCTCTCATCTGTGATCATAAGGATCCGCCTCAAGATGACCTTTCTGAATGGCAATCTTGAGGAGACCATTTATATGCTGCAACCCAAGGGATTCATACCCTAAGGTCAATAGCAAAAGGTTTGCAAGTTGAATCGATCCATTTACAGGATGAAATAGGCATCTAGATCTTAGAACATACGATTTGATACTACGATAAAGTCGTATGGCTTTGACCAAAACGTTGATGAACTTGGTGTATACAAGAAAATCATCAACACTTCAATAGTCTTCTTAGTGTTGTACGTAGACGATATACTACTCATTGGGAATGATATAGGTCTACTGACTAGCGACCAAATTCCAAATGAAAGATTTGGGAGAGGCTCAGTTTGTTCTAGGTATACAGATCTTTTGGGATCGTAAGAACAAAGTGCTAGCACCATCTCAAGAATTGTACATTGACAAGATGTTGCTCAAGTACTCGATGCAGGACTCCAAGCGGGGCATATTGTCGTTTAGACATGGAGTCACTTTGTCTAAGGACATGTGTCCTAAGATGCCTCAAGAGGTTGAGGAGATGAGACAGGTCCCATATGCGTCTGCCGTTGGCAATTTGATGTACGTGATGCTCTGTACTCGTCCAGACATCTGCTACACTGTGGGCATAGTCAGTAGGTATCAGTCTAACCCAGGCCAGGGTCACTGGACCGCAGTGAAGAACATCTTCAAGTATCTTCGACGAACGATGGACTACATACTCGTGTATGAATCTAAGGATTTAATGCTAACTGGATACACGGATTTTGACTTTCAGACTGATAAAGACTCTTGCAAGTCCACATTAGGGTCAGTCTTTACTCTTAACGGAAGAGTTGTAGTGTGGCAAAGCACTAAGCAAGGGTGCATCACCGACTCCATTATGGAGGTAGAGTACGTAGTGGCTTGCGAAGCTACTAAGGAGGTCGTCTGGCTCAGGAAGTTCTTGTCAAAACTGGAAGTTGTTCAAGATATGTCTAGGTTCATTACCCTTTATTGTGATAATAGTGGGGCAGTAGCAAACTCCAAGGAGCTGAGAAGTCACCGGCGTGGCAAACACATAGAGCGAAAGTATCATCTGATCTGCAAGATAGTGCATCGAGGGGACGTGATCGTCACGAAGATTGCTTCGGAGCACAATGTTCCTGACCCATTTACAAAGGCTCTCACAACTACAGTGTTTAAGGGTCACCTTCGAAGCATGGGTCTACAAGAACGGCTGCAGCTAGACTAGGGCAAGTGGGAGATTTTCTTGTACTGGCCTTTTATGCCCTAGTTTATTGTTTTGTACTAGTTTAATGTACACCCCACTTCTCTTTAGGACAAGTGGGAGATTTTTGGGGTTAATGCCCTAAAGTGGGAGATCGTTATAAAACACCATTCATGACAAAGACTTCACTTCACTAGGATGATCATAGGTAACATGACCTTAATTCTGAGTGAGTTGGAAACTTCTATCATTGAGGGCGGTACTTTGATTTGTATAGGTGCGAGTGGCCAGGTCACCGATTCAAACCTACCATTTTGGGGATTCGTCTGATTTGTGAGCTAGGAACTCAGCTACACAAGATGAAATTCACTCCTTCCCCAAAGCAAGGGCAAGTAGATAGATAGCTCCCTTAAAGGCTGATTCTAGGGCTTGAATGATATGGCGCCACACACCTTCTCTTGGCCCAAGAGATGTTCACACATAGTTAGACTATGTTGTATTATTCATTAGAGGAATTAGTGGTACTTAAGGAGTGAGATGTAATTATAGGGGCAAAACGATAAATTGGCCCAGCTGTACTTACGAGCATCTGGGAAAGGTCATCGTACTCATGATTGGTTATATTCGATGGACACAGAAATATATCTGTGGTAAGAAGAGTTAGGTGTTGGTCTTTAGTGGAATGCCTCGCAGTTAACGAATAGTGTATCTCGTGGCTAAAGAGTTTAGTCAGCTATTCAGGGACCGTTGGAGCTTCGAGCCACAAGTCCATTAGGTCCCCTAGGTAGCTTCGATAAAGTCGAGAATTAGTATTTGCGTCAGTTGGAAATGTTCAAATTGACAAGAGGGAGTTCGATTATATATGATATAATTGAACTGGTTAATTATATATGATATAATTGGCTAAATGTATGAGATACATTATTTTGGAGGAAATTAGATATAAGTATGATTTATATCAAGTGGAGAAGAAATTATTATAAGGAGATATATGATATCAAACTATAGGGTAAGAATATAATATGATTATATTCATTAATTATTAAATTGGATAATTATGAGATAATTGGCTGTTTTATTCTCCTCAATCGTGCGTTTGGGGAAGCAGCCGCATTCGGTTATGGTAACCGATAAATAAAATGAAAATTGTTTTCATTTGGCAAAAAGTTCGAAAATTCGCAATCGGTGTGGAAACGTAAACGATCGCCTAGCTTGAGAGCTTATACGATAGTAGCTCATCGTCTAAAAGATCACACACCAGCGACTAAACGATCGCACACCTTTCCTTAAACGATCACTTAGCTTTCCTAAGTGATCGCATAGCGTGCCACATTTTATAAATGATCGTCTACCTGTTACTAAACGATCGCTTAGTAAAACCTACACGATCGTGTAGCTTCATCTAAACGATAAGCATCCCTACTATGCGATGGCTTTTTCTCTCCCACTTGTTTATCATCTACACGATCTGTCTTTTCTCCTACCTTTCCCAAATTCACCAAAGACTACACTTTGGATTCTCACTCCGAGAATACCAAGGGCTTCAACTGGTGGTGTCATCCCCACTGTTCACTTGTTCGTGCTTGTTCGAGTTGCTGCAATTCGTGTAGATGATCGTGCTTCCGCAGTCGACTGAGTTGTTGGATGATAAAGTTTGCGTAGAGATTCTTCTACTGCTTTAAGTTGGACGTTTGAAGAGAGTCTTCAACTGGTTGAGAACTCTTTCCCTTGTGTTTTATTTATCGAAGCATGTCGTTAATTAGTGTTTATTTGCATAACTATCTATTAGAATGTATGTGTTGTATTTTGGTCACAATCAAATCGAAAAGATCCGAACGCGCTCATGTATGCTCTTCGCTAAGAGTTCCTTCATATGGATGATATCTTACTCGTTAGGAATGATGTAGGGTTTTTGACTGACATTAAGAAGTTGCTAGTTGCCCTATTCCAAATGAAAGATTTGAGTGAGGCGCAGTATGTTCTAGGGATCCAGATCATTCGGGATCGTAAGAACAAGAGGTTAGCCTTGTCTCAGGCATCGTAAATCGATCAAATATTGATCCGATATAGGATGCAAGACTCCAAGAGGGGTTTATTACCCTTCAGGCATGGAATCTAATTGTCTAAGGATCAATGTCCTAAGAAACCTCAAGAGGTTAAAGAGATGATACAGATTCCCTATGCTTTAGCTGTTGGAAGCTTAATGTATGCAATGTTGTGTACTAGACCCGACATTTGCTATGTAGTAGGGATTGAGTCGTTATCAATCCAATCCATGATTAGATCACTGAACGGCGGTCAAAATGATCCTCAATTATCTTCGAAGAATAAGGGACTACATGTTCATGTGTGGAGATAAGGATATGATCCTTACAAGATATACAGACTCAGAATTTTAGACTGATAGAGCTTCTCATAAATCGACATCAGGGTCAATGTTCACTATGAATTGAGGGGCTATAGTGTGGCAAAGCATCAAGCAAGGATGTAGCACAGACTCCACTATGGAAACCAAATATGTAGTCGTTTATGAAGCAGCTAAGGAGGCTGTTTGGCTGAGGAATTGATTGAATTTCCTATATAATTGAATTTCCTCATGTTAATTTGAACACTTCAAATCAACCCCAGGAATTGATTTTCAACTTGAATCCATTGAGCTACTAAGGGGACCTTATGGACCTGTAGATTGAAGCTCCAACAGTACATGAATAACTTACTAAACTCTTTAGTCACGGGATCCACCATCCGTTAACTGCCAGACACTAATAACGGGCAGAAATGCACGTTATTACAGTGCAAAGATGTAGAACAATGTGGGAATGCGACGGTAAAAAAAAGCAAAATCGTGTCTGAAATCATTAAATTGAGAATATTGCAATCGCATGTGCCCATCACATTAAAGAAGCTAATTTGCTTATTTTATGCAGGAAAATGTGTTGGCGCAAATAAAAATGCGATCCAAGGAATTCGGTTCCCGATCACATTGGAAGATTGCGACCGCAAAGTCTTGCGATCGTATGCGCTCACGAAAATTCACTCAAGAAGATGGTCGTATAAAGACGGCGCATCAAGCAGAAAGCATAATAAATCATGATGGGACGGAAGGCTGATGACGGTCGAATCCGAATTTACTTGACAAACCGTTAACGACACACTGTAGCAAGTACATTCAACTTTTCGGTGACCATTAATCGGTGCATCAGACAGAAGATTTAATGACATCCCATCATTGCAATCATTTGAGAGAAAAGCCTCTTCACCTTGAGCTCTATAAATACAGAAGGGCACCATCGTTAAAGGGGTTCCAGTTCAGACATAGTTCTGAGTTCGAATTCTACACAGTTCGCCATATACATAGAAGATAGATCATAAATAGTCAAAGTTTTTAATTTTTATACTTAGAATGCAGAGGCGAGCGAAGAGAAGAAGACGCCGAGAGATCACTCCTAGGTAGCTCAAAAGATTGTTGGGAGGCACTGCAAACGGAGAGAGGGTCGACACTTGCCAAAGCAAGAACATTCTTCTTGGCAAAGTAGAGTAAACGACAGTGTAAAAGCCTCAGGAAGCAAGACATTGCTACCAGGCTTCTTATCCCTGCTTTCCATTGTTGTTCTCTATTCTGACTTTATTTATAAAATGGAATCTGCATCTCCACATCTATTCAATCTCTTCACATTTCGCATGAGTAGCTAGATTTCCGAATGGGTTGAGATGCACTTAGCTAGCATGACCTAAGATCTTCACTTTATGCGATCATCTTGTCTTATGTATGCATCTTTCACCCTTTAGAGATACTTGAGAGAGTAGTTTAAAAAAAGAACATAGACTTGAGAGAGTTAGGTTAGAATCTAGGGTTGAGAGAGTCAGATTAGAACCGTATAAGCAAGAGATAGAAACTTAGAGATAAGTTCTATTCGCTATTATGCATCGCATGCACCCTAGAAATAGGACATGATAGTATGCGGTCACCTTGTGTATGTGTGTAGCATTCATCATCACATAGACAAGAATAGAGGCTTAAACATACGTACTATCGACACTATCGTATGCATCGCATGCGTCCTAGAAATAGGAACTATGGCATTTGCATTGAGAAATGACATGTTGTTGTGTGTGTGTAGCATGATCGCATAACTTGAACGCAATCTTAGGAAGTGTTAGCTAAATCCCTTCTCAATCCATTCCCCGCATACTCATTGTAACTTTCTTTGTCATCAACTCATTACTCAATTCCGCCGCATAGGATTTATACTTAAAACAATATACCAACCAAACTTATTCGTTTTTGCCATCGAAAAGGAATCAAAATTTAGTAATGCATAATATCTTAGTAGTCCCTGTGTTTGACCCTGGACTTACCAGGCAACCTAGTAGGATTAATACTTGGGTTTTACTAAAAAAACTTGATGTGCAACGCATAATTCACCACCGTAATTTCTTACCATTATTTCATCGCATTCACAATGCATTAGACACTCCACTAAAGATCGACAACTGCACTCTCCTTACTACAGATATATTTTGTGTCCATATCAACCAATCAACAGTGCGATAACCCTTCACAGATCGCTTGTAATTACAGCTGGGCCAATTTACCGTTTTGCCTAAGTAGTTACATCTAACTCCTTAAGTATTACTGATTCCTCTAATGAACATGAGTCACAGTCCTACTATAACTGAGTTCTCTCTTCAAAAGAGAAGTTGTGACCACTATGTTAAAGACCCAGAATTAGTCCTTAAGGGAACAATCTATCTACTTACCCCTACTTCAGGGAAGGAGTGAATTTCATCTTGTGTAACTGAGTTCCCAGCTCCTAGATCGAACAAATCCCCAAAAAGGTAGCCATGTTGAGTTGGCAATCTAGCCACTCTCACTCATACTAATCAAAGGACCGCCCTCAAACGCAGGAGTTCCCAAAACACTTAGGATTGAGGTCATGTCACCTATGGTCGTTTAGGTGAGATGTAAGTCTCAAGTATCAACAGCGTTATATAAAGAGTCTAGTCATCTCATGGTCTAGTCTTTGTGTAGGACACCTTCGCTCGCATGTCTCCACATGAATGGTCAGGATCAGACCATCTGTAGTAGTTCACAACACTTTTAAACCTCTACAAAGTGGGCCATATCCGTAGTGTCACCAGGATAAGGTATCCCTCCTTAATTCTTATTTAATCCTTTTACTACAGACCTTTTAGGTTATTACTTAAGGCATGATCCACTTGTATATCTCATATACATGCTTAAGTTTACATAAATAACCATGGATCTTTGTTTATTGGATATGAGTAAATGCAAAATAAAATAACTCTTATTTTGTTCATAACAATGTGTACAATGTTTACAAACTACGAGACTCCAAAAGAATTAGGACACCAATCCCAACATAGCTAAGACATACTGACTTAAATCAGGTTGTTCACTTGCTATCTTCTCATGTTCCCCTACATCCTCTTCAGTTTCCCCTGTGTCACTAGGTTGGCTAGACTCTATTGGCTGCTCAGTGGTTAACCCCACCTCAAAACCTTTGTTGGATGACTCTCATTCATCCTCAAGCTTTTTCTCCATTTGCATAAACATCTCCTCTTCCCTAAAGGTGATGTCTCTGCTCACTATGAACTTTCTCTCAACCAGATGCCACATTTTAAACCCCCTGACACCTCTATAAAGCCTACAAACATGCACTTGATTGCTCTGAACTTTAACTTTCCCTTATTTTGGTATACAAATGCTACACATCCAATAGGTTAGGAGGATGATTAGTCCACTTTTCCTCATAGGTAAGCAACTCTAAAGATGTGTAAGGGCACCTATTCAAGGTGTACAATGTATAGGCTGTAGCTTCTACCTAATAATTTTTCCCCTAAGATAGCATCAGAGAGCAAACACCTAATCCTTTCCGTTATGGTTCTATTTAACCTCTCAGCAACCCCATCTTGTTGAGGTGTATACCTCACTGTTCTATGCCTAATTATACCATTCTCACTACAAAATTTATCAAAGTATTCATTGCAAAACTCAAGCCCATTATCGGTTCTAAAGTATTTTAACGTTTTAGATGTTTGATTTTCTATCATGGCTTTCCATTCCTTAAACTTCCCAAAAACTTGGTCCTTAGTTTTAAGAAAGTATATCCAACTCTTCCTAGAAAAGTCATCTATAAAGGTTAGAAAATACCTTTAGCCACTAAGGCTTGGTGTAGGAGATGGTCCCCATAGGATAGAATGGACATAATCCAATGTTCCATTGTTGGTATGCTGAGATTTTGTAAAACTTTGTCTGGTTGCTCCACCTAGAATGTAGTGTTCACAAAAAGAAAGGTGCTTACTGATACCTTTGGGCAGTATTCCTTGCATAGACAGTGCTTGCATCCTTTTTTCACTAATATGGGATAGTCTTTGTTGTCACAAGCCAGCCTCTATTAAGCTCGCTATTGAAACTATATACGCACTCATCATCATCTCTACTTCTCTCACAACATAAAGGTCATTGGCCTTTTCGCGAACTAGCACAACCTTAGAATCTTTCATCACCCTAAGAACTCCACATTTTCCTCTGCATTCACACCCAATGGAGTCTAGCATGCCCAGAGATATCAAGTTTCTCTTGAGCAAAGGTACATGACTCACATTTCTTAGAAGCTTGATTGATCCATCCTTTACCTTCAAGGATACTGAACCAACCGCTTTGGTCTTACAGGCTTAATTGTTTCCCATGTAGACAGATTCTTGATAACTTGTAGAAATACAAGTTATTTATACTGTTTTATTTAGATATTGCGGCAAAAAGAAAGAAAAGTTGCGTCGATAGTATAGAAATTGGCTAACAAATGCAAGAATTATAAAATGTCGTCAATACACCCACTAACACCATTGTGATGGTAGAATAGAGTGTTTCAATTTCTGTTTTGCAGGAAATCAGTCACCACATGTGTTAATGGCTCAAAGATAAAAGAAACAATGCATCTACGTCGCATTGCGCCCATCATTCAGGAATGAAGAGATGATAAACGCAATGACGGCGTATGCGACAATCGATCAAGAGCTTAGCGATCAATGCAATTTCTACCGCATGCGGTAATAAAAAATAACACCGCATGCGGCGATTGATCGAAGATGTAAAGAGAAATGCATTTGTGGAGGATTTGGACAAATGTACAGCTTTCAGTTGTGCATTTCTGACGGGTTGATTGCGTAATAGAAGGAATATTCACTCTGCCGTTTCAGGAACTACCATAACCATAAAGTGGGGACCAGGAAGTCAAAGAGCCAAGCTTCACCTATAAATAGCTTTTGCAAATCCACTAAAATATACTTGAATACATAGAGACGTGTATATATTGATCTGAGAGAGAGACTAGTCTGAAGCGATTTCCAGAGTAGATCCGAGATAATTACGAGACAAGGCCGAGAGGTGAGTCTCGGGGCAAAGAATCCTTCCAATCCTCGCCGTTGAAGCTCTATACGAAGGTCACTTCTACCAGAAGAGCAAACCTGAGAGGGAAGCTATCCTCTCCATTACTTCCACACGCCGGCAAGCATAATCTCCATTCAGATCTGTGTCAAGACGTTGACACTCTTTCTGTATTTGTCTCTAAATCTCCATTTCATCACTTGTATTCATCTTCTTTACTCTATCATTCATACCATGTATCAGACAGTTAATCTTAATATTAATTGTTTTGATCATTACCATTATCATCTTTCTGTCTATTTTTGTTCATCCATAATCCATTTTCTCCATGACATTTTCCTAAATCCCTGGGTAATTAGCAAGAATTAAGCAAGTATATTAATTTGTGTTAAAGCATGCTCGACGACATCTTCACCTGTGAGAGCATAAGTGAAGATGTTATTCCGCCTATCGAGAGAGGGTTGGAAGAATGCGTTAACTAAAGTAAGAAGTACTTCCAGAGATAGAAACAACCTTGCATTGATCATGTTCATCCCTGTTTCACCATAGAGATATGGGAACGCGACCAATCACCGAGAGGTGTACGCCAAGAGAAAGCGGAACCTTAGTTGCATCTTTGACGTAATTAACAAACTTGCGTTGTTTTTACTATTTACTCTTTCTTTTTCTGATTCATCCATAAAGACTTGCCATCGCATACCACGATCGTTTGTATAACTTCACAGTCAATCTTGACCTCAGTATCATGTATCATGTATCATGTATCTTGTATCTTGTATCATCTTAGTTTAGGATTTTACTTTTTAACGCAACTTTATTTTATCAATGCAATTTTATTTTCATCGCACTTTAGATTCCTGTATAAACCCAATTCTTTATTAATTGCAAAAACCGGTCGAATGCATCACAAAAGTAACGCATTAACGAAAACAATCCGTGTGTTTGACCTCGGATTATTCTGAGAAACTTGCATTGGAATTATACTTGGTTTCAGCGCAAGGAAACTTGTGACACACATTACTCTATCGCATACTACAAGTATATCATTAACAACGCATATTTAGAAGTAGTATCGCATAAAGACTAAAGATATAGAAACATCGTGTCAAGTTTATGGCACAGTGCACGCATAAAAAGAAACCACATTCTTTAGCGTTACAAGTTTATGCCGCCATTTCCAAGGATGGGTAATGGTTAGTGTTGAGTACTTTTGTGGTATTTTGCAGGACAGATCTCTTTGTACTGGCTGTTTATCGTGAAGAGCAGCCTAACGGTTTATGAGTACTGGAATTGATCCGAAAATTCTAAGCTGACCCAGAGATCAGGTGTATTTTTTGCACAAGAGCACATCAGAACCAAATTAGGCGACGAAGAACCAAATTAGGGAAAATTGGCCAGTGCAAGACCTTGTATTTCTTGCTACTGACCGCAACATCCCAATGAGGAACTATGCGGTGCCAAATTTCTATAACTTCTCTCCATGAATTTCAAGACCCATGGTTGAGAAGAATGCAAGTTTTGAGATAAGGCCGATAATGCTTTAAATGATTCACAATGTGGGACAATTCGGAGGTCTACAAGAAGAAGACTCGCATGCTCATTTGACCCGTTTCGTAGAAATATACAATGCATTCTCCATACCTGGTATGACTCCAGAAGGAATTATATTGTATCTCTTCCCGTATACACTACGGTATGAGGCAAGGAGGTGGGCTCAATCATTAGAGCCAGATGAAATCAACACATGGGATTAGTTGGTTGAGAGATTTATGAATAAATTCTTCCCTCCAGTCGTCAACGCAAGGAGACAGAGGGATGTGTTGAATTTTGAACAAAAGGGTTATGAAACTTTGAGCACCGCCTCGGTGCGATTCAGGCAATTAGTGAAGAACTGTCTGCACATCGGGATTCCCGATTATATTCTTATGGAGATATTTTATAATGGCTTGGATCGATCAACGCAAGCAGTTGCTGATGCGTCTGCGACAGGAGGATTAATGGATACGACGTATACGGAAGCAAAGATCATTTTGGACCGCATTTCGTGAAATGAGTGGTTAGATAACGGGTATGAGGAAAAAGGTTAGGAGCAAAGAAGAGCATAAGGTGCCATTGTACCAGCTGATACAATGAACACCCTGGTAGATCAGATGACCACAATGACTTCACTCCTTCAGACTATGGCTATTCAGCAAGGACAGCTCTCTCAAGGATCAGTGCAAGCCAATGCGTTGACACACGTGGCCACAATAAATTGCGTTAAATGTGGAGAGGGACATTCAGTGGAAGTCTGCTCGTGGAATCAACAATCCGTATACTCTATCTACAATGAACCGTTCAGCAACACTTACAACCCTGGTTGGCGAAATCAACCAACTTTCAGTTGGGGTGGGAATCACAACTAGGGAGGTCAAAGTAATCATCAGAGCTATCATTCTGGGAATCGAGGCAACCTTTCGATTTTCATTAATCAGGATCACATCCCAGGTAATTGTCCAAGTGTACAACCCTACAACCAACCGTTCTTTTCTAACACCTCTTGCAGTACCTCATCTTTGGAATCGTTATTGAAACACTATATTGAGAAGAGTGAGGCAATTAAGCAATCGCAAGCTTCCTCCCTTAGAAATTTCGTGGAGCATATTGAACAGCTTGCGATTGAACTTAAGAATAAAATTCCTGGTACGCTACCTAGCAGTTCGGGAGCAACGGGGCCATGTGGTAAAGAACAATGTCAAGCAGTGACATTGAGAAGTGGTAAAACAACAGTCCCTGTGCCGCCTATACCAGATTCAGTTATAAGACCAGTAGATTTAACCATCAACGATGACCATTCAACCATAAATGAAAGAATTACCAGTTCAGAAGAGAGTACATCTACAAAGGATGAATCTTAGCAAGACTTCAATGCAAAGTCAATGCAACCTCCAGCATCTAAAACACAGCAAACACAGGACATCAATGAACAGCCAATTGAACAGGAAGTACGGCGGGATCCTCCACCTTTCCCGTCCAGGCTGAGAAAGAAAGATGACAGCAAACAATTCCAGTGGTTCCTAGACGTTTTTCGACAATTACATATTAACATTCCCTTGATAGAAGCATTGGAACAGATGCCGAGCTATGTGAAATTCCTCAAGGACATACTTACCAAAAAGAGGAAGATCGGGGAGAATGCAACTATTGCATTAACATATGAATGTAGTAGCTGTTTCAGAACAACATTCTCACCAAAATGAAGGATCCCGAGAGTTTCACATTGCCCTGCTCAATAGGGGGTAAAGAAGTCGGGAATGCGCTGTGTGATTTGGGGGCAAGTATAAATCTCATGCTCTTGTCAATCTTTAAGAAGTTAAATATCAACAAAGCAAGACCTACCACGGTTACGTTGTAGTTGGCCGATAGATCAATAACGCATCCCGAGGGCAAAATAGAGTATGTACTTGTGCAAGTAGATAAATTTATCTTCCCTGCTGACTTTATCATATTAGATTATGAATTTGACAGAGAGGTGCCAATCATCCTAGGTCGCCCATTTCTTGCAACAAGGCAAGCACTAGTCGACGTACAGCAAGGAGAGCTTACCATAAGGGTTGACGATCAGCAAGTTAAATTCAATGTTCTCAATGCGTTGAAATATCCAGGTGATATAGAGAATTGTCAATATGTTGAAGAACTGTAGGATGATCATTGGCACAAGCCCCAGGAAGAAGATTTTGGGATCGGCGCAATGTGGGAGGAAAATTGCGCCACAATAAAAACTGAGTCAAATTTTGAAACACTCAAGTTATCTGAACGAACAATGCAATGTACTAAGCCATCTTTAGAAGAACTGTTGACATAATTTTAGTCTTTAAGCATATGGACAAATATGAATGTGAATGAATGAACAAGTCCATGTCCCCAACAACGGCGCCATAAACTTGTTGACTTAAAATTGGTGAATGTAATGTGCATGCATGAGGATGTGCTACAAGCTCATGTTGCCATAAACTTGTAACACAAAATGTAATCTTATGTTGTGTTGTTGCTCATGCACATTTTATGTGATACTACTTCTTGACATATGCATTGTTAACTAAATGCTTGTAGTATGCTATGGAGTAATGCGTTCTCACAAGTTTCCTTACGCTGAAACCAAGTATAATTCCAACGCAAGTTTCTTGGATTTATCCGAGGTCGAACATAGGGATTGTTGTCGTTAGTGTATTACATTTGTGATATATACGACCAGTGTTTTTACAATTAATAAAGTGTGTGTTTGTACAGGAAATTAAATTGCAGTAAAGTAAAATTGTGCAGATAAACTAAAGTTGCATTAATAAAATAAATTGCGATGAAAGTAGACCTAAGCTAATGTGATGCAAAATACAAGATACATGATATACATGATGCTGAGTTCGAGACCGGCTATGAAGTTTATACAAAGGATAGTGGTATGCAATGGCAAGTCTTTATGGATGAATCAGAAAGGGGATAGAATAATTAGTAAAAATGTCGCAAGGTTGTTAATTGCGTTAAAGATATAACATAGGTTCCACTTTCCCTTGGCGTACACCTCTCGGTGATCGGCCGTGTTCCCATATCTCTATGGTAAAACAGGGATGAACGTGATGAACGCAAGGTTGCTTCCATCTCTGGAAGTACTTCTCGCTTTCGTTAACGCATTCTTCCAACCCTCTCTCGATAGGCAGAATGGCATCTTCAGTTCTGCTCTCACAGGTGAAGATATCGTCTAGCATGCTTTGATTAAACATAATTATTTCCTTAACTCAATTAATTATTTTCTTAATTCATTCTAATTATCCAAGGGATTAAGAAAACATCGTGGAGAAAGTGAATTACGGATGAACGGAAATAGACAGAATGATGGAGATGAAAATGATCATGACAATTAATACTAAGATTAAGCGTCTGATACATGGTGTGGATGATAGAGATTAAGAAGATGAGTACAAGTGATGATAAAGAGATAGAAACAAATACAAAAGAGTGTCAACTTCTTGACACAGATCTGGATGGTGGTTTTACTTGCTGGCTTGTGGAATGAATGAACAGAAGAGCTTCCCTCTCAGGCTTGCTTGTCTGGTAGGGGTGACCTTCGTATAGAGTTTCAACGGCGGGGATTGGAAGGATTCTTTGCCCGGAGACTCACCTCTCGACCTTGTCTCTTAATTCTTCCCAGATCTACTCTGATTAGTCGCTCAACCAGTCTCTTATGAGTATATACACTTTTCTCTGTATTCAAGCATCCTTTTTCAGTGGAATGGCCGGAGCTATTTATAAGCTAAGCTTTAACTCTTTGCATTGTGGTCTCCACTTTATTGTTATGGCAGTTCCTGAAATGGTGGAGTGAATATTTCTTCTGTTACGCAATCAATCCCGTCAAAAATGCACAACAGTCAGCTGTACATGCGTCAGAATCCTTTGCATTTGCGTTGCTCTTCACATCTTCGATCGTTTGCCCGCATGCGGTGTTGTTTTTTATTACCGCATGCGGTTGAAGTTGCATTGATCGCTTAGCTCTTGATCGATTGTCGCATGCGCCATCATTGTGTTGATCATCTATTCATTCCTGAATGATGGGTGCAATGCGACATAGATGCGTTGGTCTTTTTATCTTGAGCCATGAACGCATGCGGTGACTTGATTTCCTGCAAAACAGACTTGAAATATTCTTTTCTACCATCGCAATGATGTTAGTGGCTATTGACGACAATTTATATTCTCGCATTTCTTAGCTAATTTCTATACAATTGACGCAACTTTCCTTTCTTTTGGCCGCAATATCTAAATAAAACAGTATAAATAACTTGTATTTCTACAAGTTATCAAGAACCACCCGTGTTAGAGTTGAAGTCGTTGCCAGTGCACCTCAAATATGTGTATTTAGGGGGCAATAACACTTTACCGGTTATTATGTCTGCCTCACTGAGCAAAGAGAAGGAGGAAGCACTGATTCAAATCCTGAAAAACAATGCAAAGGCTTTAGGATGGACCTTGGCAGACATTCGAGGAATCAGTCCCTCGTATTGCATGCACAAGATTCGTCTGGAAGAAGGAAAAACAGGATCTATAGAAAGGCAACGGCGATTGAACCCTGCCATGAGGGAGGTTGTGAAGAAGGAGATAGTGAAGTGGCTTGATGCACGTGTCATTTACCCTATATCTGACAGCAGCTGGGTGAGCCCAGTGTAATGCGTTCTGAAGAAAGGGGGAATAACAGTCGTCATCAACAGCAAGAATGAGTTAATTCTGACAAGGACAACTAGGGGGTGGAGAATATGTATGGACTACCACAAATTAAATCTGGCCACTAAGAAGGACAACTTTCCACTCCCGTTTATTAATCAAATGTTAGATCGACTTGCGGGGAACGAGTTCTTTCGTTTTCTTGACAGCTACTCAGCGTACAACCAAATTGTGATTGCGCCGGAAGATCAAGATAAAACAACTTTCCCATGCCCCTTCGACACATTTGCATTCCATTTCATGTCATTTGGACTATGTAATGCACCAGGTACCTTCCAACGATGTATGATGGCAATATTTTAAAATCTCTGGAGGAGTCAGTCGAGGTATTTATGGATGATTTTCAGTTTTTGGCAATACTTATGACTCCTGTTTATCAAATCTTGAAAGTCTTAAAGAGATGCGTGGAAACTAATCTTGTTCTAAATTGGGAGAAATGCCACTTTATGATTGAAGAAGGAATTGTTCTAGGTCACAAAATATCAAAGGTAGGATTGGAAGTTGATCAAGCAGAAATCGTCGCAATTTTCAAGTTACCACCACCAGTCAATGTGAAAACACTTAGGAGTTTTCTCGGACATGCATGGTTTTAACGAAGATTTATCTGCAACTTTTTTCAAATTGCAAGTCCCCTAAGTGCGCTCCTTGAGAATGACCACGAATATGATTTTGATGACGCATGCGCCGAAGCATTTCACACGCTAAAAATGTGCTCATCACCGCACCCATTCTTATTGCGCTGGATTGGACCCAACCTTTTGCGTTGATGTGTGACGCTAGTGGATATGCAATGGGCACAGTCTTGAGTCAGTGCAAAGATAAGGTTTTGCATCCTATATATTATGCTAGTAAGACATTGAATGATGCGCGGGAAAATTATACAACCATGGAAAAAGAAATGCTCATAGTGGTATTCGCGCTGGAGAAATTTCGACAATACTTGATTGGGACAAAGTGGTGTATATTGATCATTCTGCGATCAAATACCTTATGAAAAAAAAGGATGTGAAACCGGGATTGATAAGGTGGGTACTACTACTGCAAGAATTTGACCTAGACATCAAGGATCGGAAGGGCACCGAGAACCAAGTCGCAGATCATCTATCAAGATTGGAAAATTGTGAGGTTCAAGAGAAAGAAAAAGACATTGAGGAAAGATTCCCTGACGAGCTGCTGATGTTGGTATGCATTAATGTTCCATGGTACGCGGACATTGTAAACTTCATAGTTTGCGGCCAAGTACCCGAAGACTACACGTACCAGCAGAAGAAGAAGCTGAGACATGACGTCAAGTTTTATTTCTAGGACGACCCCTTTTTGTATCAACTTGAACCTGATCATATCTTGCATCGATGCGTTCCAAGCACATTTTGGAGCTTTGTCATGAGTCCCCTTATGGAGGACATTTTGGGGGGGGAAGCGAACCGCAAAAGTCCTACAGAGTGGCTATTTCGGGCCAACACTATTCAAAGACACCCATGCCCATGTTGTGCAGTACGATAGATGCCAGAGGATGGGGAACATGTCCAGAAGAAACGAAATGCCTCTTACTTCAATCTTGGAAATCGAATTATTTGATGTATGGGGAATAGACTTTATGGGCCCATTTCCGCCGTCAGAAGGTCATCAATACATTCTGGTCGCAATTGACTATGTATCAAAGTGGGTTGAGGCCATCGCATGTGCTAAGAACAATGCGGCCACGGTGGCGAAATTTCTCAAAAAGAATATCTTTACCCGATATGGGACGCCCTGGGCCTTAATCAGCGATGAGGGCTCACATTTCATCAAACGCATAATCACCAACTTGTTGACTAAGTTTAATGTCAGCCACAGAGTTGCAACCGCATACCACTCAAAAACAAATGGGCAGGCAGAAATTTCTAACTGAGAGATCAAAACTATCTTGGAGAAGGTAGTCGGTACCTTCTGTTAGACATATTTCAATAAAAATATGTTTAATTAAAGTATGGGCTATGTATGTGGATTAATAATTTATCACATTGGGTTATTTTATTATATTGGGCCCTATTATGTGATCTAATTAATTAAGGCCCTAGATTCCTAATTGAGTATGGACTTAATGGGTAGAAGCTCATTCCTAGTTAATTAGGATTTAATGGGAACCCTAATTGAACTAGTATATAAAGAGATCTTAGGCTATGGTCTCCAATATACCAAAGCAATAAGCACTCAGTCTTTCTTGAATCCCATCTAGAGAGAGATCTCACTTAGGGCTTTTGGAGCTTTGGTTGAGGAAGATAATAGCCGCCACTTTAGAGTCATCATAAATCTTTCAATGGAATCCGGTATGTATATATTCTTGACAATTTGACATGAATGATTCTATGGTTTATCTATTCAATATAGATATAGAGTATTTACGTAAAACCCTAACCCTAATTCAGAAAGAAGGGGAAAATAAAATACTGAAAAATAAAGGAAAACATAATGAAAAATATAAATTAAATTAAGAGGAAGTTGGGTGGAATTTGGGGAAAAAATTGATAAATTAAGAAATTTATTAATAATTATCCAACAATAGCATATATAACTATGAATAAGTGAGCAGAATCGAGGAAGATTAATAAGGGAGTTGGAAGCTAGCGAATTCGGGGGACAAAGGAAATTAGATAACTTTTCGTTTGGAAACTGTTCATCGGAATGCTTGGGAGGTTGAAATTAATAATTTGAAGATGGGAAGAATTTGGATACCTTTTGTACGGAGACTGTTCATTGAGAGATTTGGAGGTGAAAATTTATTATCAGTGTACGGGGTAAGATAAAAATTAAAAAAGAAAAGTGGAATCCACGTGTCGCAAGAAGTGAGGGTAACCCACTAGCAAGATTGGAGGAAGTTGGAGAGAATGGAGAGAGTGAGATTTGAGCGAGGGCTGGATTTGAGCAAGAGAATGGGAGAGAGCGAGACTGGCTGAGCGAGAGAATGGGAGAGAGCGAGACTGGCTGAGCGAAAGAATGGGAGAGAGCGACACTGCCGAGATCCAAGCTAGCGAGAAGGCTGGAGAGAGCGAGATCCTTAGCAAGAAACATGGAGAGAGCAACATTACCGAGAGCCAAATGAGCGAGAAGACTGAAGAAAGCGAGATCCTTAGCAAGAAACATGGAGAGAGCGACACTGCCGAGAGCCAAATGAGTGAGAAAGTTGGAGAGAGCGAGATTTAGACAGAATGTTGTGTTTTAAGGAATGTAATGTGATCTTTGCTATTTTTGATAATTAAGTAAAAAATTTAGCAATTTAGGTGGCAAAAGGAGATTTCATGAAGAAACTTAGGGATTAAAATGCACGGCCAAGATTACATGCCATAGGAGTAATTTTGGTTGGCAAACTTAAAATTAGACAACTCAAAAGCTCAGTTAACCCCAGTAATTTAAAAGAGGCCACTTGTAGGATGTGTTGTCACATAGAGAAGAGTTGAAAATGACTATAAATAGGAGGCTTTCGCTGAATAATTAAACTCACTCTTAAACAAATTCCAGTAGTAATAGTCGTGTGGAGAGAGTGAGGTAGTTCTGTGAGTTTAAAAGAGAGAAGCTCGAGGGAGGTGCTGCCCAAATTTCCTTCTAAGAGGGAAAGCTTACTGTGAGTGTTATAGCTTTATAGTTAACATATGTTGTGAGTGTTACATTGCTTTTATTAACTCAGTAGATGTTGTGCGTATTATGTTGCATGAGAAAATACCATCCCTGCTAGCATGATAATTTTGCTAGGTTAGTATGCGTGGTAAATGTTACGTCACTCCAGAGCATCATTTGTTAGCATGATAGTTGGGTAAAGTCAGTATATTTGGTGAATAGTACGTGCTTTGTTAGTCAAAATGTACAGTGAGTAGCTTGATATACTGTAAGTGTTATACTTCTTTGTTAGCATTGTGTCTTTGATAAATCAGTACGTAATGTGAATATTATAGTTGTATAACCTGAACATCACACTCTTGAGATGTTAGAATTTACTATCCTACGATTTAGAGGGTTTGCCGTCATCTCTCGCAAGCATTACAGTAGAGTCCATTGTGAATATTCACTTAAGTTAAAAGAGAAGTGCATCGTAAATACTGTGATGCCATGATATTGTTTGTGTGACTATGGAAACTGCGATTATGCCCGGGATGTGGTTAGCATGCTTGACAAAAGATGCTTGGCAGGAAATAATGGTTGACTTCGGTCGGCGGGTAATAATGGTCGGCTTCGGTCGGCGGGAAATAATGGTCAGTTTTGGTTAGTGAGAAATAGCAGTCAGTGACGACCGGCAGGAAATATGGTCAAGTACCTAAGCATTGCTAGCGGAATGGTCGATCTGCACATTGGCGGGAATTGGGTTCATAGGAAGGTTTCCATAGGTGATTGTACTGTTTGATGATAGAATATGCTTGCTATGTGTGATGTTGGAATACAAATTAGTGGCTGCGTGATTATGCCATTGATTGCACTTAAGTTCAGTGTGAGTGCCAACATGTGCTTGGTTTCCCAAAATGAATTTCATCTTAAAAGAACCACTTATTGGGCTTAGTAGCTCACACTCTTTAAATTGTTTTCCTAACCCCCCCCCCCCAAGGTAGCGAAGCGAAGCGTTCAACAAAGAGTCCACCACCCACCACCATCAACTAAAAGCTCGATAAACTCTCGGGGCACGGCTCAGATCATGTGTTAAAAGAATTGAAAAGAGGATTAAATTACATATATAGATAAATAGGTGGAGTATTGTAACCTTTTAATTGGTTGTATAGATTAATAGGTGGGATGATGAAAACCAATTGATTACATGTATAGATAAATAGGTAAATGTTGTAAACCCGTTGTAATCATAATAAATAGAGAAAACAATAGATATTGTGATTCAATTTTTGTTCAGCTTCGTGTATTTTTCAATTAAAAGAAATATATATGTTTTTATTTATTTTGTGGAAAACCCATTATGTGGCTTGCCGGCGGTAACATGCGCGTGAAAAACCCATTTGATTATATATATTTCTTTTAAGGGAATATTAATTTTAATTTGACGAAGTTAACGGTTTTCGTGGGTACTGATCAAATGTCGAGTACTATGTTACCAGATATGTATATGTGTTACCCATTAAGGGTTTGGAAAACCATTATGGCATTATCCACATATATGGAGCACCATTTTTTTTTTTTTGTGGCAATTTTGTCACTTATTGTTCAGATATGCCCATGAAAATTGAATCCTATTGAACTAAATTCCAGTCCGAATGAAGATCATGACATGTAAGTGGCAGATTAAGGGATTGTTTAGTCGATAACTTCGATTAGGTTTGATTGACAATGTTGAATTTGGTGAATTTAATCAATTCAGTTTTTTTTTTTTATTGAAAATCTTGTATTTGTCAAGAAAATCAATCCTATAAGTAATTCCTATTTAATTAGGAATTAGTTGATAAATTAGGAATTAAATCAATCAAAGTATGAAGTTAGATTTAAATTTGATCAACCACATTGTAAATTTAAGTTTAAATTTTATTAATCATATTGTGGATTTAAATTTAAATATGATTGTTAATGTGTAAATTTAAATTTAAATTTGATTGATATTTTGGTGAATTTAAATTTAAATTTGATTGATGATATTTAGCAATATTCACATGTTTTGTTGCTTTAATTGTATTACGTGTATGCAATTATTAAGTGAATATTAGTAAAGACTATTTGGTGTCTTCCTCCTTTATTTTTGTACAATAATATTATTATATTACTGTGTCTTATATTTTAGATTGAATTGGTCAAAATAATATGTTACCAAAGTAGCCTCTGTTATCTAGATTAATTTAATTCTAAGATATAAGATGTGCATATTCATGAATTTATGTGAATAATTATCGGCCCAAAGGAAGATAATTATTTGGCCAAATTGTGGGTATGCATGTGGTAATGAGTATGTGACAATTATAAGAATTACTCATGTGAAAAATAGTCGGTCCAAGGAAATACTATTTTTTGACAGAGTTAATTGTTATTACTTTGATTACTATGTTGAGAGTACCATTTACAGTTGGTGTTTTTGCCCAAAGGCTGGACATCAATGTTGTGTTAGGTATCTTGTTAAATGAGCCCACCACATATGTGAAATTATTTTGTTATATTTTAATTATGAGCATATGTTTTGTTGTTTATTGTTTCAGTTGGTCTTACTCAAATATTTGGAAATCTGAGTTCAATCCCTAAGTTGAATGGATCGAACTTCAAGATTTGGAAGGAAAGCTTAGAGATACTTCTCGGTTGTATGGATTTTGACCTTGCATTAAGGACCGATAAACCTACTTCTACTGAGGAACAGCCAAATACGGCTAATATAGAGAAGTGGAAACGGTCAAATCGCATGTTTCTGATGATCATTAGGAACTCCATTCCAGAGTCTTTTCAGGGCTCTATCACAGAAAGTGAAAATGCCAATAAGTTTCTTGCTCAAATTGAGAAATATTTTGCTAAAAATAAGAAAGGGGAAGCAAGTAGTCTTTTGACTTCTTTAACTTCTATGAGGTATAAGGGCAATGGAAACATAAGGGAGTACATTATGGAAATGTCTAATCTCGCAGGTAAATTAAAGGCACTTGATATCGAGATAAATGAAAATTTACTCGTGCATCTGGTACTTATCTCTCTTCCTGCACAATTCACTCAGTTTAAGATAAGCTATAATACTCAGAAGAATAAATGGAGTATTAATGAGCTTATCTCACAATGTGTGCAAGAAGAAGATAGGATTAAGAGAGAAAGGACAGAAAGTACTCATTTGGCAACATGCCCTCATGATAAGAAGAAAAGGAAAATTGTGGATGCTGCAAAAGGGACATCTCAGCAGAATAAAAATAAGAAACAAGCTACTGAAAATCCTTGTTTTTTCTGCAAAAGGAAAGGTCACATTAAGAAAGATTGTCCCAAATAGGCCAAGTGGCGTGTAAAGAAGGGTAAACTTCTTACTTTGGTTTGTTCTGAAGTTAATTTAGCTTCTGTACCTACAGATACTTGGTGGGTAGATTCTGGTGCTACTACTCACATAAGTATATCAATGCAGGGTTGCCTGTGGAGCCGGCCGCCAAGTGATGATGAATGATTCATCTATGTGGGCGATGGAAAAGCAGTTCCAGTTGAAGCTATTGGAAATTTTAGACTACTTTTAAAAACTGGTTGTTATTTGGATCTGAATGAGACTTTTGTTGTACCATCATTTAGATGGAATTTAGTTTCTATTTCCAGTTTGGACAAATTTGGTTTTTCTTGTTCTTTTGGAAATAATAAAGTTAGTCTTTTTCAAGATTCTAAGCTTATTGGTACCGGTTCTTTAATTGATAATCTATATATGCTTGATTCTTTTGCTTCATTTAACAAGATCCTGTTATCTAATTCATATGGTACAAAACGTAAATTAAATGAGAATTCTGCTATGTTATGGCACAAGCGTTTAGGTCACATCTTTAATCAGAGAATTCAGAGACTTGTGTCAGATGGCATTCTTGATTCCTTTGATTTAAGTAACTTCAACATTTGTGTGGAATGTATTAAGGGAAAACAGACAAACATAAGAAAATTAGGTGCCAACAGATGCTCAAACGTCTTAAAACTAATACCTACAGACATTTGTGGTCCATTCCCTACGGCCTCTTGGAATGGACAACAATATTTTATTACGTTCATAGACGACTATTCAAGATATGGGTACCTATATTTAATTCATGAGAAGTTTAAATCCTTGGATGTTTTCAAGTCTTTCAAAACTGAAGTCGAACTTCAACTTGGAAAGAAAATTAAGGCTGTCAAATCTAATCGTGGTGGTGAATATTACGGTAGATATGATGGATCAGGTGAACAACGTCCAGTGCCCTTTGCCAAATATCTAGAAGAATGTGGAATCGTCCCGCAATACACTATGTCGGGCAAACCCAGCATGAATGGTGTAGCGGAAAGGCGAAATAGAACACTTAAGGATATGGTAAGAAGTATGATTAGTCATTCTTCTCTAACAGAATCCCTCTGGGGTGAGGCACTAAAGACTGCAGCATATATCCTTAATAGGGTACCTAGTAAAGCAGTAGTTAAAATCCCTTATGAGCTATGGACAGGAAAGAAGCCTACTATTAGGCATCTTCACATCTGAGGTTGTCTAGCTGAGACTAGGCCTTATAGGCCTAATGAAAGAAAATTGGACTCAAGAACTATTAGCTACTATTTTGTTGGGTATTCTGAGCACTCTTGGGGTTTCAAGTTTTATGATCCCACTTCTAGATCATTGTTTGAGACAGGAAATGCTAGATTCCTTGAGGATGTTGAGTTTGGGGGGGAAGATAATATAAGGAAAGTTGTCTTTGAAGAGGAATTGGTTTCTTTTCCTCATGTGATTATAAATGATGTTCAGGCTTCAATTCCTGACTTCATTATTGAACCAATTATAGAACAAGACAACATTGAAGTCCTCGTTGTTGAACCTGAAGTTCAAACTCAACAACCTCAAGAAGTGCCATTAAGAAGATCTACTAGAGAGAGAAGAAGTGCAATTCCAGATGATTATATTGTGTTTCTTCAAGAACATCAGGATGATGTAGGCGTAATGGAAGATGATCCAATCAACTTCCAACAAGCTTTACAAAGTTCTAACTCTCAAAAGTGGATATATGCTATGGAAGAGGAAATAAAATCCATGAAAGACAATGACGTTTGGGAACTAGTCGAACTGCCATCAGGAATGAAACCCATAGGTTGTAAATGGATATTTAAAACAAAAAGGGATTCACATGGCAAAATCGAAAGATATAAGGCTCGTCTTGTTGCAAAGGGTTTTACTCAAAAGAAAGGCATTGATTACAAAGAGACTTTCTCTCTGGTTTCATTGAAAGACTCTTTTAGAGTAATCATGGCACTAGTAGCTCACTTTGATTTAGAGCTACACCAGATGGATGTAAAAACCACGTTTCTCAATGGGAACATTGATGAGACAATTTATATGGTGCACCAGAAAACTTTGTGTCTGATAATTCAAAGTCTATGGTGTGTAAATTAAAGAAACCCATCTACGGTCTCAAGCAAGCCTCTTGTCAATGGTATCACAAATTCCATGAAGTGATAACTTCATTTGGTTTTGAGGTGAATATTGTGGAAGATTACGTATATCACAAGTTCGGTGGGAATAAATCAATCTTTTTGGTGTTATATGTCGATGACATACTCATAGCTAGTAATGATGTAGGTTTATTGCATGACACTAAGAGATTTCTCGAAAGAAATTTTGAGATTAAGGATCTTGGTGATGCTTCTCTTGTATTAGGAATTGAAATACTATGAGATCATTCACAAGGTATTTTGAGATTGTCACAAAAGAACTACATTGAAAAGATCTTGAGTAGATTTGGCATGAAAGATTGTACACCAGGAGATACCCCGATCGCCAAAGGTGATAAATTTCATTTAGGTCAATGCCCCAAGACCACACTCGAGACTAAGGAGATGCAAAAGGTTCCCTATGCATCGGCCATTGGAAGTCTAATGTATGCCCAAGTATGTACGCATCCAGATATTGCGTTCATAGTTAGAGTATTAGGCAGATATTTGAGTAACCCAGGGATGGATCATTGAAAAGCAGCCAACCGGATTATGAGGTATTTACAGAGAACTAAAGATTATATGCTCACTTATCGGAGATCAGAAGTTTTGGAGATCATTAGGTATTCTGATTCTGATTATGTTGGATATCAAGACATTTTGCGATCCACTTCTGACTATATCTTCATGTTGGCTGGAGGAGCTGTATCCTGGAAAAGTGTTAAACAAACACTTATGGCTTCTTCTACTATGACTGCAAAGTTTATAGCATGTTATGAGGCATCCAATCTTGGAATATGGTTGCAAAATTTTTTCACTGGGCTGTGGATAGTGGTGGGCATAGAAAGACCACTAAAATTATTTTGTGACAATAAGTCTGCCGTGATGTATTCCAACAACAACAGAAGCAATACGAAGTCAAAACATGTAGACATGAAGTTTCTGGTTGTTAAAGAAAGAGTTCAGAATGGTCAAATTTTGATAGAACACATAGGAACAAACTCTATGGTGGCAGATCCATTAACAAAAGGTTTACCACCCAAAGTTTTTCATGAGCATGTTGCTCACATGGGTGTTAGTCACTTTTCTGGTTCCATGGTTTAGTGGGAGTTTGTTATTGAGGATGTTCTTTGACCTTATTTTGTTTAGTTTCTATGTAGAATTAATTTATGGTTTATGTTTTATTATTTGAACTTGTTTATCATGCATAAAGTTTAGCATAAAGTTTTTTAGAATGATCTCATTAAGGAATTTGGACCAGTTGGAAACAGGCATGATCTAGATCACTTTGTATGTAGTTTCCATGCTATCCATCCATACTTGATCTATGTCATTGAATGTATTGGAATTGGTGATCAAGGAAGGTTTAGTTACAGGTAGTGACGAAAGCCGCCTTGATTCCGTGCTAATACAGGAGATGGACCAGATTGAACTAAAAGGGAATTCTATTATTGAAATAACCTGTTTAGGTGTGCTTAAGGTTTATGTGATTTAATTATATTAGGTACATAGACATAGCCCAAGTGGGAGATTGTTAGGCATATTTAAATAATAATATGCTTAATTAAAGTATGGACTATGTATGTAGATTAATAATTTATCACATTGGGTTATTTTATTAGATTGGGCCTTATTATGTGATCTAATTACTTAAGGCCCTAGATTCCTAATTGAGTATGGACTTAATGGGTAGAAGCCCATTCCTAGTTAATTAGGGTTTAATGGGAACCCTAATTGAACTAGTATATAAAGAAACCTTAGGCTATGGTCCCCAATATACCAAAGCAATAAGTACTCAGTCTTTCTTGAATCCCATCTAAAGAGAGATCCCACTTAGGGCATTTAGAGCTTTGGTTGAGGAAGATAATAGCCGCCACTTTAGAGTCATCATAAATCTTTCAATGGAATCCGGAATGTATATATTCTTGACAATTTGACATGAATGATTCTAGGGTTTATCTATTCAATATAGATATAGAGTATTTATGCTAACACCTCCAAGAAGGATTGGTCACCCAAGCTCGATGAAACACTGTGGGCATATAGGACTGCCTTCAAATCTCAAATTGGCATGTCCCCATATGCTTTGGTCTTTGGAAAAGCTTATCATCTGCCTCTCAAGTTGGAAAACAAGGCAATGTAGGCAAGTAAGAAGCTGAACTTTGATCTAGCAAGCGCGGGGAAAGTCCAGAAGCTGCAATTGAACCAACTGGTCGAGTGGCGAATGAACGCCTACGAAAATGCCAAGTTCTATAAGGAGAAAACTAAGAAATGGCATGATGACCGCATAAACAACCAAACATTCTTCGAGGGCCAACAGGTACTTCTGTTTAATGCGCGTTTGCAATTGTTTCCAGGGAAGTTGAAGTCCCGCTGGTCTGGGCTATTCCGCATCAAGACTATCTTTCCCCATGGTGTAGTGGAGCTAACAACTGAAGATGGGAACAATGCATTTAAAGTCAATGGTCAACGAATTAAGTACTACTATGGGGGTGATGTGGAATGACGCATGGAGACCATCGACTTAGGCAAGCAAGATTAACCACTCGCGGGGATGATATTGCGGTAACTCTAAAAAACTTCTTTCAATTAACATCCCTATATCTATGTTTAAGCGCTTTCTTTACAACTTTCATCTACTGATTTTTAAATTGCGTTATTTACTGCTTATTAGAATTAGTCTTTACTGCTTTACGTGTTTACTTTCAATTTAATTCATTTGTGTATTCCCATGTTGTGTTTAATTTCTTTACTTTTATGCATTAGTAGCATTATTCTTAAAATTTCTATCAATGACTGAATAAAACGATGAACACCACAAAGTCTTATCGACTTGCGCGTTTGGTGAATTAAAAGGAAAAATAAAGATTGGTATGCATTGCGATGATGGGTGCATCTTGCGATAACAAGATACACTTGGCGTCCATCCAACCCAAATGCATTGTGCTGAGGGGTGTGTTGCGCTCGCATGTATTTTTCACCCGTCCTTAGCGAAAACGCACTATGTTGAGGTAGTGTTGCGCCAGTAGAAATACCATGTGCCCGTCCTCCAGAAATGCACTGAGTTTATGGGTGTGTTGCGATAATACATGCGTTGTTGGCTGTCTTCTGCAAAGATGCATTTGCATTAATGGAAGCGTGGTGTTAATTTTTAATCATGCACCCATCTGAATCAAATACAAAAGATAATTTCATTCATTATTTTTCTATGTATAGAAGCTGTTACTTGATTCTTTGTATATGCTCAAAATTTTGTATTGCGTTATTTGTAATTCTTTGTATACTTGGTTAATTTTTAATACAATTGAGTAACAATTCTTTCCATATGCATTAGCCTCTTATTTATCATCCTTTGTCAATTATTGCGATGTTCTTTATCCTTTCTTTTGCGTTATTCATTATGTTGCCATGATGAATTATATGTGTATACTTAGTTTTCTCACACTTTGTATTTTCTGACTAACACTTAGATAATTCGTAGCAATAGCACTGCTTTACCTTTTATCCTTCAAAATTCTACTCAAACTTTCTTTTCAAAATTTTGACTAAGTGTTTGCCTATTCTGTCCAAAACAACGCAATGAGGACCTTACGCATCTCTAAATTTGGGGGTGGGGAAGGTCTGAGCAGATGCGATCAAGTGGATGCAGTCATTAAGAAAATGCATTCATAATTTTAAAAAAATGAGAAAAAAAGAATATAAGAGACAACTCCTCTGACCAGCAAAAGTTAAACTTAGCTGAAAATCAAGAGTTGAAGTTAAGATGCACAGAACCATAGTTAGATGTTCGCATGACACCCGTGGGAATAAGGCAAAATGAAGGGTGTAACCATGATCAACAGTCTCTAATAAAATAACGCAACCCGACCACCGCATTCAAGTTGTACCAAGTTGTTTTTGCATGAAGAGGTAAACATTCTTTTTAAAACTAGAAGGGAATTTTTTAGTAGAGATTTGTTGTATAGAAGAATAAAGTAGGGCATGTTTATGAATTATCAAGGATAGAAAGAAATTGCGTTGTTAAGTAATGTTACCTAGGTGGAGCATTCGGAGCAACCAATCAACGCAAAATTTAGGATAAGAACTGAACAACATTGCCTTAGTAGAAGATATGCTTGAGGATAAGCATATATCTAAATTTAGGGGTGTGATAACTTGTAGAAATACAAGTTATTTATACTGTTTTATTTAGATATTGTGGCAAAAAGAAAGAAAAGTTGCGTCGATAGTATAGAAATTGGCTAAGAAATGCGAGAATTATAAAATGTCGTCAATACACCCACTAATACCATTGCGATGGTAGAATAGAGTGTTTCAATTTCTGTTTTGTAGGAAATCAGTTACCGCATGCGTTAATGGCTCAAAGATAAAAGAAACAACGCATCTACGTCGCATTGCGCCCATCATTCAGGAATGAAGAGATGATCAACACAATGATGGAGCATGCGACAATCAATCAAGTGCTTAGCGATCAATGCAATTTCTACTGCATGCGGTAATAAAAAATAACACCACATGCAGCGATCGATCGAAAATGTAAAGAGCAACGCATTTGCGGAGGATTTGGACAAATGTACAGCTTTCAGTTGTGCATTTCTGACGGGTTGATTGCATAACCAAAGGAATATTCACTCTGCCATTTTAGGAACTACCATAACCATAAAGTGGGGACCACGAAGTCAAAGAGCCAAGCTTCACCTATAAATAGCTTCTGCAAATTCACTGAGAGGTATACTTGAATACATAGAGACGTGTATATACTGATCTAAGAGAGAGACTGGTTTGAAGCGATTTCCAGAGTAGATCCGAGATAATTACAAGACAAGGCCAAGAGGTGAGTCTCCGGGCAAAGAATCCTTCCAATTCTCGTCGTTGAAGCTCTATACGAAGGTCACTTCTACCAGAAGAGCAAACCTGAGAGGGAAGCTATCCTCTCCATTACTTCCACATGCCGGCAAGCATAATCTCCATTCAGATCTGTGTCAAGACGTTGACACTCTTTCTGTATTTGTCTCTAAATCTCCATTTCATCACTTGTATTCATCTTCTTTACTCTATCATTCATACCATGTATCAGGCGGTTAATCTTAATATTAATTGTTTTGATCATTACCATTATCATCTTTCTGTCTATTTTTGTTCATCCATAATCCATTTTCTCCATGACATTTTCCTAAATCCCTGGGTAATTAGCAAGAATTAAGCAAGTATATTAATTTGTGTTAAAGCATGCTCGACGGCATCTTCACCTGTGAGAGCAGAAGTGAAGATGTTATTCCGCCTATCGAGAGAGGGTTGGAAGAATGTGTTAACTAAAGCGAGAAGTACTTCCAGAGATGGAAACAACCTTGCGTTGATCAGGTTCATCCATACTTCACCATAGAGATATGGGAACGCGACCGATCACCGAGAGGTATACGTCAAGGGAAAGTGGAACCTTAATTGCATCTTTGACGCAATTAACAAACTTGCGTTGTTTTTACTATTTACTCTTTCTCTTTCTAATTCAACCATAAAGACTTGCCATCGCATATCATGATCTTTTGTATAACTTCACAGTCAGTCTCGACCTTAGTATCATGTATCATGTATCTTGTATCTTGTATCATCTTAGTTTAGGATTTTACTTTTTAACGCAACTTTATTTTATCGATGCAATTTTATTTTCTTCGCACTTTAGATTCTTGTATAAAACCAATTCTTTATTAATTGTAAAAACCGGTCGCATGTATCACAAAAGCAATGCATTAACGAAAACAATCCCTGTGTTTGACCTCGGATTATTCTGAGAAACTTGCGTTGGAATTATACTTGGTTTTAGCGCAAAGAAGCTTGTGACACGCATTACTCTATCGCATACTACAAGCCTATCATTAACAACACATATTTAGAAGTAGTATCGCATAAAGACTAAAGATATAAAAACATCGTGTCAAGTTTATGGCACAGTGCACGCATAAAAAGAAACCTCATTCTTTAGCGTTACAATTCTTCATATACATCCTTGTAAGTATTAAACCAAGGTCTGAAAGGTTTCATATGATAGGTACAACTGGAGTCAAGTACCCAATCATGCTTCCCAAGAGGACTGATTTGGTTGGTTTGGTTTCTAATGGAGGCTAAGGCATCAGAATGAAAGTAGGAACCTTCAACCACTGAAGCTTTTGGTTGTTTTTCCTTCTAAACCTTCCCTTTTTCTTAATTTTTCCATTTCAGGCTGTAGCAATCTCTCATCAAGTGACCTTTCTTCTTGCAATAGTTACATCTCAGCTTGGTCTTAGGTTTGTGCTCTTCACCTGACTAATTTTTATTCCCCTTAGACTGATTATGCTTGTTCTTCCCCTTGACAAAAAACCCCTCTACACTAGGAAAAATTATGATAACTCTCTCTATTTTGTTTAAAGGATCAGAGGTATTTATTGTTAGACTAGTTGCATAAATAGAATTTAAGCCCAAAATAATAGAATATGTAGTACAAGGATAAAATAATCGCATATATAGATAAAAAAAATGGTAAAAGACTAAATAACTCATGCCTAGCCACCATTTTGCTCGCTTCTTCCCAGTTTTCTCAAATTAAAAACTATCCCTGATAGCAATCAATGATAGCTACTATTAGCTGCTATCAGCTGCCATCACTGATAGATTCTATCAATTGCTATCAGTGATAGCTTTCAATTTGAGAAAAATTAATACAATCTTGAAATATTAGCTTTTAATTTGCTATCAATTATCAGTAGCTATCATTGATACACTTTCATCAATTGGAATCAACCTTGAAATATTAATACTTAAGGCTATCAGTGGCTATCAATATAGATTTATAAATAGTGATCAACTTTGAAAGAAAACCAACAACTTTGATTACCACAGCAGCTATCACTAATCATATCCTTTATCATGGCTATCAATGACAACAGATACCAGTCGCTACCACTGATAGACTTTCATCAATTAAACCTTGAAATATTAACACTTAAGGCTATCGATGATAGACTTCTATAACTGGTTATCACCTTTGAAGGAAACTCGATATATAGATATCACCTAAGTTTTATCACCGATATCACTAATATCACTCATATTGTGGTTATCAGTGATAGCTTCTTTTACTGATAGCATCATTGATAAGATGTTATCAATGATCTCACTAATATCATGCTATCGGTGATAGTTCTCTATTACTAATAATGTGCTATCAGTGATAGCTTCTATCACATATAACGTGCTATCGGGTAGCTTGTATCACCGATAACGTGCTATCAAGTAGCTTCTATCATTGATAATATGCCATTAATATTAGCTTCTATCATTAGTAACATGCTATTAGTATTAGCAGTCATAGCCACTGAACACCTTTTTGCTCATTTCTTGCCCTTCCCAAATATTTATAAGTCCCTTTTCTTTTCGATGATAGCTTCTATCACTGATAAACATGCTATTAGTTATAACTTCTAGACATTCCATTTACATTTTAGTTTGAGATTCAAATTCATTAATTAAATTCACTAAGTTGGCTATCAATGATAGATTTTTATATGTGGCTACTAACTATGAAAATATAAGCTATGAATGATAGAAAATACTAGTGACTATCACTGATAGACTTTCATTTGCTATTTATATTTATTATTTGTTATAATAATCAAACTTGATGATTGGCTAGTTGGTGTTAAGTCACTTATGAATTGAGTATTTTCAAATCGTGGGTACGAAACACTGCCTCATAATTCTTGTGAAAAAAAAAAGGAAGAAGAAAAGATTCAAATAAATGAAAGAAAAAATTTTAAAATAAGATAAAGACAAGAAGCAAAAACTGAATAAATGAAAGAAAATTCAATAGAAAAAAAGGAAGAAAAAACCGGAGAAGTGAAAGAAAAATTAAAAAAAGAAAAGGAAGAAACAGAAATTGGGAGAAAGAAAAAAAAATGATAAAAAAAAAAAAGGGAAGAAGCAAAAATCAGAGAAAGAAAAAAATAAAAAATAAAAAATAAAAAAAGAGAATAAGCAAAAAGGAAAGAAGCAAAAATCGGATAAAGGAAAGAATAAAATAAAATAAAAAGAAAAGGAAGAAGTAAAAACAGGAGAAAGAAAATAAAATAAAATAAAAAATAAAAAATAAACGAAAGGGAAAAAGCAAAAACTAGAGAAAGAAAAGAAAATTAAAAATGAAAAAAAGAAGGGAAGAAGCAAAAATAGAAGAAAGTAAAGAAAATAAAAAGACTAAAAAAAAGTGTGCAACAAGAAAAGACAAGGGGGCGAAATTAGAAATTAAAAAAAAAATCAAAGATTGACTAGTCAACTCATACATATTTGCAAATATTTTAAAGATGTAATATATTTTTAGATTTTTTCTCTTATTCTACTACCTATTACAAATATCCTTTATTGTTGGGAATGATGCCCTAAACTCTCATATCTTGTAGTTTGTAAACACAATTTTGAATAAACGCTTGTGATGTATAATATATGATATTTTCTTCACTTATTGTCTTTGAACATTGGATGTTTTCTTTGTTTTACTACAAACCAATAACTAAAATCCCTGGTTGTCATAATGTAACTTAAACATGTATGTGGAGACATACAAGTGCATCATGTCTTAAGTGATAACCAAAATGGTCTGTAGTATATGAATATAGGAGGGAAACCTTATCCTAGTAACGCTACAGATGTAGCCCGCTTTGTAGAATAGTTACAAGTATTATGACTTGCTACAGATGGTCTTGATCCTAATAATTCATGTGGGACATGTGAGCGGGGGCGTCCTATACAAAGATTTTGTATAAGACCTGACCATGAAGTGTCAAAGTCTCGTTACTTAACGTCGTTCATGACAGAGACTTCACTTCCTCCTTGTGTTAAACTCCTCATTTTGTCCAAATTATCACCCAAAACTTTGATTATACTTAAAATACTCAATAGGTGTAAAATAAACAAATAAACTCATGAATGTAACGACGTTCAATAAAAGAAGCTTGCTTTCAGATGATTTGTGAGAATAGTCTTCACTTTAAGAAGCAATTTAAGATATGCAAGAATGACATTGTTAGGTCTAGAGAATGGAAAAGAATACCAACACCATCATGTGTTTAATTTAGATTTCAAATTCTGGGCCTAGGGCTTGAAACTTAAATCTTTATTTGGGAGTAACAAAAAAGGGAAGTTGTAAGCTTGGTTTTTTAAACCCTTTTTTAAATTGTATTTCAGTTTGGGTTAATTAAATCTCTAATTTGATACAATCGATTTTAAAGTAAAATTGTAATTTATCATAAATAATAGATCATTTATTATTTTCAAACAAGGGGGTTTTCAAAAATAAAAAAATAAAGGAAATTATTTACACAAAATAGCAAAATTTTAATTTTCTTTGATAGAGGCTGATAAAGGTTGATAGAGTCTATCATTATCTATTAGTGATAGAAACTGACATAACTCTATCCCTGATAGACTCTGATAGAAGTCTATTAGTGTCTATCATTTTTTTTTTTTTTTTGCTATTTCTGTAAATAGTTTGTCATTTTTCCTATTTGTGAAAATTTCCCTTCCAAGTATCTAAATAATACATAACTCCCAAACGAAAATTATTAAAACAATTAAAAGATGTGGAAATAAAGTTGCCCATAGCCTAGGACAGAACTAGCCTTATGAAATTGTAACTTAACCTTATATGAATTTGTGTTTCAAAAGAAAAGAAATTGCTTATATGTAGTTATGCCTCCTTCACATGACGTTCTTGATCCACCATTGCCTTTACCAATAAAGTGTATCTTCCTTTTCGATAATTCAATTTTAGAAACTTGAAAGTTGAATGTGTTTGGCTTAAAAAGAAATCCTATATTGGGAGATATTCTAAGCATTCTCCACGAAAACGGTAAGGAGTCCTGTTGAAATTGTCAAGGCCCACAAAAAGAGGAGTGGAAAAAAAAAAAGGGGTGAAGGTTTCTTTTTCCTTTTTCTCATTTTTTCTTTTTTCTCTTCAATTTAACTTTTCTTTTTTTTTTTCAATTTCCTTTAATGTCTCAAAATATTTGGATAAAATTTTTGAAAGAATAAGATCAGGTTTAAAATATTAAATATTAATAAAACGAAATATTACTTTTCCAAAATTCTAAATTTTTTTATTAAAATCTTCTTATCCTTCCTGAATTATTATTCACTCATAAAATTTCATTTCAAGGGACACTAATTTTAAATTTACTCAAGTACATTGCTCCTAGAGTAATACCACGGGAACCAAGAACTAAACAGTCAAATGAACATACAAATAACGAAAAAATGAAAAGAAAAGAAGAAAATAATTATGAAGTTGAATAAGATTTATAGTACAACAAGATTGATTTTCTTTTTGGTGAATACTAAACCTTTAAATTTCATTAAATTCCATTTAAGAGAAATAAGATAGAACAAAAAGGATGTAGATAATTTTCATTTTCTTTTCCCTTCTATTCAGTGCAATAACACATATGGAGGTATGAACATTATGTAAACATCCAACTTCAAGAAAAGAAGTTACATGTCAATTATTTATATTTACTCATATTTTGTTGATGAGGCCACTTAAACATACAAAAAAAAAACTTTACAAAACCCAAGACCTTAAATTGATCCAAACCAACCCTTTATAATAATGGAGCAATGTATTTTTGGTGCATAGTTATTTCCACTTATGAATCAAAACATCTTTATGATTAGTGTTGTCTTTCAAATAAATTCCATCATCTTTAGCAAGTCAAATGTAGTTAGAATCATAGCACATATTAAAGAGTCAAACTGATGTGCTCCAGTCTTTGGATTTGCAATGAATAGATAGGATTTGGCCATTGTTTAGCCCATTCACAACGTGGATCTGCCATTTTGCAAGTTCCACGGCCTTGGTCTCATCCAGCATTGCCAAACACAACACAAACAACAACACCACACACTGCTTGGTCATACATCTTATTTCCATTTGGTTCATCATATTGCACTTGGAAAACAACTTTGAGATTTTTTAAAAAAATTTGGGATGTAGCATGACCATTAGTGTAATGGATTTTTATACAATCCCGCTTGGACAAAAAATCTATATAAGTCAATACTATTAAGAGAAGTTAGTTATAAAATAACAACATTTTTGGATAGGGATGTGTTTGTTTCACTAGAATATCGTGTTTGTTATAAAATAGCAATGTAACTGTTATGGCAATATACGAAAAAAATAGGCAACTAGTTTTCTTTAGATTTTTATACGTTCTTATGAGACTTTTTTTAAAGGAGGGAAAGTTTCAAGAATTTAATTTATAAAAAGATTATGTATTTTTCATTCTCTCCACGAAATATGATTCTCATTCCAATTTTGTGTTCTTCATTTCTCTTTGATTGGTTAAGATTGATACATAATATATCTGTAGTAAGGAGAGTTTAGCTGTTGGTCTTTAGTGGAGAGCCTTTAACGGATAGTGGATCCCGTGACTAAAGAGTTTAGTCTATTATTCACGTACCGTTGGAGCTTCGAGCTACAGGTCCATAAGGTCCCCTTGTAGCTCAATGGATTCAGTTGAGGATCAGTTCTTGGTGTTGATTTCAAATGTTCAAATTGACAATAGGTATTTTAATTATATATGATATAATCGGTATGATGTATGAGATACATCTAGTGGAGGATTGATGTAAATTAGATTTACATTAAGTACCATGGAATAGAAAAAGAACTATGGTTTATATGTTTCATGAGATGAAATATTAAAACTATAGGTTATAAATATAGTATGATAAGTTGGTTATCATTTATATTTATAATAATATTAGTTATTGGATAATTAATTCTTTTTCTTTAATAACCAATTGAGTGGGTGGTTATTAGTGATTCATGGTAACCGTGAGTTAAAAGGAAAATTGTTTTCCTAATTTTTAGTAACTTTTGGCAAAAATTGTTTTTGAAATTTCTCTAGCAAAAAGAAAACTCACGGCGCATGTCAACTAAATACGGATTTACTAAGCGACAGTGTATTTTAGTAAACGATCATGTAGTGTTTTGTAGGCGATAAACATTAAGTTAAACAATGAACTAAATGATCGCTTAGCTTTTACTAAACAATCGCTTAGCTTTAGCTAAACGATTGGGCATCGACCTATGCGATAGGTTTCAGCCATCTCCCACTTGCCCAATCGTGTACACGATTGTTCATTCCTCATTCGTCTGCCTCATTCCAAGTCCGAATAGAGCCCACCCTATAGATTCTCACACAGAGAATACCAAGGTAACCTTCTTAGTGGTGTCATACTCAACTCGACACTGTCGAGGTTTTGTGGTGGCCATTCGTGTTCATGCTGGAGTGTTCTTGACCAAAGTGATCACCGAGGACGAGTGCGAAGTGTTCGTTTAGTGTTGTGGTCGTGGTGTTCGAGCGTTCGAGGTTGTTAGGTTCGAGCGTTCATGAGCAAGGAGCGTGGAGACTAGTCTACAAATGTTTGTAACTTTTGCCTTGTTCATTTGTAGTTATCATGCTGTAATTTCTATATCGATTACATAACTATTATGTATTGTTTACAACTGTAAAGGTAATGTTCATTCATGATTGTAATTTGGAATGATCTTTTTTCCGCTGCTCATGAAAATCTTGAGTTTGATTTCCTTTAATTGGTATCAGAGTCAGATTGTTCTGATATTCCAAATTACAACTCTGTTTTGAACTCGTTTTACAGTCGCGGTGGGTTTCTGCATTGTGGTTAATCGTTTTTTGCATTTATGGTTGGGTTGATGAATGTTTTGGGTATTATTTCTTTTTGTTAAGCTTTCTGGTATTACAAAGTGTTAATTTGTAAGGACCCTTGTGTTTTTGGGTGTAATTAACTTTACAATCAAGTTTGTAATTCAAAGAGTTTGAGTTAGTCGAGTCATTCGTGATGAAGCTTCGAAACATGGAGATGTGGTTCTCAACGAAGAAGAAGACCAAGCATTGGTCGTATCGTGTAGCTTAAGGTAAACGATCGTTGGGATTTAACTAAGCGATCATTTAGATTTTTCTAAACGATCGTGTAGTATTTTCGAAATGATCGTTTAGCTAATGCTAAGCGATGGGGTAAATCATTTACTCTATTGCATAGCGTTGGTGGCGCGATCGCGTAGGCATTGGAGGTAGACAATCATAGTGGGAGCATGTGATGCTCGTCGTTTAGTAAAAGGCACGCACTAGACGATCGTGTAGTTAGCAAGCTTCATCGCTTTGTTACTACCTACACGATTGTGCGTATGCGATACGGAGGCGCTAGCTAAGCGATCGCCTAGGCGATGGTGCTTCACAACATCGTAGTCGTTTAGACGATCGCGGAAGGCAGGCGTTGTGTGGAGTGCGCTAAGTGATCGTTTACTTCAGGCTTCATCGCTTTGTAAAAGGTACGCGATCGTGTAGTAATAGCTAACAATCGTTTAGATTTTTCTAAACGATCGTGTAGTATTTGCTAAACGAATGTTTAGCTCTGGAAGCGCTGGTAAGCGATAGAGCAAAGCGTTTGTTTTATCGTGTACACGATCGCGGGGAGCTTAGTACACAATGGTTGGAGACGCGATGCTTTGCCCGAGTGGTTCAAGACCCGGTTCGCCTGTTTGAACCGAAGAGTTCTTGTCTTTGTAATATTTAGCTTTCCCTTTGTGATTTTAAGGTAATTTCACCTGGTTCATCAACATTGGTTTATTATGCATGTGATGTATGGTGTTTATATGCCAAAGTGTTTGAAATATAGTTCAAAACCCACCTTAGGTTGTGCAATTATTCATGCACCATGTATTATAATTGTTATAATCGAGCATGAAGAAATTACTTGATAGCATGCGCATGCATCATAAAATATAAGAGTTATATTTTGCATGCAGAACATTATCATGCATCATCCTTTTATTGTAAATGTTATAGTCTAAGGGTAAAAGAAGTAGCAATGAATGGACAATGCATTGAGCATGACACTTAGGCTGTTAATAAGCATTATGAATGTCTTGCATGTGTTAGCTTAACATTGTGGATGTTTCTGTTTATAAGTGTTATAAAGGAAATTAGACCTAAAATCAATAAGAAAGAATTGCATGCGGACTTAGTGTGAACTCAAGTTTTTTAAAAGGGTTTTAAAATTGGATTGGGATAGACCTAAGTTCAAGTGGTTTTAAAGAGTTTAGTAACCTAGATTAATCTTTTGAAATCGGTTTAATAGGATTAAATTGGTTGAAATAAAAGGTTAAATTTGTTATAAACCTATCTATAAGGGACCTTTTGTCTAATGCGGGTTCTGGCTAGGCTGGGGTTCTTCAGTTGACGAAAACCCCTATCTGATCATGGTGGAGAGTATATGGACCTCCATTCCAAAATTATATGATAGAACATGGGATTGCGTCCCAACTCTTGGCCCTAGGTACACCTCAACAGAATGGTGTATCAGAAAAGAGAAACAGAACCTTGTTGGACATGGTTCGGTCTATGATGAGTTATGCTCATCCTCCAGACTCGTTTTGCGGTTATGCAATGGAGACAACATGTTATATCCTGAACAATGTTACCTCGAAGAGTGTTTTTGAAACACCTTTTGAGTTATGGAGAGGCTGTAAAGGTAGTTTACGCCACTTCAAGATTTGGGGTTGTCAAACATATGTGCTAGCGACGAACCCAAAGAAGTTGAAACCGCGTTCGAAGGTTTGCCTCTTTGTAAGCTACCCCAAGGAAACGAGAGGTGGATACTTCTATGATCCGAGTGAGAACAAAATGTTTGTTTCTACAAATACTATCTTATTGGAAGAAGACCACATGAGGAATCATATGCCACGGATTAAGCTTGTTTTACGTGAGAACTCAAGTGAGACTGAGACTGCTGAGGGTTCAACAAGAGTTGTTGAACATACCGACAGATCAATAAGAGTTGTTCAGGTCGGAACGTCTAGTCAACCAGTTGAAACTGCCTTGACATAGTGGGAGGGTTATGAAACCACCACATCGCTACATGGGTTTTACTGAAGTCCAAAATGTCATTACGAATGATGGGGTCGAGGATCCGTTGTCTTTTAAGAAAGCAATGCATGATGTTGACAAAGATGAATGGGTTAAAGCCATGAACCAGAAAATGGAGTCTATGTTCTTCAATCACGTCTGGGAGCTTGTTGATCCACCTGATAGGGTAAGATCTATTGGGTGTAAATAGATCTTTAAGCAAAAAAAAAGGTATAGATGGAAATGTGCAAACCTTTAAGGCTAGACTCGTGGCAAAGGGTTATACCCAAGTCGAGTGAGTTGACTATGAGGAAACTTTCTCACCTATTGTCATGCTCAAGTCTATCAGGATTCTCCTGTCCATAGCCACATTTTATGATTATGAAACATGGAAAAAGGACGTCAAAACTTCCTTTCCTAATGGTAATATTGAGAAGACCATCCATATGACTCAACCAAAGTGGTTCATAGTTCCAGATCAAGAGTAAAGGGTTTGCAAGCTTAATAGGTCCATTAATGGGCTGAAACAAACATCTAGATCTTGGAACATCAGATTTGACACTGATGTCAAATCGTTTGGCTTTGATCAGAACGTTGATGAGCCTTGTGTTTACAAGAAGATCATCAACAGCTCAATAGCTTTCCTAGTACTGTATGTGGATGATATCATACTCATTGGGAATGATGTAGGGTATCTGACTGACATTAAGAAATGGCTTGCTGCCCAGTTCCAAAAGAAAGATTTGGGTGAGGCACAGTATGTTCTAGGGATCCAGATTATTCAAGACCGCAAGAACAAACAGTTAGTCCTATCTCAAGCATTGTACATTGATCAAATGTTGATCAGGTACAGGATGCAAGATTCCAAGAGGGGTTTATTACCCTTCAGGCATGGAATTGTTTTGTCTAAGGATCAATGTTCTAAGACACCTCAAAAAGTTGAGGAGATGAGACGGATTCCCTATGCTTCTGTTGTAGGAAGCTTGATGTATGCAATGTTGTATACCAGTACGGATTGTCAGTCGGTATCAGTCCAATCTAGGATTTGAGCACTGGACGGCGGTCAAGACGATCCTTAAGTATCTTCAGAAAACGAGCGACTACATGCTTGTGTATGGAGATAAGGATTTGATCCTTACAGGATACACGGACTCTGACTTTCAGACCGATAGAGATTCTCGCAAATCGACATTGAGGTCAGTATTTTCTCTGAATAGAGGGGCTGTAGTCTGGCGAAGCATCAAGCAAGGATGCATCATAGACTCTACCATGGAAGCTGAATACATAGCGGCTTGTGAAGCAGCTAAAGAGGCTGTTTGGCTGAAGAAGTTCCTTTCAGATTTGGAAGTTGTTCCAAATATGGATTTGCCTATCACTCTTTATTATGATAACAGCGGGTGTGGCAAATTCAAAGGAACCTTGGAGTCATTTTCGGGGTAAGCACATAGAACGAAAATATCACCTGATCTGGGAGATTGTGTATCACGGTGATGTGATAGTCACAAAGATTGCATCGGAGCACAACGTTGCTGATCCCTTTACAAAGGCCCTCATGGCTAAAGTGTTCGAGGGTCACTTGGAGAGTCTGGGTCTGTGGGACATGTGGCATCTTGTCTAGGAAAAGTGGGAGATGATATTGGTATGCCCTAGTTTATTGTATATTGTACATCTTTATATTCTATTGTACATTAGTCTTCTGAGTCATTAGGACAAGTGGGTGATTGTTGGGATTGGTGTCCTAATTCTCCCAGAGTCTCGTCGTTTTATAAAGATACACATTGTTTAATGAATAAAATAAGTGTTATTTAATTTTGGCATTTACTCATATCCAATAAACAAAGTTCCTTGGTTATCTTATGTGAACTTAAGCATGTATATGTGATATACAAGCGGATCATGCCTTAAGTGATAACTTAAATAAGTTTGTAGTATAAGGATTAAGGTGGGATACCTGATCCTAGTGACACTACGAATACGGCCCACTTTATAGAGGTTTGCAAGTGTTGTAAACTACTACATATGGTAGATCCTGACCATTAATGTGGAGACGTGCGAGCGGGGGTGTCCTATACAAAGAGTTTGTATAAGATCTGGACCACGAGATGACTAGACTCTATATATAACGCCGTTGATACTAGAGACTTGCATCTCACCTAAACGACCATAGGTGACATGACCTCAATTCTAAGTGTTTTGGGAACTCCTACCTTTGAAGGCGATCCTTTGATTAGTATGGGTGAGAGTGGCCAGATTGCCAGCTCAACATGCCTACCTTTTTGGGGACTTGTCTGATTTGGGAGCTGGGAACTCAATCCACAAGATGGAATTCACTCCTTTCCCGAAGCAGGGATAAGTAGAGAGATTGCTCATTTAAGGGCTGATTCTGGGGCTTGAACATAGTGGCCACAACTTCTCTTTGAAAGAGAGGACGCAGTCATAGTAGGACTATGACTTATGTTCATTAGAGGGATCAGTGGTACTTAAGGAGTTAGATGTAACTACAGGGGCACAACGGTTATTGGCCCAGTTGTACTTACGAGCAATTTGTGAAGGGTTGTCGCACTTCTGATTGGTTAAGATGGACACATAATATATATATGGTAAGGAGAGTTCAGCTGTCGGTCTTTAGTGGAGTGCCTGGTAGTTAACGGATGGTGGATCCCATGACTAAAGAACTTAGTCAGTTATTCACATACTGTTGGAGCTTCGAGCTACAGGTCCATAAGGTCCCCTTGTTAGCTCAATGGATTCAGTTAAGGATTAGTTATTGGTGTTGTTTTGAAATATTTAAATTGACAAGAGGTATTTTGATTATATATAATATAATCGGTGTGATTTATGAGATATATCTTGTGGAGGATTGATGTAAATGAGATTTACATTAAGTATCATGGAATAGAAAAAGAACTATGGTTTATATGTTTCATGAGATGAAATATTAAAACTATAGGTTATAAATATAGTATGATAAGTTGGTTATCATTTATATTTATAATAAAATTAATTATTAGATAATTAATTCTTTTTCTTTAATAACCAATTGAGTGGGTGGTTATTGGTGATTTATGGTAACCGTGAGTTAAAAGGAAAATTGTTTTTCCTAATTTTAGTAACTTTTGACAAAAAAATGTTTTTGAGATTTCTCTCGCAAAAAGAAAACTCAAGGCGCATGTCAAGCAAATACGGATTTACTAAGCGATAGCATGTTTTAGTAAATGATCGTGTAGTTTTTTATAAGCGACAGCAATTGAGCTAAACGATCGCATAGCTTTAGTTAAACGATTGGGCATCGACCTATGCGATAACCATAGTTCTTTTTCTATTTTATGCGATAACGATAACCAACTTACCATATTATATTTATAACCTATAGTTTTAATATTTTATCTCATGAAACATACAAACCATAGTTCTTTTTCTATTTTATGGAACTTAATGTAAATCATATTCACATTAATCAACCAATTATATCATATATAATTGAATTTCCTCATGTTAATTTGAACACTTCAAATCAACCCCAAGAAATTATTTTCAACTTGAATCCATTGAGCTACTAAGGGGAACTTATGGACCTGTAGCTTGAAGCTCCAAAAGTACATAAATAACTTACTAAACTCTTTAGTCACGGGATCTACCATTCGTTAACTGCCAGACACTGATAACGGGCAGAAATGCACGTTATTATAGCGCAAAGATATAGAACAATGTGGGAATGCGATGGTAAAAAAACTGCAAAATCGTGTCCGAAAGCATTAAATTGAGAATATTGCAATCGCATGTGCCCATCGCATTAAAGCAACTAATTTGCTTATTTTGTGCAGGAAAATGTGTTGGCGCAAATAAAAATGCGATCCAAGGAATTCGATTCCCGATCGCATTGGAAGATTGCGACCGCAAAGTCTTGCGATCGTATGCACTCGCGAAAATTCACTCAAGAAGGTGGTCGTATAAAGACGGCGCATCAAGGTGAAAGCATAATAAATCATGATGGGACGGAAAGCTAATGACGGTCGAATCCGAATTACTTGACAAGCCGTTAACGACATAGTGTAGCAAGTACATTCAACTTTTCGGTGACCATTAATCGGCGCATCAGACAGAAGATTTAATGACATCCCATCATTTCAATCATTTGAGAGAAAAGCCTTTTCATCTTGAGCTCTATAAATACAGAAGGGCACCATCATTAAAGGGTTCCAGTTCGACACAGTTCGGACATAGTTCTGAGTTCGAATTCTACAGTTCGCCATATACATAGAAGATAGATCATAGATAGTCATAGTTTGTAATTCTTATACTTAGAATGTGGAGGCGAGCAAAGAGAAGAAGACGTCGAGAGATCACTCCTAGGTAGCTCGAAAGATTGCTGGGAGGCACTGCAAACGGAGAGAGGGCCGACACTTGCGAAAGCAAGAACATTCTTCTTGGCAGAGTAGAGTAAAAGACAGTGTAAAAGCCTCGGGAAGCAAGACATTGCTACCGGGCTTCTTATCCCTGCTTTCCATTATTGTTCTGTATTCTGACTTTATTTATAAAATGGAATCTGCATCTCCACATCTGTTCAATCTCTTCACATTTCGCATGAGTAGCTAGATTTCTGAATGGGTTGAGAAGCACTTAGCTAGCATGACCTAAGATCTTCACATTATTCGATCATCTTGTCTTATATGCGTCCTTCACCCTTTGGAGATACTTGAGAGAGTAGTCTAAAAAAAGAACCTAGACTTGAGAGAGTTAGGTTAGAATCTAGACTTGAGAGAGTCAGATTAGAACTACATAAGCAAGAAATAGAAACTTAGAGATAAGTTCTATTTGCTATTATGCATCGTATGCACCCTAGAAATAGGACATGATAGTATGCGGTCACCTTGTGTATGTGTGTAGCATTCATCATCACATAGACAATAATAGAGGCTTAGACATAAGTCCTATCGACACTATCGTATGCATCGCATGCATCCTAGAAATAGAAACTATGACATTTGCATTGAGGGATGACATGTTGTTGTGTGTGTGTAGCATGATCACATAACTTGAACACAATCTTAGGAAGTGTTAGCTAAATCCCTTCTCAATCCGTTCCCCGTATACTCATTGTAACTTTCATTGTCATCAACTCATTACTCAATTCTGCCGCATAGGATTTATACTTAAAACAATACACCAACCAAAATTATTCGTTTTTGCCATCGCAAAGGAATCAAAATTTACTAACGCATAATATTTAGTAGTCCTTGTGTTCGACCCTGGACTTACCAGGCAACCTAGTAGGATTTATACTTGGGTTTTACTAAGAAAACTTGATGTGCAACGCATAATTCACCACCGTAATTTCAGACCATTATTTCATCGCATTCACAATGCATCAAACACTCCACTAAAGACCAACAGCTGCACTCTCCTTACTACAGATATATTTTGTGTCCATATCAACCAATCAACAATGTGATAACCCTTCACAGATCGCTCGTAAGTACAGCTGGGCCAATTTACCATTTTGCCCAAGTAGTTACATCTAACTCCTTAAGTATTACTGATTCCTCTAATGAACGTAAGTCACAGTCCTACTATGATTGAGTCCTCTCTTCGAAAGAGAAGCTGTGGCCACTATGTTAAAGACCCAGAATTAGTTCTTAAGGGAGCAATCTATCTACTTACCCCTACTTCGGGGAAGGAGTGAATTCCATCTTGTGTAACTGAGTTTCTAGCTCCTAGATCAGACAAATCCCCAAAAAGGTAGCCATGTTGTCACTCTCACCCATACTAATCAAAGGATCACCCTCAAAGACAGGAGTTCCCAAAACATTTAGGATTAAGATCATGTCACCTATGGTCGTTTAGATGAGATGTTAGTCTCAATATCAACGGCGTTATATAAAGAGACTAGTCATCTCGTGGTCTGGTCTTATAGAAACTCTTTGTGTAGGACACCGTTACTCACATGTCTCCACATGAATGGTCAGGATCATATTATCTGTAGTAGTTCACAACACTTGTAAACCTCTACAAAGCGGGTCGTATTCGTAGTGTCACCAGGATAAGGTATCCCTCCTTAATCCTTATTTAATCCTTATACTACAGACCTTTTAGGTTATTACTTAAGGCATGATCCACTTGTATATCTCATATACATTCTTAAGTTTACATAAATAACCACGGATCTTTGTTTATTGGATATGAGTAAATGCAAAATAAAATAACTCTTATTTTGTTCATAACAATGTGTACAATTTTTACAAACTACGAGACCCCGAGAGAATTAGGACACCAATCCCAACATAGCTAAGACATACTGACTTAAATCAGGTTGTTCACTTGCTATCTCCTCATGTTCCCCTACATCCTCTTCAGTTTCCCCTATGTCACTAGGTTGGCTAGACTCTATTGGCTGCTCAGTGGGTAACCCGACCTCAAAACCTGTGTTGGATGACTCTCCTTCATCCTCAAGCTTTTTCTCCTTTTGCATAAACATCTCCTCTTCCCTAAAGGTGATGTCTCTGCTCACTATGAACTTTCTCTCAACCAGATGCCAATTTTAAACCACTTGACATCCTCTATAAAGCCTACAAACATGCACTTGACTGCTCTGACCTTTAACTTTCCCTTATTTTGGTATACAAATGCTACATATCCAATAGGTTAGGAGGATGATTAGTCCACTTTTCCTCATGGGTAAGCAACTCTAAAGATGTGTAAGGGCACCTATTCAAGGTGTACAATGTATAGACTGCAGCTTCTACCCAATAATTTTTCCCCTAAGATAGCATCAGAGAGCAAACACCTAATCCTTTCCGTTATAGTTCTATTTAACTTCTCAGCAACCCCATTTTGTTGAGTGTATACCTCACTGTTCTATGCCTAGTTATATCATTCTCACTACAAACTTTATCAAAGTATTCATTGCAAAACTCAAGCCCATTATCGGTTATAAAGTATTTTAACGTTTTAGATGTTTGATTTTCTATCATGGCTTTCCATTCCTTAAACTTCCCAAAAACTTGGTCCTTAGTTTTAAGAAAGTATATCTAACTCTTCCTAGAAAAGTCATCTATAAAGGTTAGAAAATACCTTTAGCCACTAAGGCTTAGTGTAGGAGATGGTCCCTATAGGTTAGAATGGACATAATCCAATGTTCCATTGGTGGTATGCTGAGATTTTGTAAAACTTTGTCTAGTTGCTCTACCTAGAATGTAGTGTTCATAAAAGGAAAGGTGCTCACTGATACCTTTGGGCAGTATTCCTTGCTTGGACAGTGCTTGCATTCTTTTTTCACTAATATGGGATAGTCTTTTGTGTCACAAGTCAGCCTCTATTAAGCTTGCTATTGAAACTGTGTACACACTCGTCATCATCTCTACTTCTCTCACAATATAAAGGTTATTGACCTTTTCGCGAACTAGCACAACCTTAGAATTTTTCATAACCCCAAGAACTCCACATTTTCCTCTGCATTCACACCCAATGGAGTCTAGCATGCCCACAGATATCAAGTTTCTCTTGAGCAAAGGTACATGTCTCACATTTCTTAGAAGCTTGATTGATCCATCCTTTAGCTTCAAGGATACTGAACCAACCGCTTTGGTCTTACAGGCTTAATTGTTTCCCATGTAGACAGATTCTTGATAACTTGTAGAAATACAAGTTATTTATACTATTTTATTTAAATATTGCGGCAAAAAGAAAGAAAAGTTGCGTCGATAGTATAGAAATTGGCTAAGAAATGCGAGCATTATAAAATGTCGCCAATACACCCACTAACACCATTGCGATGGTAGAATATAGTTTTTCAATTTCTGTTTTGACAAGGTGAATGGGGGAAGTCGTTCATAGTAAGTGGGTGAAGGAAATGTGTCAACATTGTTCTACGGTCTCCACCATTAGTTTGAACCGTTAGATTCTTATGTTGCGCCTGCTGTCATTTTTCATGCGGCACTAGCTAGTCGTTAACCGCAATGATCCCTACGGAGGGTTGTAACATAGGATTCGAAACAACCCAGGCTTCAGTAAAATGAATAGGGTCTTATAGTTTCGTCTTGGGTATTGTCTTCTATTTCGAAGGCATACTCATACCATTTTGTAAGATCTAAAAATGGTGGGTCTACATTTACAAGACTTACTAAGTGTTAGTAATGATCTTGACCGAAAACGATAACTAAATGACTAGCGGAATATAAGTTATTCTGGAGATAGTATTTCGTCAAGAACTGTATTGCTTTTGTGAAGGAATTCTTGACTACCCCACGGTAGCATTTGTTCTAAATCACTTAAGTATCGTTGCAAAAATAATGATTATAGGTACATTATCACTTTGCTAAAACTTGATTGGATTTAAAAGTAATTCACTTATAAAATGTGTTTATAATTTCAGAATGACGAGTTCTATTATACAATTGTTGGGTTCGGACAAACTGATCGGGGACAATTATGTAAACTGGAAATCAAATTTGAATACAATACTCACGATAGACGATTTGAGATTTGTCTTAACGAAGGAATGTCCTCCCATTCCTAGCTCAAATACCAAGCGAACTATTCGGGAAGCGTTTGATAAATGGATCAGGGCTAATGATAAAGCCCGTGCTTATATTTTCGCCAGCCTATTAGACATTTTGGCAAAAAAAAAAAACGATGGTATGAACACTACCAAAGAGATTATGGAATCTCTAAGAGCGATGTTTCGACAGTCGTCCTTCACCTTGAGGCATGATGCTGTCAAATACGTTTACAATAGTCGCATGAAAGAAGGGACTAATGTTCGTGAACATGTCCTGGACATGATGGTCCACTTTAATGTGGCTGAAGTGAACGGTGCTATGATGGATGAGAGAAATCAAGTTGGCTTTATTCTAGAATCTCTTCCAAAGAGTTTTCTGCAATTTTGTACCAATGCCTTGATGAATAAAATTGAATACAACTTGACAACTCTACTTAATGAGCTACAGGCTTTTCAAACCATGTTGAGAACTAAAGATCTCAGTACCAGAAGTAAATATTGCTTCTACTGAAAAGAGAGGAATGTCCTCCAAGCTTGAAATTGCCTCGTCTTCGCAGACTAAAAGTATTTAAGCGAAGAAAGACAAAAGGAAAGGGAAAAAGCCTGCTGGTAAGAAGAGCAAGAAAACTGCTGCAGAGAAAAGGAAATGTTTCCATTGCAACGAGCTAAGGCACTAGAAGAGAAATTGCCCTAAATATCTTGCAGAGAAGAGAGCAAAGAAAAGCAAACAGACTGCTTAGATCCTGGAGATCGTTTGCTCAACTCATCCAGTAGGAGAAGTTGCTGTAAATTACCTAATCTTTTGTTAAATCTTGTAATGAATCGTTTGTACATATTTTTTGTTATGAATGAAATGTTTTTTCAAGAAAATATGTTTGTTCTATCTAATAGCAACTTCTGTTAAGAATCAAATTGCTAATAGCCATCAATAAATATTCAGATATTTAAATGACTAAGATCGAAGTATAATGAAATTAAGATTTCTAGCTCTGACTGTTAACAAGAGTTGTTAAGGCAGGTCAGACCATCTTAATCAGGAAGTTGAGAGTACCTCAATGTAGTGGGAGGAAAATGTTTTTCCTAGTCATTATTGAGAAAAAGATGAATTCCCCATAAGAAACCTATTTGTATACTAATATGTTTACAATGATTCTCTCGGCTAAAGTGTTTAAGAATCATCTAGTAAGACTAGAAATACCAGAGGTTAATAACCTAGGGCAAGTGGGAGAAATATCAGGTATGAGATACCAAATGGTAAAACCATGGGTATGGGATGCCCTAGTTTATTGTATTTCTCTATAAAACTCAGTCTTATATATCGGATATATAAGTTATCATTGGAGTTTTAGTCTAAGTGGGAGTTTATTGAGTTTTATGTCCTAAAACTCGTGGTTTGTAAACATTAGAACTTATTCTGAAAATTCGATAAAGTTGTTGAACATATTGTTTTTTTTTTTTTAGAAATCCAAGAAAACTAAGTCCTTGACTATTATATGAGTACTTGAACTTTATGTGGAGACATACAAATGGATCAGCTTCGAGTAAATAGTCAAAATGATCTATAGTGTATGAATAAAGTTGGGTACCTTATTCTGGTAACACTATTGGATGCGGCCTACTCTGTAGTTGTTACAAAGAGTTGTAAAGTGCTACATACGAAGTGATCTTAATTTTTGCATGTTGAGACATGAGGAGTGGGGGTGTCCTGTGCAAAGGAGTTTTGTGCAAGATCGGACCACGAAACCTGTCACTCTTACTTTATAACGTTGTTTACTATTTAAGACTGACTATTTCGAAGCGATGACCTAGGTAACTTAACCTTAATCTTGAGCGAACTATGAACTCCTGTTTGTTTGGGATTATCCTTTGATCTGCAAACGGTGAGAGTAGACCAATTTCCTCTGCTCAATAAGCTTACCATTTTGGGGATAAGACCGAATGAATAACTGGGATCATAGGGTGCAAGAGGGGAATTCACTCCTAACCGATTAGGGTTAGTAGAGAGGTTTTTCCCTTCAAATGCTGATTTTGGGTCTTGAACAGAGGCCTCACCCTCTCATAGGCCTGAGAGGGATTCGATTTGTTGATTGAATCACAAATCAATTGTTCATTAGGGGCTCAGTAGAACTTAAGGAACAAGAGGCAATTATGGGGGTAAAACAGAGATTCGATCCAGCCATTATTACGAGCAACTTGTGAAGGGTTAACTTACTAATCATGGTTATATCGAGTGGACATAATATATCTACAGTAAGGAGAGTTCAGCTATGAGCTTTAATGGAATCATCCATTAGTTAACGAATGGGGGTTAGATCGGTCTAATGAGTTTAGCCGATTAATCTCGGATCGTTGGAGCCCATGATCTGTAGGTTCGCGAGATCCCCCTACTAGCTCGTAAATGGGTACGCTTTAGGGTAGCTTGAGAAATTAATTTGAAACGTTCAAATTAAACGGAACAAGAGAATAAATATTTAAATATATAAAGATGATTATTGTGCTAAAATTAATTTAATATTTGATATTAAATTAATTAATTTTTTAAATTAATTTATGAAATTAATTTAATAAAATCAATTTTTGAATGAAAATGATTTAAAAGTCATTTTTTGTTTTAAATTTTAAAATGGAAATTTGTTTGCATGGGTTGTACATAATGGAAAAAGAGTTTTCTCCATTATCATTAACTTTATGCTCACACACAAACCATAATCTTCTCTACTTTGATTCTCCAAGCATGAGTTGCAAGCCATGCACTCCATCTCTTTGCATGTTTATCTTAATATATAAAGAAGATTGGAGTTGTTGGAGAAAAGAGGAAATACATACAGAATTTTGAGAGAGAAATATCGGTGAAGAAGAAGTTGCCTTCTTCAACTAGCTGCTGTGAGCTTCCTTGTTTCTCCACATCTACAAGTTATTCTTGAGTCCCACAACTCTGCCTAAAGCTCCAAGAGCATAGTAGGGAAGGCTTTGAGGTAGTTCACGTTGATATCAAGTGAAGACAGCAGCTGAACAGATGATTTTCTTGAAGAAATCTTCAAAGGTATGTTCTGAAAACCCATTTTTATGAACAATATGCTTTAGTTTTTGCCAAAATTAGTGAATTAGAATGCTTATGGATCCTTGATACTTCCGCTACATGTTGTTTAACTCTAACATAAACATGTATATAGAGACATACAGGTAGATCATGTTTAAGTGATAACCTAAATGGTTTGTAGTAGATGGATAAGGCTAGATACTTTATCTTTGTGATACTAAAAGTATGACCCACTTTGTAGATGTTACAATTGTTGTAAAGTGCTACAAATGATCTAAACTTGATCGTTCATGTGGAAACATGTGAGTAGGGTTATTCTATACAAAGGATATTCTATAAGACCGAACCACGAAATGACTAGTCTCATTATATAACACCGTTCATAACATAGACTTACACTTCACCAGGATGACCATATGTGACATGACCGAATCTTGAGTGAGTTGTGAACTCCTGCCTATAAGGGCGGTCCTTTGATTTGTATAGGTGAGAGTAGCCATATTGCCGACTCAACAAGCGTACTTTTTTTACGATTCATCTGATTAGGAAGGTGGGAACACAGCTACATAAGACGAAATTCACTCATTCCCTGAAGTCTAGGTAAGTAGATAAATTGCACTGTTAAGAACTGATTTTGGGGCTTGAACAATGTAGTGCCACACACTTTCCTGACCCAAAAGGGGTTTGGTCATAGTTGGACTATGATTTATTGTTCATTAGAGGGATCAGTGGTACTTAAAGAGTTAGATGTAACTACAGGAGGAATACAGTAATTTTGTCCTAGTTGTACTTACGAGCAATTTGTGAAAGTTCATTGCCACTGTTGACTAGTTATATCCAATTGACGCAGAAATATATCTCTAGTGCAAAGAGTGTAGTTGTCGATCTTTACTGAAGTCCCAACTGGTTATATCCAATTGATTAATGGAGTTTAATTAATTATTCAAGTACCATTGGAGCATCAAGCTACAGGTCCATGAGGTCCATCTGTAGCTCAACAGAGATTAAATGAGAATAGTTTTTTGATTAATTTAAATTGTTCAAATTATTTGAGAGAATTTATTATATGTGATACAATATTAAACCATAGGTTATATGTTATATATGATATAATATATAGTTACACACACAGACACATACTTTTCTTCTTCTTCTTCAGCTTTTTTTTATATGGTTTTTACATAAGAGTTCTATAATTTGTTCTAGCCTCCCAATCTCTCTTCTCCTCTCTCAATTTCCTTCTTCTTCCTAAAAGACAAAGCCCACAAATTCCTGGATTCTCATCCCAGAGAATACAGAGGAAATCAATTGGTGGTGGCCATTTGGGTTAAATTAGGGTTCAAGTTCGTGGATATTTTGCAAAGAAGAAAAATGTGAACAAGAGTTCTTTAAGGGTTAGTTTTTCATCTCCTTATTCTCTTATCTCCTTTCTTAATTGTTTATAGCATGTTGTAAAATTTATTTTCAAGTGCATAATATTTTGTACATTTCTATAAAAATTTTGAACCTGTAAAATTTGAGATTTGGGTCCGATCCCGTTCCCGCTCAAGGACCTTAACCGGTTTCTTCAGTAATCAATTACAAGCCTTTAAATTATGTTTTAGAATGGATATGATATCCCAATTAACCGAATAAGTGTTTTAGTCTAATCAAAATTCTATAAGAAATTTGGATTCTGGCAAATTTAAATTGCTGAAAAAGATAAGTATAAAACAATATTCAATGTTCTATTTGGACAATATGAATGGAATATAATACCATTTGGACTAGAAAATGCGCCTTCTGAATTTCAAAATTTTATGAATGACATTTTTAACCCATATCAAGAATTCACAATTATTTATATTGATGATGTTTTAATATTTTCACAATACATAGAACAACATTTTGAATATTCAAAAATATTTTACAAAATAATTTAACAAAATTGTTTAGTTATTTCTCTACCTAAAATAAAACTATTTCAACAAAAAAATAAGATTTTTAGTATACGATATTTTTTAAGGGAAAATAAAATCGATCCAAAGATCGACTGGATTTGTTAACAAATTTTTAGATGAAATCATCAATAAAAAAACAATTATAAAGATTTTTAGGTTGTTTAAATTATATATCAAACTTTATTCCAAATTTGAGACAAACATATGAACCTTTATATGAAAGACTTAGGAAAACTCTCCCTCCATGGACTCATCAACATGCATGCATCATTAAAACCATCAAAGGTCTAGTCAAGAGTCTTCCATGTTTATCAATCATTAATCCACATGCATCACTCATTGTAGAAACAGATGCATCAAATATAGGATATGGTGGCATTCTCAAACAGTCCATTAATGGTCAAGAACAACTACTTAGATATCATTCAGGTATCTGGCTAGGATCTCAAAAAAATTATTCAACCATAAAAAAAGAAATTTTATCAATTTTTTTTATGTACAAACAAATTCCAAAATGATTTAATCAACAAATTTTTTTTTTAATACGTGTTGATTGCAAAGCATCTACAGATGTTTTACAAAAAGATGTTGAAAATTTGGTTTCTCGACAAATTTTTACCAGATGACAAACAATACTTTCTTGTTTTGACTTCAAAATTGAAGCTATAAAAGGAAGTACAAACTCCCTTCATGATTATCTCACAAGAGAATTTCTTCAAGGAAATAGTGAAAAAGAGAGTGAAAAAGAGAAAGAAAAGAATGAATGAATTCTACTAGCAAGAAGGAAGAAAAAAATGACCATGATCAAGAACAACAACAACGATCAACACCTCCACAAACTAAAGCCCCGTACTCTCAAGCGTTTCATTTCTCAAAGGAGAATCATCAAAAAAATGGAGGATCGAAAAGGAAAAAATCCTCAAATAATACCGTTACCAAATAAATTTCAAATTTTGGATCATCCATCCCTTCAAGGCCTTCTACATTGATAATCAACTCTTCTCTTATCAAAACTGAGGAGTCATCCACTCCTCCAACCAGTTACGTTCAAGCCATTACAAACTCAAACTCTCAAAATTCAAAAGTTATACCCTCAAGCAAAATCTTTTATCGACCCATCTTCATCTACTTCTTACCATAATAAAACCCAGACTTCATATATTACAACTCTTGAGCCGAAATTTTTATGTAACTCTATTCTTGGAAAAATTCAAAAAATATTTCCATCAAATTTTCATTTTATTCCAAATCATGCACAAAAAAACTCATTTATTCTATGAATTTATTTTTGTGGATATCGATTCAATTGAAAACGCTCAAAAAAAAAAACAAAAAAGACGATCCTAACATAATTGCCCCTTTCAAAAGTTAGAATTCTCCATATTCTAACTCCAACAAAATGGAATCAAAGTATTTATACCGAAAAAAGATTTTCTCATCAATTTATTCCACAAACTTATTCATACATCGATTATCAAAATGCTTGGTACAATATATTTTAGTTAAATAATTTTAGTTATTTCTGGTTATAATGTTGACAAAACATTTTTTTAAAAATTTTCCATTATGGTTTAATGATTGGTGGAATATATTTGGCCTTAATGAGGCTATCCTACCGTACCAAATTTTTTAAAGTTTTAAATACTTTTCAAATAATATTTTCTCAAATTTTTTTTACTTAACTCTACGTTTTTCAAATTATTTCCATCTGGCATGGATCTTTTGCTGAAATTACTCAATCACATAATCGAATGCAATCTCTCGTCCTTTTCAAATATACAAAGTCAAATGGTGGGACAAATTCAACACAACTGGTGCTTCAAAAAAATGTGGTGGAAAAATGGTATTCCATCTATCCCCACAACATGAAGAAACTACAAAAAAGACAACAATTCTTGACTAAAAAATCAAAACTAATGGCTGCAATGACACAAGTATCAAATGAATAAGAACCCAATGTTATCCTTCAACAAATTTTATCTCAGTCCACTACTAGTCAAGAAGAAAACACATCCAACATTCAAGAAGAAGAGAATAAAAACGAATTTGCAAATTTTATGCATCATATTTGATGGAACAATCACATGCACAACGGAAGAAAAAACAGATCTAAAGTACTCTAACTAGGTTAATTTCAAAGATTAAGCATACAATTAAATTGACAAACGGATAAAAGATATACAACCTTTGTAGTTTTAAATTTTCTCCAAATTAGCTCAAATCTCCTCACGAACAATTCATATACCACCACAAGAGTCTTCTCGACCATTCTCCAGCCTTAAAACGAGATGGTGGGATTCGGTGAGTGACTAATTTGGAGAGGAAAAGGTTAAGGATTTTCGTGAGAAAATAGGTTTGAGATTATCAAATAATCTCATCAAAATCCACTTGGTCAAGCAAGCTAAAAATCATAAAACTTTCTTTTTATAGGTCATATTATACAAACCATGCCAATTTGAGTTTGATGAGAATTTGACACTAAAAAATTCATTAACTCAAAGTAGAATTAATGGAACAAATGTCTTCAATTGAAGACAACACTTAACCTTGCAAATATTGGAATTTTTCACTAAAAATTGTTGGATTTTTCCTCTAACTTAATCAAAAGTCAAAGTTTGACTCTCAAAGTCCAAATTCAACATTTTTTACTTTTTGACTTTCATTGCATTTTTTATCTAGTCAATTTTGACTTTTAATACAATATACTTTGATCTAGTCAACTATTTTGAGTTTTATTACAATTTTGACCAACTCCATTTATTTTAAAATTAATTCTAATAATTAATTTTAAAATTAAATTAATATTAATTAATTTAATTTAATATTAAATTCAACACGAATCCCAAATAATATGAATCCCTATTTATAATCCCTATTCAACACTAATCCCTATTAATATTAAGTTGTTTTACCTTCGAGATTACATATTGCTTCTTAAGTCTCACTGATCCTCTAATGAACAATTGGTTTATTATCCAATCACTAAACCGAGTCCCTCTCGGACCAATGAGAGGGTGAGGCCTCTTGTTCAAGACCTAGAGTCAGCACTTAAGTGAATAACTTCTCTACTATCCCTAAAAGCGGGTAAGAGTGAATTTCGTCTTGCACCCTACATCTTCAGCTATATACCCGAGCTAACCCTTGAAATTGGAGGCTTATTGAGCCAGCGCTGTTGAGCCAACTCTGACCCATATAAATCTAAGGATAATCATGAATAAACAGGAGTTCACAATTAGCGTAGGATTAAAGTCAAATTACCTAAGTTATCGCTTTAAAATGGTCAGTCTTAAACAGTAAATAGCGTTATAAAGTAAGAGTGACTAATATCTTGGTCTGGTCTTATGTAAACTCATTGCATAGGACACCCCCACTCCTCATGTCACTACATGAACGAATCAGGATCAATTTGTTTGTAGCACTTTACAACAAATTGTAACAATTACAAAGTAGGCCGCATCCGATAGTGTTACCAGAATAAGGCACCCAACCTTGTTCATATACTATAGACCGTTTTGGTTATTTACTCGAACTTGATCCATCTTTATGTTGCAACATAAAGTTCAAGTATTCATATAATAGCCATGGATCTTTTGTTTATTGGACTTAGGTTCTTTCTAAAATGAAATGAGCAATTCATACATTCAATAACAACTTTATTGAATAAGCTTAGATAACATCTTTATTGATAACAGAATAAGTTTATTGTTTACAAACCACGAGTTTTAGAACATAAAACTCAACAAACTTCCACTTAGACTAAAACTCCAGTGGTAACACATATTCACATAATGTTGAGTTGTTTGAGTTTTAGAGATAAATTCAATAAACTAGGGCATCACATACCAATGGTTTGTCTTCACTAGACATCATATACCCATGGGTTTTTCTCCCACTTGCCCTAGATTATACAACTCGTAGTCCTAGACTCACTAAGTGATCCTCAAACACTTTAGCCGTGAGGACCTTTGCAAACTCATCAGCATATAACATATTTCAATCCCCAGGTAGCAGGTATTCCATAAACCGTCAACTTAAATACCTCCAACCTTAGACAAGATCTCACCGGGTGAGTTATTCTTGTAACCACTAGTTTTACAAGATATTGACCTATTTCAACTATTAAAACAGGATTTTATCGGATCCCGTTAACCCTAAGTGAGCATGCTTTTATCTTTGTTATAGATTTAAAGTCTACCTCTTTTTATAACACTTATAAAAAGACAACCTATAACAAGCATCTAACATGCATTATATAACAATTATATAAACATTCTTTCCATGCATTAATATAATAACTTATATAAAAAACCTTGAAATCCTACACATGCAGACAATATATTATAACACTTATAATATACTTACAATGCATACTACATATTTATCCTATGGTGGGTCTGAAGCACCTACACGCGTCAGTATCACCTCGCGGGTCAAGCGCCACCCCGGGTCAAGTCGTCGGGTCAAAATTGGGTCTATGAGCAGCTTTCGGGTCTGCGAGCTTTTCTTCACCAAATTTAAAGTTGTCCACTTTGACGGAACCGAGCAATTACAGCCTAAAAATGACTCTAATGACTAGCAAATTTATAGATCCTTCACGACACGTTAAAACCCATAAAACATAGAGAAATTATAATAATTATTATAACTCAATAGAGAATTTAGATGTCAAAACTAAAATTATCCACTTTATCACACAAACATTCATCACATGAATCAATACCCACCATATGCAAAAAAAAAAAAAAAAAAAAAAAAAAAAAAAAAAAAATTGAGTACTTGAAGCATGCTCTGATACCAATTAATGGAAGAAACACATGCACAACAGAAGACGAAACAGATTTAAAGTACTCTAATTAGGTTAATTTTAAAAAATAAGCATGCAATAAAATTAAGAACAAATGATAAAAGATATACAACATTTGTAGTCTCAAATCTTCTTCAAATTAGCTCCAATCTCCTCACGAACAATTCGTAGATCACCACAAGAGTCTTCCCGACTATTCTTCGATCTAGAACGGGATGGTGGGATCTGGTGAGTGACTATTTTGGAGAGGAAAAGGTTAAGGATTTTTGTGAGAAAATAGGTTTGAGATTATCAAATAATCTCATAAAAATCCACTTGGACAAGCAAGCTAAAAATCATAAAATTTTCTTTTTATAGCCCATATCATGCAAAACATGCAAATTTGAGTTTGATGAGAATTTGACATTAAAAAATCTACTAACTCAAAGTGGGATTAGTGGGGCAAGTGTCTTCAATCGAAGACAACACTTAGCCATGCAATTGTTAGAATTCCCCACTCAAAATTTCGGATCTTTCCACTAACTTGGTCAAAGGTCAAAGTTTTACTCTCAAAGTCAACATTTTTACTTTTGACTTTTAAAGTCAAAAGTCAACATTTTGACTTTCATTGCATTTTTTACCTAGTCAACAATTTTGACTTTCGATGCAATATAATTTTGACTTTTATTGTAATTTTGACCAATTTTATTTAATTTCAAAATTAATTCTAATAATTAATTTTAAAATTAAATTAATATCAAATAATTAATTAAACAAATTAATTAATTTAATTTAATATTAAATCCAATACTAATCCCAAATGAATCCCTATTCATAATCTTGATATTTAAATCTTATTTAAATATCTCATATTTTCTCTCTCTTTATGTTTAATTCACAATTAAACATTAGGTTAGATATATCGTATATATTTAATACTTTGCTCCAAAAACCGAATTCGAACACTTCAAATTTTTTTGTCACACTATTCTAAGGTTTAGTTCAATATGAGCTAGGGGGACCTCATGGACCTACAGATCATGAGTTTCAACAATCCGAGATTAACCGGCTAAACTCTTTAACCTAATTAACCACCATTCGTTAACTATCGGGTCACTTCACTAAAGCCCAATAGTTGCACTCGCTCACTGTAGATATATTGTGTCCACTCGATTTAACCATGATTAGTTGTTTTACCTCCAAGATTACATATTGCTCCTTATATCCCACTAATCCTTTAATGAACAATTGGTTTGTAATCCGATCACTAAACCGAATCCTTCTCGAGCCAATGAGAGGGTGGGGCCCCTTGTTCAAGTTCTGGAGTCAGCACTTAAGAGAACAACTTCTCTACTATCCTTAAAAGTGAGTAGGAGCGAATTTCGTCTTGCACTCTATGTCCCAGTTATCTAACCGATTTTACCCCTGAAATGGGAAGCTTATTGAGTCAGCGCTGTTGAGTCAACCCTCACCCATGCAAATCTAAGGATGATCCCGAATAAACAGGAGTTCATAGTTAGCTCGGGATTAAGGTCAAGTTATCCAGGTTATGGCTTTGAAACAGCCAGTCTGAAAAGTAAATAGCATTTTAAAGTAAGAGTGACTTATTTCTTAGTCCGATCTTATGCAAACTCATTGCATAGGACGCCCCCACTCCTCATGTCACTACATGAGCAAATCAAGATCATTTCGCTTGTAGCACTTTACAATAAATTATAACAACTACAGAGTGAGTCGCATCTGATAGTATTACCAGAATAAGGTACCCAACTTTATTCATATACTATAGACCGTTTTGGCTATTTACTCGAACTTGATCCATCTTTATGTCGCCACATAAAGTTCAAGTATTCATATTATAACCATGAATCTTTAGTTATTAGATTAGGTTCTTTTTAAAACGAAATGAGTAATTCATACATTCAATAACAACTTTATTGAATAAGCGTAGATAACATCTTTATTAATAACATAATAAGTTTATTGTTTACAAACCACTAGTTTTATGACGTAAAACCTAACAATATTTACACTAAAACCCAATCCATCGATCCAAATCAGTAAAAGACAAAATTTTTAAATTGCAAATAAAGAAAAAGTATTGTACATGTGTCAATTTAGGTTTTAATGTGTCAAAGTATTGTATAGATGTAATTTTAGACTTAAAGTGTCATCTTTCGTAAAAATGTGTCCTACAACCCATGACGTACAAAATAATGTGGCTTGTTTCATGTAAATAGTGTAGTCTTCTAAATCTATACAAAAGAAGGTTAGTAGAGGGAGAAGGCAGAGTTTTTTAGAGTGAGTCTTGTATGAATTTTCTCTTGAGTACTTTTCCTTGAGAAAAGAAAGAGCTTGTATTTATAAAATTTCAATAAAAGATCTTATTTTCTCCAAATTCTTCCTCTTTGAATCACCATTGTCACCCTTGCAATACTACCACATCCTACACTTTGCCACCACGCACCACCACGTGTCACTTCCAAAAATGTCCCTGCATCACTACAAAATGCATGCATCATGTGTTCATTTTAATATATATATATATATATTTGCTCTTTTTCAAGCTGTAAAATGACCATGAAAGGACCATTCATAGAACCATTTTGAGGGCGTTTTGGTAACAGTCTTGTTTTTATTTAAATTTATGCTAGGATTTTTATTTCTAATTTTTCAATTATGTTTTTAACATGTTTTGAGAAACACTTGAACTCTTAGCTAAATTCTAAAAATAAAAACAAGTTTGAAAATTATATATATTTTGTAGATTTAGAAAATACACCTAAATTTTAAAAATAATTGTAGAATCTAAAAAATGGATAACATAATATAAAAACTTAGGGATAGAACTAGTGTTAGTAAGCATAATTTTGTAAAATAAAAAGTTAAATAATTATCAAACGAGACCTTAAAATAAAAAATAGTTGTTCACAAATTAATTTTCTAAGCTAATTATTTATGGTAGGTATTGAGTTTCATTATTAGAATATTATTTTTGATAATTAATCATTTTGTGTATAATAATTATAGAGATAAGAGATCAAATATACAACCTCAAATGAGAGAATATTTGCCAATTACGTCAAAGCTCACTTCACAAATAATTAAATTATTTGATGAAGCATCTTACTTTATAAAATACAGTATGCAAAAACCTTACTACTTTCATCCTCAAAGTTGGAAGTGATCTTTTGAATAATGCAATTGAGAGGGACATTTTAAAAACTCAAAATGGCATAAACTATCCTTACACAAGTTATAAACTTCATGAGTTTTTTTCCTATTAAAAAGGGAAATTATCGTAAATAACCCTTTTTAAGTTTTATTTTTCACAACTAGCACGTTTTTGAAAATTTATTAAAATAGTTTTTTTTTTTCTCGGCCAAGATCGACGACCTGATTTATATAAGAAGTTAACCTTTATGACTTATATCCAAACTATCAAATCTTTTGAAATTTCTCGATGGAATCTCGACCAAGACAAGGACTGGAATTCACATCATTTTTGCAGATCTTACTTAATTAATCTTTCCAAAATTTAAAAATCGCATTGCCTAATAATTCGTAAATCAATTTAGATCCTTTGTTATCACCGTTTTGAGAAAGATTTTTACTCCCAATGCAACTCAAGGACAAGGAAACTCTAGTATGTCTACACCAAACACTAATCCAAATGCATTTCTATCTTCACACACATCTAATCCTTTTGTTGCCACATCCAAAATTGTTGGAGACTCCTCCTGGTATGCAGATAGTGGTGCTACAAATCATGTGACAGCTGATCCTAACAACATTACCAACCCAACCGAATATGGAGGTATTGATTTAGTAACAATTGGTAATGGTGACAAGTTACAAATTACTCATACTGGTGATTCCTGCTTATCTAATGGACAAAATAAGTTTTATCTTCGAAATGTGTTGTGTGTTCCTACCATACCTAGTACTAATGATTCTGGTCCTGATGTCCACCATCGAGATCCTCCTTACTGTGGTCGATTGAAGATTTGAGGTCCTTAAGATTTCAAGCCATTTGGTGTTTTATTGAATACAACATTGACAATGACATGGTTGTTGAAGGAGCTACTGGCCTTCACAGAGTTTTGATGCTCGAGTCTCTTTTCATACGAAAAAAGCTCAGATTACATATCTAACCACGATATACCTAGTTTTCCCTGAATACCAACCACAACAGAGTTGTACTCTTCATCTAGTCCCTGAAGAACTTGGGAGATTAGGGCTTGGGTTGTAACAGGACTACCGGCTTGAGCTTGATTGTCCGAATGTGTTTTTATTAAGCTTAGATACTCACTCATTTTAAGATTTCCTTTCCTTATTTGTTGAAATATTTGACGGAGATAATCTTCCTCAACTCTTGATTGTATACCGAACAGCTCTCGAATGGCTTGCCACAGGTTCTTGGCATTATTAAGTCCCATTAATTGAACTGCTACCTCTGGGGACATGGAGTTGTAGAGCCATCCAAGTAGGAGCTGATCAACTTGAATCCAGGCTTCATATTGAGGGTTGATGCTTCGCTCAATAGTGGTGTTGTCAGAATCTTCCGAAACCGTTTGTGCACTGACTCTAGAGGACAATGAGGGAGTTTCAGGGGAGGGAAGAAACATGGGTGGGCAAGGATTTGTATCTGATAATTGGCCCTTGAGCTTGTAGTTGCACAGGATGGGAAGAGAAACATTTTCCACAGGAGATAATTCCCTCGTTTTAATTTGGTGCTAGTGATTTGGTTAAGAAGTTGATTGAATGGTGGGTGATTGTACCGAGCAGGTTCAGGTCCTGAGGAGACTGCAATGGGAATGGCATTGGTCATGGAGGCTCTTAAACCAAATCAAGATATAGGAGTAGACAGAGGGTTGAGGGAATACCTTTTCTGTATTGATTTTTCACACTTTAAAGAGGGCTACATCAGCCCTATTTATGAACTTAATTTGCCATCATTGTGAGCAAAAAATGAATACAAGAATCTGTAACAAATTGGAGAAATGGAAAGAAAATACACAGCCAATCAAAAAGAGAGAAAAATAACAGCCTCAATTAATCAGACAATTGGAATATAATTTCTCGTTGTGACTTGGCAGCTGAATTGGCTATCTCTGTGAGTTGGCATCCACTGTCATTTTGGCTTCTTCTTTTAGCTGGGATTTCACTCTAATGGTTATGAACAACGACTCTCTATATTTTAACAATATTAAAATAATAATACAATATTATGTGTATATATTTAAACTTAAGTCTTGGATAATTTTGTCTTTAACTTTATTTGAAATGTCTTTTACCATTAGATGTACGATCCTTCATTTATATATCTATTATTTCCTTATTTAGTCTATGAGAAATTTTGGTTGCATTCTTAATACATATTTTTTAGAAAACAGAAATAACACAACAAGAACACAATTTATTGGTCGCGGTCTAACCTGTCATGCAAGATAAGTCAATCTCTAAGATCCCGTTAGGTAACCATTTTATTTTTAGTTTTTGTTTTTGAAAATTAAGCCTATGGATACTACTTACATCTCTAAATTTCTTTTTTTATTATCTACTTTTCACTAATGGTTTAAAAAACCAAGCCAAATTTTTATAATTAGTAACTTTCAAAAAACTATTTTTGTCTTAGAATTTGATTAAGTATTAACCTGTACTTAACAAAGATGCATATCATGATAAAAAATGATGATGGAATAGATTTAATTTTTAAAACGAAAAACAAAAAAAACTAAATAGATACCATAAGAAATTAAAGATATTTGGATTGAAGATGGCCCTGGCGATACATTAACTATGTATTGTTACTTGAGAACCTTTGCTTCTAATTACCTATTAAAGTGGTCATATTTTACTAGCATCCGATAATAATTAAGGAATAATATTAATTTAATTTCCCATTTAAGTTTATGGTTCACTGTTGTTTAACTTTAGTATTACATTAATGATTTACAAATTTGAAGGATAAAGGAAAAATAAATATTTTTTTCTCATATTTTTTTTTATATGTTATTACCTTGAAATCTGATATGGAAATTGTCAGCTTAAATGAGAATATAGGCAGAGATTAAAAATTAATTCTTCCATTTTGGATTAAAATTAAGCATGAGGGGTTGGGGATGAGAAAATTGCAAACCTCATTAAATTACAGAGATTTGATTACTCACTTCTAATTAAGAAAATTACCACAATTTTTTTAATTAAAAAAATAAAAAAGAAAAAGGATGAAGAAGAAGAAATCTACAAGCAGCTTCCTCCATAACCTGCATTCCTAAATAAAGCTTCCTTCAATTCTTCAGGCTTCAGTTCTGTTCTCTGCTTCAGTTCTGTTCTCTGCTTCAGTTCCTATTTTCAAGTCAATTTTTTTTTATTGCACAAATTAAATATATTTTAAAACGCACAATATATTGTTATATTCTTATTTTTTTTACAACATGTCGAGATTATAGTTTTAAAAAAATTCCATTTCCAAAACTAAATAAAAATTTTAAATTTAATCTTAAATTTTAAAAAGTTATAATTTCACCTTTAAGATTTGAATTTTCCTCTATTTTTAACCTTGATTTTTTACTAAATATTATCCTATAATTTTTTTTCCCTTCAATTTGTTAACATTACAAGTGTTTTTTTAGGAAGACGATAGAAGATTAAATTATGCCTTGTTAACATATTTAAACAAATAAACATAACATATCATTAGATTTGTTATATACTTATTAATAAAAAGTCTGATGTGCTCCCATAAAGATTTATTTATTTCAATTACATATTCATGTTGTATTCAAATTAAATATATTAACAAACCAATAATTCGGGAAAGCATTAACTTTTTCTTCCCCGTCTGAGAAATACTAAAATATTTAAATGAAATGGATAATTAAATGATAAATAAAAATTAAAAAAAAAAAAAAAAAAAAAAAAAAAAAAACCTTAGATTTCAAAATATTACAATTTTATTTTTGAGTTCCAAATTTAATTTCTATTTAGTACAGAATGTTGTATTCATTCTATCTTTGAATTTTCAGTTTAGGTTTCATTTGGTCACTAAATTTCGATATTATGCTTTTACTCTCGAATTGTTACTGATGCTCTTGCTTTGGTATTCGACACTCATTTTCAACTAACTAATTAAAAACAATTATGATATAAATTCTTTTAATTAATTTTAATACTAATGAAAAATCAGTAAAAGCAAAATTAATTATAAATAATTAATTCTTTTAAATTTGGATATTAACACCAACAAACGATTAAAATGAAAGTAAATATTTAGTTTAAAAAAAAAACTAAAAGAGTTAATCTTGTCAAGACTAAATTGACACAAATATTTAAAATTTCCGAACAAAAATACGTTCTCGATAACTATTTCAATTTTTTGTTTTATCTTTGAAAAAATTTTAAAAAAAAAACTTTTAAAAATTACTTTCGTTTTAAAAATCTGTGTAGTTATGAAAAATGCAAAGCCATGATAAAGAAGGGTGAAAAAATAGACTTTGATTTTAAAAAATCAAAAATAAAAAATCGAATGGTTACAATGAAACTCAAACGTACGGTAAAAAGGAAACTAAACTTGAAATTACAATTAAGGGGAAAAAATGTATAATTTTTCAAAAAAGATGCAAAAGAGAAGAAAGATAAAGAAGGTATTATAATACCTGAGAAGAACAAGTGGCTTGCAATGCGAAGTCATTGAAGCAGCTAATTACACATTGTTGAATCTCAAGCCCCAATGCTTCGAGTGTATTCACCGTTGATAATACCAATCCTGGTTTTCCCGCACAGCAAATCTCGATTCTCGTGTCCCCATTTCTAGTTTCCACTTCGAACTGTTCAACCAATTTTTGTTCTTAATCAGCCTCTTTAGTAATTTAATCTATCGCTTTTTTGTTTCAAAATACGCAAAGAAATCTCGAAAAAAGTTGTTTACTTTTGGTGAATTCCTCACTACGCATTCACTCAGTTTTGTGTTCTTCAATGAATTCATCCTCGGATTTGATCCTTCCACTTCGCTTTGCAGATTCCCGATCTTCTCTAGCAATTCTTTCATATACTCAATCGCATCTGCCAGAATCGCTGTTCTGTCCATCTGTTCATAGAAGTCCACCACAAAATCGCTTTAAGTTTATAGGTTTTGTTCAATTCAAGGCTAGGCTCAGGTGATTGATTCTATTTCTTACCTTACTGATCTTCGGGACAATGGATCTGAGCATTGAAAGTCGATCGTTCAACCGCTTCCTTCTCCTTCTCTCCGCCATCAGATTCTTTGACGGTTGTCCTTGCAATTTCTTCCCTCTGTTCTTTCGGTCCATGGAGGAGCATGTTCCGATGTTGAAAACCTGGAGTTCTTCTTCTGGAGATTGATTCGGCTCCATTTTACACGCTGATTCAACTTGAACTGCCTCCATATTCTGAATCTCATCCGCGAGAAAACCTAATTGCTCTTCCTCTTCTTCTCGCTCTACATTCGGATGCTCTGGTTGAAATGGCAGAGGCGCGGCTGCTGCTGCTGCTGCTGCTACTTCCATGACGGTAAAGGCGGAATCAGGTATTTGTGGTACTGAGAACTCATTTGCTAAAGGATGGTAGAATTCGTGGAGATTTTGAGCGGAGAGAGGTTCTGAAGAAGAATTTGGGGGGAAATTCAAAGTGGTTTGATCGAAACAGTAATCGAATGGCCAAGCATTTGAGCAGAGGTCGGTGATTTCGTTTGGAATGGCTTCCCAATTTGAATCTCTTCGTAGAGCCATTAACTCCTCTAAGAAAACATGTTCGTCAAGCTCCATCTCTCTCTCTCAAGCTTTCTCTCAAGCTCTAATGGAGGCTCTGCCCTAGTACCTGGACGGCATAAAAATTGCAGTAGAGAGGATTATATATATATAGGCACATGTGGAATGGCTTAATACACTTTTAAATTGCAAGTTTGTTTATTTATTTATTTAGTAAAAAGAGATAATAAATATTAATTACTCCAAATTATGCTTTCTTTAGAAATAACAATTTTAATTAGTTAGTCTAAGAGTCGGTTTAGAATGACTATGGCAAAAAAATATTTTTCAAAAAAACAGTTTTATTTAAACTTTTTTCATAAAACTATTTAAAATATTCAAAAGGTTGCGAAATAGTTCAATTCTTTGTAAAATATTTATTTTTAAAATTAAACATTTAAAAAGGTTAAATCAAATACCTGTGTCGAATGGACATTTAAAATTTGAAATTTATATTTTTTACACTTATTTAAGGAACTTTTTAAATATAAAAAAAATATTTAAAAATATATATTAATTTATAATAAAAAGTTTCAAAAATAAAAGTTTTTATAAAATTAAATATTTTTTAGATTTTTCTGTTTATAAGAATTTTTCCATAATTTAGTTGATTTTATAATTTTAGTGGACATAAAATTTAAATTTTAGTTAATTATTAGACATCTTTAAAATTTGGAATTTTTTAGACATTTAACCTTCTTTTTTTTTTTTAATGGTTAAAATAATTTTTGTCATATTTAAAATCATTATAAAATACTACTTTAATAATACAATTAATATAATATTTTATTTTATTTTTTTAAATATAAATTTTCATATTATCAAAATTCACATCGAAGGATTAAAAGTATCTTTCATAGTAATTTTGAAAATAACAAAAGGAATTGTGACCATTTCAAAATCATTTCCAACACATACGTTAAAAAGATTAAAAATTACTTTTCGTTCCTAAATTTTTATAAAAATAATGATTTGATCAATGTACTTTAATTTTGTAATAATCTAGTCCTTGAAGAATTTAATTCATATACTTTCAAATTTGTAACACTTTAATTCCTATCGTGAAGAAATTCATCAAACATAATTGTCGATTTGGACTATACAACGATTTAGTCTTTATAATTCATAAATAAACTTCACCTTTACTTATTAAATTTTAAATATTAAATTATTACTAATTTAAAAATATTATAATCGAATCAGAAATTAAGGTATTACTTGAATGAGAATTCGTAGAATAAAAGTGATTTTCAACTAACTTACAACTAGAGATATCATTTAATCCTCTACTTTAATTATTTCATTACAGACATATATATATATATATATATATATATTAAAAATTAAATGCTGAGAACACGTGTTAGTACAGATGTGAAGTGAATAAAAAGGAGAAAATGATTGAAGTCTCTGTGGAGAAATAGTAAAAAGTAAAAAAAATAAAAAATATATATAAATTAGGAAAAGAAAATACAATTAATAATAAATTAAGAAAGATTTTGGAATGAAAAATAATTAGTGTTAATAATTTAAGAGAAATCAAATAGAATGAACTATGAAATAAGAATCTTGTGTGTGAGGGGTAGTCAATGTCACTTTTCACAAAATCACTGCCACCAAATGAGAAGAGCTCAGAAGGACATAACATAAACAGAAACTGACCCACCACCATAACACTGCACACCGATATATATAAATAATTAATTATTATTATTATAATAATAAAGCTTCCTGTCATCTTCTTTCTGTATATATATAAGGTATTGAATTTAAGTTGCTATATCCATATTTTTATGGATATTTTTATAAGTTTATTGTTTTAACCTTGACAAGATAGGTGAATTAACATTTTTGTTACCTCTATTGAGGATTTTATATTTAAAAGATGAGAAAACTTTTGTTAATCAATCTTACAATATAAAACAATAAATAACTAAAAAAAAAAAAATAAAATAAGAGTATTGATTATTGTTTATTTTATATTTAAAATAAGAGTTCTCACGATCTTTATAAAATAACTAAAGATCGAGCCACTTATCTCATTTTTGATTGATTTTGAGAAGGAACTCTACATCATCTATTAACTTCACAAACTTTAAATTATACATGAACTACTCTTTTAATTATCAATTGATTTTTAGAAGTAACTTCGTATTTATATTTTGTTTAAGTATTTATTTTAGTCCATAAAGTTGACATTGACATTTGGTCCCAAAAAATAAAAATAAGGACCTGACCCAAGAATGACTAACCTAAAAAAGCACCATCTATTATTAAAAAGTGGCAAAAAAAATTCTAAAAATAGATTTAAAATACCAAATAAAAAATGAAAAGTTTATTAATGTGAATATAATATTAATAATAAATATTCTAACATTTTTAAAATATATATAATTTTTTTTTCAAAACCATCTATCAAATTTTTCAACTTCGGAGTTAGTTCATCAATTTGTCAATTAAGTCCACATTCTAGAGTAATTTTAAAATAGTTTTCATGTTAATCATTTTGCAGCATACCTTTAATTACTTAAAATCAATAAATGTTTAATTTTATATTATTAAATGTAATTTTTCATTCTATTAAAATTGATTTTAGAAATGAAAAAAATGATTTAAGCATTTTAGAAGCACTTCCAAACGTGGTTTAAGAGACCGTTTGAATTGACTTGAGAAAAAATTGTTTTTCAAAAAATTCATTTTTATTTATACTTTTGACAAAAAAATTGTTGAAAATATACTTCAAAAACTATTTTGACTGGTTGTCAAATATTGCTTTTTATGCCTCGGTGTAGTCGGCTCTTGTAGCCCCCTTTGCCAATGAATCAGCTAATAGATTACATTGTCTGTTAACATGCCTAAAGGAAATACAAATAAACTTCTTTGTCGGTGAAATTCATTCGATTCAATTTGTCTTGGATGAGTCTTATTGTCTGAAAATAATCAGACTCAACTCTAATATGTAAGGTCCCAAGTGAGATTGCCAATTTCAAGCCTTCAACAATCGCAAGCAATTCAAGAATAGGAAGTAAAGAATTAATTTCCAAGTGTTTTGACTGTAAAGCGATTGCAAAGCCCTCAAAATCTCGGATTGCTGCGTCCAATTCAGATGAAACAGGAGAAAAGTTCCAAGCTGCATCTACGTTAAGAGAGTAGAAACCATGTGGAGGAGGAAGCTATTTTCTAATTATAGCGGCTTCATTCTTACACTTTCCCTCTTGAAGAATAGTTTTGTGGATAGGCTTGATCAAAGTAATCTCTAATCCATTTGCTTTAGTCTCTACTTGATCAAAGAATAGTTTTTCCTTGGCTCTTCTACAGGTGAAAAAAAAATATGGTTGTAAAGATTCTTCTTCATATTGACAAACTGGACAAAGTGGTAAAAGATTAAGGTCTTTGTTGTAGAGATTTACTCTTGTAAGAATGATATTTTTGAGAACTCTCCAAACAAATTTTTTTATTAAGTTTCTCTACACCATATTCATAAGGCTCTTCTAGCATCTAGCTCCCTTTTCTACCTATGCTATGTTTTATTTGATAGTGTCATCTTCTCGGTTGGATGTGTAGTTAGGTTGTCTCATTGTTGCTATGTTTTGTTAAAACTATGAATTAGACCTACAATGTAGTTGAATGACAAAAGGTGATTAATGTTTTTTTGTTAAACTATGTATTATAGCCAAAATCCAACACATAATTTACAACACTCCTGGCACCTCCACATCCACAAGGTTTATCTTAAGCATTTTGTTGGTTCACGTTTTCTTTTCAGATAGTTGTTTTTAGTATTATGATCGAAAAGGGTTATACTCAACTGAAAGTGGATACAAGTTAGTTCAAGATGCAACTTTTAAGGCTTTCACATCGACAAAGCACGAGAGCATGGAGATATGATGCTAAAAAATATTAATGTGGTGTGCATGTAACGAAGCACTTTCTAGAAGGGAAAATCTTCATCATAGGAAAATTTGTGGCTCATGCTATTATCCCTTATGTAAAGAAAATGTTACGAAAATTGAGCTTCATGTTTCTTAAGATTGTACATGAACACAAACTATGCTGACTTTGATTTTTTTTTTATTTTTTTTTTTTTACAAGGTTTGATCAAATTAACTCTGAGGCGGACTCCATAAAACAAACTTGATAATTCTTTAGGGCTTATTTGAACGTTTGGACCGTCTTAACAATAAAGTCTTCACCTTTATTGATGACATTCTAGCTTTCCATCGGTGAGACATTATTCAAGCATTTTTTTTGTCCTCAAAATTGTCATACTTGAAGAACCAATGTCCCTAATATCTAGCGTGAAGATCATCCTTATTGAACTGGATGTTGATAAGACATTAAGGCAACTCTTTGATGTTTTTATTTTGATTCTATATTTAAAAAAAAAAAATGTAGTTTAGTGATGAGCCTTATTCTTTCCATTCATTTGATTTAACTTTTTTTAAGAAAAAGCATTTTATTTAATATTTTATCCTTATATTAACCTGACTTATTATTGTTATCTGTTGAGAAGACATTAATTTGACCAAATGTTCATTATTCCATCTCATTGTTTATTTTGAATCAATAAACTTTAATCAAGATTTTATAGAGTTGAGAAATCAAATTAAATGTACTAAAAAATATTAAAATTGTCAAAACAAATATAGTTCAACTGACATAATGTTTGTACTATAAATCTCGATGTCAGAAATATTAAAATTAAATCATTCATAAAATTAATACATTTTAAATACTAAATATACATATCTGTAAAAGAAATTACGAAATTATCTACCACCTCGCTAATAAATTAAATTCAAAACACAAAATTAAATAACATAAATACCCAAACCCAAGTGGACAACTGCGTATGGATATTTTGTCCTTTGCGTATTTAGATATTTTTGTCTTATTTGTATTTTCCCCAAACTATATAATTAGGTTCTTTTTTTAAAAAAAAAAAAAAAAAAAAAAAATTATTATTTAGATGGATCTAGTTTGATTATGGTGGGTTGTTTTTTCTATTCTTACCCCACATGCTTAATGTACTAAATATAGGGAAAATAAGATTATTTATTAAGGGTTAACATGCAAACAAAAAACAATGCAATTTTGTTTAGGTAACTTTAATTATTGTACCTATTGTAATGATTAATTTCATTTTTAACCGTACTAAAAATTTTAAAAAAAAAAAAAACCTACTTTTAGCCCAATATATTTTTCGCCAATTATTATTATTACCATCATTTAATGCTAATTTTGTTGTTTTCACGAGAGAGCAAAAGTAAAGGAATCATAATGGGTTGCATGGAGTGGACTTTAAAATATAGGTTAAACTATAATTTTAATTTTTCAAATTTTAAAGTTCGTATGGTTAGTTCCTCGACCTTTGAAATTTTTTTAATAAATATTTAAAAATTCAATTTTGTGTAAGAGTCTATAATAAGTCATCAAAAATTAGATTTGGTATCTAATAACTATTTAAACTTGAATTTTGTGTTTGGTTATTGACATATATTGCATTTTAAAAAATTGGCTAATCTATTTGACTTAATTGAAAGTTGAATATCTTATTAGATTCTAGATTTAGTTTCCTGTCTAATAGATTTATTAATATTTTTTAAAAAATATATTGAAAATGTTAGAAATCTATTAGACACAAACTGAATGTAGAGATCTATTTAAAATTATTAAACACGAAATTGAAAGTTCATAAACTAGCATGTAATTAAACGAAAAAATACCTTTAGCATTTATTTAAAGATGAAAATTAATTTCAAAAAAAATCATACATAAAACAAATTTGTAAATTAAATTATAAATTTAGCGAATGAACTTTAGTATTCTGTCTAAGCTAAGTTATAACAATTATACTTGAACTTTTTCATTTATTTAAAAAATACTCTTATACTATCAAAAATTGCAATATGATTTTTGGACTTTCAAAAACATTTTAAAAATACTTTTTGGATAGAAATCTAATCATGACCTAAAATTGTGCAGCAATTACCCAATGGGGTGATACAAATTTTTTGTTTTAATCATTGTTACACTTTTTTATATCTCAATTTTTATCCACAGTTCTAGAGAAATTTATACTTTAAGGGATTTTTAAAATGTCCTTGAATGTTCAAGGATAATATTTCTATTTTTTAAAGTATAGAGATATTTTTTTAAAAAAAAAATAACAAAATTAAGTATATTTTTTATAATCTAACCTTGTACCTAATTAGATGTTTGAAAAGTTCATAAATTATGAATCCGCTTAACAAAGTTGAAGAATTAAGACTTTAAGTCGTTCATTAGATCATAATATATACAAAATTAAGCTAAAAGCTTAAGAACCTATTTGATACAATAGATTTACATATCATTCTAAAAATACATATAATATTAAATTTTTTACCTTTTATACTTCAAAATATTTCAATCAAATTCCACTGTTTATACATCATACATAAATCATATGACTTTTTTTTTTTCATCTCTAAAATCAGAGCATACACAACTTGACAGAACAAGAAGAGAACATTAGACCAAACCAATATCTTGTCAAGTCAAGTCAAGTCTGTTGTTGATGATTGTGCTGTGCCACTATACCTGCAGTGGCCGCCGGAAACTTCCATCGCCGGCCGCCTGTGGCGGCGGAGGCTATAATTTTTTTTTATTTAAAAAGAGGAAATTTGATTTTTTTTCTTTTAATTTAATAATTCGTCCGTACAGTTTGAGCATTCCAAAGTAAACAAAAATGAGAGAACTGTTGGAAGAGTTGAAAGGGATGGGAGGAAAAAGAGTTAAAGAATCTATTAAAGCAAGACATTAACATTTTTACCCTACATGGGTGAAAGTGAAAAACCTTTTTATTTTATTTTATTTTTTTTAGAAGCATTTTATGTTATCTATCTCATGTGGTTGAATTTGGGGAAAAAAAAGAGGGGGGCGGGGGGATAATCATATAAGTCAAGTAAAAGGGAAAAAAATGTTTTTCACATTTAAACACAATAGACAATATCAAAAAGCATTTAAACATTCCATTTTTTGTTTCTTTAGTGAAATCTAAATTTATCAATCCAAAATGCTTTTTTACAAGTATAGATGGTATAATTTAAGATTAGAAAAGCTGATTTTTGTGTAGGTTTAGTTATTTATTATAAAGAACAATTTACCAATCTTAAAATTACATATTTGTTTAGCTTATCTACTCGATTTTATCATACTTTCACTTAATCGAAACAAAGTCAATATAAAAATATCAAGAATTTTGATGTTATTTTTTTCTCAGGCCAAAAAGAGAATGATTTGATTTAAACTACACACTTGAACTTTCAAAATTTATCGACAAAATAATATTTTTGTAAATTAAATAGTCCAATGCACTCTCAATAATTTTTTCTCATGATAGAGATATTTTTTTGTTTGAAATACTTAGTACTTGAAGTAAAAGGACCTAGTAAATAGCTATCTATCTTTTGGAATAAGACATATGGTTATGGCAAGAAAGTACCAAAAACAGAACCTAGAGGAATCTAATATTCACATGCTATAACATTAGGTAATATCATTTTTCTTGGATCTCAACCTTTTATATGAAAGGTTGAAATAAAAGTACGGCAATGCTAATTAAACTTGGAAGAGGCAAGGCCTACTAATGGCTACTTTATTGCCCAAATGCTTTTTTAAATATATTAATTAAAGTACTATATATGTCATTCTCTATTCATTATTGTTATTTAGTTTATATTGGTTTTTTTATTAATTGATATCCATAACTTTTATTACCTATCGTTATCTTTATTGGCAAGAAGATTACTACTCATCTAAATTTCAAATATCATATTTTAGTCTCTAAACATTTGACCAAAAAAAAAATTAAGTATCTATTTTATTGTATAAATAATTAAATTTTGTTATACATATTTTCTAATCCTTATTCACATGCATGTTTTCTTACTAAATAAGTTTTTTTTTTTCTTTCAAGTACAACAAAATATGTGCATACAACTAGAACAAATGGAATTAAATTTAAAATTTGATTCTCTAAAGAAACATCCCACTTTTATTTTTATGGACATTTTAGATTTATTCAACTACATTGAAGGTTAAGAGCTTCCACTATCAATAGTTATTGTAAATTTTCTTTTATAAAAAATTCCAATAATTTGTTGTGGAAAAAAAAAAGCAATTAATAACTCGATTTATAAAGGTGGGACGTTCAAAGAAAAAGGAAAGGACGTTGGTGGGGCCAAGCTCGAAAAAGTTTCACAAAAGAAAAAGAAAAAGAAAAAAATCGGAAGTTCTAAGTGGGACACGTGGATTCAGTTGAATTTTTAAATAAAAAAACACTCCATTTTCATAAAATTAACTATGGAGTATATTAACTTTTATCGCTGACGAATAGCTCTATAATAAAAAAATTCATCAAATTAATTGTAAATTTTGATTATAATTTATAAATAAATTTGACCGTTAATTAGTTTATGAGTAAGAATTTTAGTTAAATATTAATAGTATATTTTAATATACAGAGTAAATCGTTATAAATTACATAAACTAAATTGATATTTATTAAAGTTTATAAAAAAAAAAATATATATATATATATATATAGATTAAAATTGGTTACAAACTAAAAAGTGATTCGTCTAAAAGTAAATAAAAACTCAAAAACAATTTTTAACCCTTTTTCTCTCAAAATTGAAAGTCTGGCGAAACAGTTTCTTTGTTTAGGTAATTCCAAAAAATGAGGGAAAAAAAACTATGATTTTCTTTTAGTACAGAATGATTTTTACTATCGCCCTTAAGTTTATTGACTCAATTAAAATATGTGTACTTTCTTTTTATTTCGTTTAATTTTAAATAATAATCTCACTTGATTCGACAAAATGACCTATTACTATTTTCTAAAGTTCATTTTTTAAAATCTTTCCTACCAATTTATATTACAAAATTTATGAAAAAGGACACAATTCAACATCATAAATCATATAAATGTAAATGGTGATATTTTACAAACCTATCTAATTGTCTAATGCAATAAAAATATTGGACATAAATTTAAAGAGATGATACTAATAGATATAATTATTAAATCACATATTTTATATAAATATTAAATTATATTACTATAGTTTCACATCGATAAGAAATAAAATTATGTTTAATAGTATCATACCATTAATATATATATATATATTGACGACACTTCATCCAACAAGGAATCACAGTGAATAAAATATACAATTTGAAGTAAAAAAAAGTTAAAAGAATATGATTATATTACTTAAAACTACCAAGATTTCAAGACTTTTGTACCATACCCATTACCTAACTTCCATTCTTGTGTCTCAAAATGGTTTTAAAAACAAAATAAAAAAGTAAAAAGAGAAAAGATTTTAATATATATATGAACATTATAGATTGGTTGGAGATCAGATATCACATGTGAAGAGGAAAGGGAGACAAGAGATGACCCTAGCTATAGTCCCCAATTTACAACTTACACTACCTAAATCTAACACATCTATCCTATCCTTCTTATCTTTCCTCTAATTAATAATTGAGATTCTAATAATCAATGACTGTTATTAGAAGATTAACAAATTATTGGAATATTTATAGCAACCTACTAAAACAATAACTCCAAAGATTACAACCATTCTTCAACTCTTTGAAGAGGATTAATGTTTTGAATAGTATCAAGTCAAATAATGCTTACTTAGTTATACAAATTAAATTCCATATATTTAGTTCTTTAACTTTCTATTTTTTATTTTTTTATTTTTAAATACAAAACAATTGGACACAAGGTTTTTAGCAGCCCAACACTCCCTCTCTGTACTTTTCATAGTATTTTATCTCTGGCATTGATGACACTATCTCCCCTATATTTCATCTCTAACATTGGCAACACTACGACCTTCGTTGTTTTCCATCTTTGATAATGGAGTTATCTCTTCTTCCTCAAATAATGTGCAACGATTAAGGACAACAAACTAAAAAAAATTATTTTCTTCTCTCTAGACACAGAATAAACTAAATTTAGAGGGTAAAAGCTAAAAAATAAACCGTTACAAAATCGACAATTAAAGAATACAAAAAAAAAAAGTAAACAGAATCAACACAAAGATATATGCGGTTGGTTACATCACTAATAGTATGTTAGTTATATTCATGGGGGAAGAGAGAACAATATTATTAGAGAGAGTGTTTTCTTAATACACAATTGATGCCTCTAGGGTTAGAGAGTTCTCTAAACTCTAGGATCATAAACGTAAATAACCACAAATAAGTAAATATGCTAAACCCGAATTTCTATACTATTTGTTCAAAGTGCCAGCTAGCAAATTCAAAGCATTTCAACGTGAATAAAAATAAAAAAGTGAGAATGAGAACAAGAAGTTTAAAAGATTGAGAAAGTTTTGTTTTGAAAAAATGGGTCAAATTTCATTTTTCATTTTTTGTTAAAAATGAAGATTCCCATTGAGAATAAAAAGATTAATTACCAAAAACACCCACGATAGAATTTGAGATTAATTTGAAAAGAATGGGAGTAGGTATTTTAAACAATGAAATGAAAGAGAAATAATAATAAAAAAAGAAAAGGAAAAAGAAAAAAGGTAATGAAGTTAAGAGACAAATTAGGGAGGGACATGAGTTGGTAATGGTATCACGAGACCCCAATCCAATCCATTACATGCACAGTACAAGAAAGGCTACAAGAAGTGTGTCTCCCAAAAGTGGTTTTTGAGGAAGCAGCCCACAATATTTTTATAAATGAGACTGAGAGGGGGTAAACTGCAATTTTTATAAAATTTCAAAACCACCATTTTCTCTCTCTATAACTTAGTGAGAGAAATGGGAGAGGGGGTCCCTAAAAGCAAGAACTTCGTCGGGTAGTGCCTTGTTTGGATATGGAAAAAAGGGAAAAAAGAAGGAAATAAATGAAAAATGTGAAAAGCGAAGAAATAGAGCTCCAAATTCCAAAACAAAAAACGCAACGCAATGCAATCAAAAGGTACAGTTTGAAAGTAGAGCTTTTGATGGAAAGCATAGGCCCGCCTTGGGTTGGGTCTTACATTTGGCGTTAAGGACAAGGCAAACCAAAATTTCGAATCATTTCTAGCACTACCCTCACTCTATACTCCTTTTTATTCTACTATGTATTCTAAAATGTCTAAAAATAATCGAGAAATTAAATAAAAACAATAAAACTCAAAACATAAAAACTTACCAGTAAAAAATCCCAACATAAACAAAAACACTTTCACACCTTTTTCTTCGATCTCGAACTAGAGAATACGAAAAGATAGTTATATTAACGTTAGTATACTTAAATTTGAAGTGTTTCTAATTGAGACAATTTCAAATCAAAGACATAAACACTTTTTATATTTTTTAGAACCTATAACTTCTTTAAACTTTTTCAATATTTGACAATTATACTTCTAATATATTTTGCTAAAACTTAACAATATGATGTATCTAATAAATTATTAAGACTCTCTTTGGTAACCATTTCACTTTTTGTTTTTTGTTTTTGAAAATTAAGCTTATTTCATCTACATTTCTTACAATGATTTGCATCTTTCTAAGTATGATGGTTGAATTCTTAGCCAAATTTCAAAATAAAAACAACCTTTTAAAAACTATTTTTCTTTTAGTTTTCAAATTTTGGCCTGATTTTTTAAACCGTTGGTGAAAAGTAGATAACAAATGAATACTTTTGGAGGTGGAAATAGTGTCTATAGGCTTAATTTTAAAAAACAAAAACAAAAAACAAAATGATACCAAACGGAGTTTAAACTTTCAATTTTGTGATTTATGAGTTTATGTTATATTATTAGATATAAATTTTAAGTTTAAGTTTATTTAAATCCTAAATTTATTAATTTTTTTTTGTTTAGTGAATTCATTGATTTTAAAAAATATCCAATAAATCAAAACTTCATTAGACACAAAATTAAAAATGAATATATTATTAGATACAAAAATTGAAAGGACAAGAATCTATTAGACATTTTTCTAAATTTTAATAAAAAATAAAATTAAAAAAAAAAGAGTACATAATAAATTTGGAGACTTAATATGCACACTTATGCTTTGAAGTATTGGGAGTAGACTTACAATCTAGTCTATTTAATTTGATTTCTTAGATTCCACGCTATCTTTTAAATAACTTTTTTTTATTATTATTAAAATATATATTATTTTGGTTCTCATACTTTAGAGTTTGTTCATTTTAGTATATGTACTTTTAAATGTTCAATTTTATTTTTTATATTTTAATAAATCTTAAATTTAATCTTCTAAAATTAATTTTTGTCAAAATTGACAACAGTAATAATAATTTTCATACAATAAAATAGAATATGTGACTGTTTCCAAAATATATAATAAATTTTTTTGAAAAAAATAACAATAAACTAGTACTAGAGACCCAATAAAAATTTACTATAAGTACGAGAATCAAAATTGAATGCATTTTTAACGTCGAGAGACTAATATTAAACGAGTCTTAATGTATAAAAATTAAAATAATATTTTAACTTTCCATTTTTATGGTAAATAATAAATAGAAAACAATAGTACTAGAAATTTTCCCGACAAATGCTAATGTGTTTTGAGTGTTTGTGAGTATTGTGTATGTGAATTTGCATCCCCACGGCCCCCACTATTTTTCATCTCACGTACTATCCTTGTCGGCGTATCATCTATGCACATTTCTCTCTCATTTTTTTTCTTCTTGATTTTTTTAATTAAAAATGATATAGGTTGAATATGACGTTGTTTACTTTAGACCCAACATATATGTATGTTGGTTCTAGAGATGGCTTAATTCATGAGTTCGTGCAATTTAGAGTTGAGAAGTTGAATTTATCAGTAATTGAGATGCATAATTGGATGTTACTGTTGAATAGACAAATTATAAAAATTTCTAGAGCAAATCTTTGGGGAACAAGGATAAATTGTATTAGAGATTGAAAGAAATTGTTTTAAGATAAATTTATGACTGGCAATTTTGTATTATTAGAGATATGAATATGCAAAATACATCGAATTCATATCTCAGAGTTATAATGTACATGAATTCCTTTTAATCTAAATCGATCAAATATTCATAAAGAATCCGCCATAATTTAATTAATTTTTCTCTTTTTGAGGGAGAGAAATGGTTGAGGAGGCGATGATTAAAATGTAGATACTAATTTTAATCAGTTTGAAATGTAAGAGAGAAACATACTTATATTCATTTGTATTTAATCGTGTTACTATGGGACATATATAGATTTTGAATCTAAATCCAATAATTATTATTATAAAACGTTGAAGAATAAGAAGTTTTGTTTTGAGAATGCCCTTTCGTCTTCCTTCTCTTTGTATTCAATCAATGCTTAGGTATATACAACCTATTTCCTTATATACACATTGTCCTTCAATGTGGTTACATAATAATACAAAAGAATAAAGAATATTACACATGGCTTGCTTTGGTTGGTGGAGATAAATAATTCTAACAAATTCTCAAGAATGTGGTGACTCATTTTCAATTTATTCTTCCACCTTCCTTTTTCCTTTTCCATCTTTATTTTCTTCCCTAACCCCCCCCCCCCTTCTCAAACTAGAGGGTACTTCAAGTACTCCCAGTTTGGATCTCAGTATGTAGAAGTGGAAGTTGTTGAGTGGTTTGGTGAGGCAATCAGCTAGTTAGTCTGCCGAAGGAACATAGCGGATGGTGATTTCGCCTTTTAAAACATGGTCCTATACAAAGTGGATGTCAACTTCTACATGTTTAATTCGAGAGTGAAACACTAGGTTTGCAGCTAAGGCCCCTGCCTCCTAGATTGTCGCACCATATGGTTGATCGATTTTTTTTATTTTAGTCTCATCTCACTGAGTAGTTGTTGAAGCCAGAGGACTTCGGATGTAGCATGAGCTAGTGCCTTGTACTCAGATTCTGTACTCGACCGTGCAACGACCATTTACTTCTTTGAGGACCATGAGACAATGTTATTCCCTACAAATGTGCAGTAGGCAGCAACCGATTTTCTATCATCAAGATTGGAGGCCCAATCAGTATCTGAGTAGGCAAAGACGGTTAGGTTCGGGCTTGGTTGGAAGTAAAGGCCATAGTGTTTCGTGTCGTTAATATAGCGAAGTACTCTCTTAGCTGCCTGTCAGTATGCATCAGTTGGAATTTGAAGGAATTGACTCAGCTGGTTGATTGCATAGGTAATTTCTGACCGTGTGTGTGTTAGGTACTGAAGGGCACCTATGGTGCTGCGATATATATAAGGATCAAAGATGGGCTGCCCATCGGTCTTCGATAGTTTTCTACCTTGCACACTTGGTGAGGGCATTGGTTTCACGTCAGTCATTTGTAGCTTGTGCAGTAGATCATCCACATACTTGGATTGATTTATCAGAAGACCAGATTCTAGGTAATAAACTTGTATTCCTAGGAAATACCGAAGCTGTCCCAGATACTTGAGTGCAAATTGAACATTAAGAGTTTCAATGAGTTGCTCTGTTAATTTAGAATTGTTACTTGTGATAATATGTCGTTGACATAAACAAGTAGAAAGATTATTGAGCCCATCGTTCGGTAGATAAACAGTGAAGTGTCCGATCGAGACTGATGAAATCCCTATTTTGTTAGGACAGAGCTGAGAGTAGTATTCCATGCTCGTGAAGCTTGTTTTAGGCCAGAAATAGCCTTGTCAAGTTTACAGACATGGTTCGGATATAAAGAATTGGCATACCCGGGTGGTTGGCACATATATAAATCCTCGACGAGTTTTCCATTTAAGAATGCATTATTGAAGTCAAGTTGCCTGAGAGACCAGCCTCGTGACACAACAACACTGATTACTACTCGGATTGTAGAATAATTCACGACAGGGCTGAATGTCTCAAAGAAGTCCACTCCATGATGCTGATGAAAGCCCTTCGCAACTAGTCAGGCTTTATACCGTTGTATTGAGCCATCCATATTTCTCTTAAGTCAAAATATCCACTTGTTTCCAACTATATTGTGTGATGGAGATCGGGGAACCAGTGTCCATGTCTTGTTCTTTATGAGAGCTGAGTATTCCTCATCCATAGCCTTCTTCCATTGAGGAGTTGCAAGTGCAGCTGTGATTCTTGTGAGCTCTGTTTGAGACAAATCAGTAGCTTTGCTTGTTATCCAGGCTTTGGGTTTAAAATATGCCAGCTTTAGCTCTAGTTATCATGAGGTGAGTAGGAACTGGTGAGGGGCGGGAGTAGATGGTAGATTTTGGCAAGATGGTAAAGGTCGGATTATTAGTAGGATGTGGTATATGTGGTATATTGGGGCTGTCATGTCAGACTAGGCTGGTTTGAGTCGGGGACAACAGTGAGTGATGGGTAGAGCTCACCGATGGAGAGATTTGGACTATGGTAAGATGCATAGCCTGGAGAGGATGTTTGGTTTATGGTGGTTGGAGCGTGGTCGGGAGCGGATGGAGGTGTAAGATTCATTTGTGGGAATGACCGTGACTGAGGTAGGTTATTGAGTATGGTTTGAAGGCTTGGAACTAAGGACTCAACTATGGTAGGGGCTATCGCCCTGGGTGATCTTACTGGAGAATGGAATCTCAACGATCATGGGGTTCTTCGTTGTGGTGATCGTTCTGAACGATGGACTTTCACCGATTTTTCTAGGTGATGGAATCTCAACGATCGTTCTAAACAATGGGAGCTGAACGATTGTGTTGTCTGTCATCTGAGTGATTGTTCTAAATGATGAGAGCTGAACGATCGTGTTGTCTGTCGTCTAGGCGATCATTCTAAATGATGAGAGTTGAGTGATTGTGTTGTCTGTCGTCTGGGCAATCGTTCTGAGTGATGGTGACTTAGCGATCGTTTTGTCTGTCGCCTGGGCGATCATCATACACGATGGGGATGCAAAGAGAAAGTCGTTCTCATTGAATTTCACGTCTACTGGTATATATTCGGCCCGATGGACTCAAGCATCTGTACCCCTTGTGGTGTGAGCTGGGACCAATGTACACACATTTCTCCGAGTGTAATTGGAATTTTTTACTGTGGTATGGCCTTAGATAGGGAAAGCGAGCACGATGGGTGATTTACCTTGTAGCACGGTGGTAGGCATTCCATTTATAAGATAAGCTGCTGTTAAGAATGTCTCCCACCAAAAAGACAGAGGCATGGATGCTTGTGCAAGTAACGTGAGGCCAATTTCGACTATATGTCGATGTTTGTGCTCGACTCTACCATTTTGTGCAGAGGTATACGGGCATGATTTTCTGATTAAGATGCCTTTTGATTCACAGAGACGATGAATTCTATCATACTCTTTACCATTGTCTGACTAGAGTATTTTGATCCCTGATTTGAATTGAGTATGGATTAATTGTGTAAAGTGATTGAACGCAGACAGTGTCTCACTCTTTTGTTTCATAGGGTATATCCATACATATCTACTGTGGTCATCCAAGAACAGTATGTAGTACCGGTATCCATCAGTAGATTTAATAGGGGTTGGTCCCCATACGTCTGTATGTATTAAGTCAAACTTATTTGATGCTCGAGATTGAGAGTTGGAAATGGTAGAGCACTTGCTTTTTCTAATTGACATGAGTCACAAAATTCATTTCCTTCATTAAATTTGAAATGTAAATTACATTCTTTAATGATATAATCTGGTGTCTTAGTCAACGGATGTCCTAATCTTCTATGCCAGATAACTTTTGACTCAACCACATTTATCCTAATTCCTGATAAAACTAGGGCAGTCGGGTTGTTATTTTTGTAAAGAGCATCCCCTTTTCTCTTAGGAGTGTCTTTCAGTACTTCAGATCCTTGTAGGCGATATAGTCCTTTGTCAAGCTCTCCTTTCAGCAGTGTTTTGCTTGTAGCCTTATCCTTGATGATACAACAGTCAGTGTGAAATTCAACAATCACAGCATTGTCATGAGAAAACTTGGATATACTAATTAAATTCTTTGCAATATTAAGTACACATAGGATATCATTTAGTATAAACTCATTGCTTCCATCAGATAAATAAAATTGACCAGTGTGAGAGATATGCAATTTTTCACCATTACCTACAATGACCAGTTCATAACCTCTATACTTTGTCGGATTGTTGATGTTGTTATAATCGAGAGTTACATGATTTGTAGCTCCCTATCGATGTATCAATTTGGATCAGTTATTGTCTCCGGTGTGGCCACAAAGGGGTTGGAGGTCTGTGAGGCTGTGAACACAGCTGCGGCATTGTTGCTGGGGCCAATCGACCCATGATTTCCTCTGCTTTGTCTATTGTTCTGGGAGTACTTTTTATCAAATCGATGATAATATACCAAGGCTGAGTGACCATACTTCCCACAAACTTGACATGTCGGTCTATTTGAATTGTTATTTCGTCATCTTCCTCGATCGCGGCTTCCACTTTGTCCATTGAACGGATTATGGTTAGAACTGCTGCCTTTAAAGCTGTTGCCCTATTGCCGATTCCTATTGAATGAGGGATTAAATTGTGACTTCCCTCCATTTGTGTGCATGTTGAAAGCTATATTGACAGAATGATTTTGGGCAAATGAGCTATGCATTTTGACAGAGTTTTGGTGTTCCAAGCGATTTTCATATGAAAGAAGTTCGAATTTCTATCTAACCAAGAAATACCTTATTTGCCTTGGATGCCCACGACTACTGGGCTGTATTCTTCATCAAGGTCAAGAAGAACTTGCAAGATCATTTCTCTTGTCGAAACAAGGCTGCCTGTTTGCGCAAGGTTGTCGGAGTGCAACTTCATCAGCTTCAGATACTCACTCATTTTATGACTTCCTTTCCTTGTCTATTGGAACACCTGCCTTAGGTAATCTTCTATCAGCTTGAACTCCGAACAACTCTTGGATGACATCCTACAGTTCTTTTGCATTCTCGTATCCCATAAGTTGAACGGCTACATCTGGAGCCATCGAGTTGTACAGTCATCCTAGCGGGAGTTGATCGACGGTCAGTCATGCTTCATATTGAGGATTTAGACATCGTTCAACTGACGAGCTTACTCTATCATCACTAATCGTTTGGGAGTTGGAGGTTGCTTTAGAAGTTGTCTGGACAAATATCGGTGGACAGGGGATTTATCTTTGTAGCTTCGCAAGATGGATAGCGCGATCGTCTTCCACAACATGAAGTTGTCGCGTTCTAGCTTTGTGGTGGCGAGCTGATTGAGGAGCTGATTCAGAGATGGAGTGCTGAACTTCACTAGTTCGGTGGTGGAGGAGCTTCCGATGAGTGTGATGTTGGCCATGGTTGCTCTGATACCAAGTTGAAGAATAAGAAGTTTTGTTTTGAGAATGCCCTTTCATCTTCCTTCTCTTTGTATTCAATCAATGCTTAGATATATACCGCCTATTTTCTTATATAACATTGTCCTTCAATGTGGTTACATAATAATACAAAAGAATAAAGAATATTACACATGACTTGCTTTGTTTGGTGGAGAGAAATAATTCTAACAAATTCTCGACAGAATGTGGTGACTCATTTCCAATTTATTCTTCCACTTTTCCTTTTCCTTTTCCATCTTTATTTCCTTCCCTAACATAAAACAATTACATTGTTTATGAGGCAACCATGTTTAATAACTATTTGATAAAAAGCTTTTAAATTTGTTAGTGCATTTATATAAATAAAGAGAAGATTCAAACAAATGATCAATATGGTATAATCCACAAGACGTGGTTACCATATATTATTACATTGTGATTAAATTTGTATAAGAATAATTTATAAAATAAATTATTTAAATCATGTTTAATAACCATTTAGACCTCACTCGATAATATTTCGTTTTTTAAAATTAAGTCTATAAACAACATTTTCGTCTCTAAATATTTTGCTCTGTTATCTATTTTCTACCAATCTTTCAAAAAATTAAGCCAAGTTTGAAAACTAAAAGTAGTTTTTAAAAACTTGTAATATTTTTAAAATTTGACTAAAAATTCAACTCTTTTACTTAGGAAAGATGAAAAGTATTGTAAGAAATGATAAGAAATAAGTTTAGTTTTTTTTATAGAAAAAAATAAATAACTAAGACCCGTTTGGTAACCATTTTGTTTTTTGTTTTTTTTTAAATTAAACCTGTGGACAATACTTCCATTTTTGAATTTCTTCATTTGTTATCTACTTTTCACTGATGGTTTAAGAAAACAAATCAAATCTTGAGAATTAAAAAAGTAGCTTTCAAAAAGTTGTCTTCATTTTTGGAATTTAGCTGAGAATTCAACCATTGTACTTGAAAAAATTATAAGAAATGTGGATGAAATAAACTTAATTTTAAAAAACAAAACAAAAAACTAAATGGTTACGAAACATAGTCTAAATGATTATCAAATGAGACATTCGTTTTTAGTTGTTGAAAACTAAGCTCATAAATGTTACTTCCACTTATTAGTTTCTATGTTTTCAAAGAGAAATATTTTCAAAATCCAAAAGAAATTTAAAATTAAAAAAGAAAAAAAAACCTTAAAACACTTGTTTTTGTTTTTATAATTTTACTAAAATTTCAAATATTTACTTAGAAAAACAAAAACTACGGAATGAAAAACATGAGAAAATAATCACAATTTTTAAAAATAAAAAACTAAATATTTATCAAACATCAAAATGTTCAAGCAAACTTATCTTGAAAATGTATGTTTTTTTAGTCGTAGAATACCCATATAAAAATTGGAAGAAGTATAAACACTTTACATTGATGGAGATGCATTTTTCATAAAGAGACATAAAAAAAGAAAAAAAAAATCACATATATGGCGATGTTGTTGTCAACTAAGAAGTGGACCTCTTTCAACAAGAACATGTCTTGCCCCGTGAACTCAATTCTAGGGATCATCACATTTCATATAATTTTAATCTTATATTATAGTGTGAGGCTTTAATAAATATGTATAACACGTGTCAACCAATACCACCCATTTCAAAATAAAAATTATGCTTTAATCTATCTATGTTTAATTTAACGGTGATTTGTACTAAAAAGAAATTAACCGTGATTGAGATATTGTCTCTTAATGATAGATATTCTCCACTTTTTACAAATTTAAAATATTATAATAATATAGGCATACATATTATTAAAAAATTTGATAATAATTTTCTCAAGGTTTAAAAACAGCTTTAATAGTCAAATCTAGGTGCGGATATTTTAATAGTCAAACCAAGCATTTTTGGATTTTTTTTCTTTTAATTCTAAATGTTTTTAAAAATTTTCTATTTATAAGAATTTTTTCATTTTTTGTTTGGTATATTTACGATTTTTTTTTCTCTTTTAAAATATACCTTTTCATATCAACTTATATCTCTAAATTTTAGATTGTATAAAAAAATTTAAATTAATATTATATCAATTTAAACATTGAACTTTGTGAATGTATTAATATATACTCTCGAGTTTGTTTTTGAAAAAACATCATGTGAAACTTATGATTGTATAAATTAAACTCCTAATTAAATTTTTATAAATAAATTAATTTAAACTCTTAGTTAAAAATTTTCCTTTCGGAATTATCCATGTATCAACTCTAATTGTCTATTTTATAGAATTGGTACCACATTTGTGAGTATTGATACATTGATTTATTTATGAAAATCTAAATAATTTAATTGATACATATTATTAATTTCACAAGATAAATGTGGAATCAAATTTGGAGAATGATATAAATTACATTTAGAAAAGTGATTTAGATTGATACAATTATTAATTCAAAATTTTAATTAATATAACCTCCAAAAGAATCACGATTCTATTCAGACAAAACATTGTTATACAATAGGAAAATATAAAATAGTTATGCGTTTCAACCCAAACAAATTTTTTTTTTGGTTGTATTATTGATGTTGTTTTGTAGCATATAGGGAAGTCATTTGCCTGGCTAATTAAGGCAATAATTAATGTCATTAACCTTTTATATTTTACTTCATAAATCAGATTAACAACGGGCCACTACCAATTGTACATGTTTTACTTTTTATAGTTTGAGCTTAATAATTGATTTTTAAAGATTTTGTTGTCTCAGTACCACCATTTTTGATTAGTTAACTTTATTGATATTATTAGAATCTAATAAATATATCTCCTTAGAAGGGAAAGATTTTAGTTAACTACATCTTAACCTTTTCCACGTTTGACTTTTTAGGAGTTGTGATGCGAATATGTAATAAATAGAAGAGAATAATCAGGGTTACATGGATAAAAGATATTTATGAGTTTTCGTATAGATAGTAATAGTAATATAGTTTAAAAACTGAATGTTAAGATCAAAATGAATCTAGTTCATTTCGCTGTTGTTTTTTTCTTGTATGTTTCTGTCTTTCAATTTTTTTTTTATTGCATAAAAATTTCATTACCAATTCCTTTATCTTTCTTCGACTTCTTCATCACCACACAAACTTCTTCTCTTTGTTTGAAATTCAAATAGTACTTTTTTACGATTGCTTGCGGAAATTATAGATTTGATCAAAGGAGACGATTTATGAGATAATAATAAAAAGGGAAAACTATTTTCTTTCCTTTCCTTTTTTTTTTTTTTTTTTAACTAGCCATCTCTCTTACAACTAGCCATAATGAAATTATTTTTAGACCATTGTGAGAATCTTTATTCAAACCAATAGACTATTTCTTTAACCAATTGTAGGATATTTTTAAAAACAAGAAAACTCTTAAACCAATAAGAGAATCATTGCCACTAATTTCTTATGGAAATTAGTTGGAGACGTTTGGGACACCAACTATTAAACATGGAGTGGATTATGATAGCCACTATAAGAAAAATCAATTTCAGTAACAAAAGTTTAGTGACACAGACCATTTTTGTTGCTAAAAATTAACTAATAGCAACACTTTAAAACACATGTCACAAAATATCAATATTAGTCACGAAATTTGTCTTGGCGTCATTAAAAAAAATTGTGACGTATATACTGACACTACTAAAGGTTAATAACTTTCAGCAACATATTACCTCGTTGTTGAAAGTGCAAAAAAATTAAGTGAAAACATTTTGACGAATTTTTCCCCTCTTGATTTCCCCCCTCATTTTTTAATTTCCCCCAATTTTCATTTCCCAAATTTCCTTCCATCTTTCCCCTTTGTCCGATTTTCCCTTCTATTTTTCCTCCCCTCCCCCTTTCTCCGATTTCCCCTTCCATTTTCCCTCATTTCCACGGTTCGATTTCCTCATCGCCACCAACGAATCAACAGTTGTAGTTTGCCTAAAAACACTGTATGCCGGTCATGATTCTCTCCTCCAACATTCTTCTTGGTGGTTTCTTCTTTCGACGTCCGCGGTGAGTTTTTTGTTTTTTGGGATTTTTTAGCGCCATCAATTATTGTTTTTCTTCTTTTCATCGTCTTTGGTTTCTTCTTACAATTCTCTTTGTTTTTTCCCTCCTTGTTACCATCTCTTGTTTGTTCTTTATTTGTTTTTCTTCGGAATGAACTTATTTATTGCAGTGCTAGAGGCACCACTGAAGACCATTGTGAAGCTTCTTCTTCTTCTTTAATGGTAGCTAACATTTGAATTTGAAAATTGGAAGCTCCAATCTCTCTCTCTGTAAGACCTCTGTTTTTTTTTTCATCTAAAGAATTTTATTTATATTCTTAGAATTTGTTGGCGTGACAATGATGGGGTTTCTCTTGTCATGTCAGTAGATTGTTTCCAGGGTTTCTCTTATGTGAATAAAAATCCCTTGAATTTTTGGGTCTCCATGAAACTGATTTTTCAGGAGGGATTCCTAGTTCCATTGATGAAGTCAGGGCCTTAAGGTACTTAGACTTTAGTTCTTGCAATTTCAATGGTAAAATTCCTGAATCAATCAATTTAAACTTTAAAAGAGGCTTAAAAGAGCTTTACTTCTGTTATTTTTTAAACAAAAACTTTAAAAAACCCTAATCATAATTAGAAGTACAAGTTAGTTGATCCATGAAATTGTTCACTTGTAGATGATAGAGAGGAGACAAAATAAGCATTAGTTTAGAGGTGGAATTTAAAAGCATATTAACAATTATGGACAGTAGCTCTAATTATGTTTGGGTAACTTTTGTGCATAGTCTAAAATTAAACTATAGAAAATGGTATCTTACTAATAACGTATTTTAGAATTTGGCTCCCTTTCATATCCTAAAAGTAATTTTATAAGGTCACGAGTTATGTTGTTTTCCAATGAGTTTATGTTCATGAATTTGTTACTTTATACTCACTTGCTTACATGTTTTATTTTATTTTTCTTTCAAATTTTATGTCAATGACTTTGAGTACCAATTGCCCCATGTTTATATGGAAATTTGAAGAACTTAGGTAGGTTTTTTTCAAAAATATAAACTTGTTGGGTTTGTTTTTGTGGAGCATTAGTTGTTTTTGTTTAGTATTACTTGTTTTTGTGGGGTTAATATTTGATTTTGCAGACATGAGTATATGTAAAAAATGAATTTCAATTTTCCTGTAAAATTTAGTGATTTCAAATCTTTTTTACTGTGAATGTTGCCTTTGCCTTTTTATCATTTTCTTTGCATTGGACTCACTTCTTTGGGTATTGTGTTGAATGTTGCCTTTGTTGCCACTGCTCTATGCAGATTTTGCAGATTTATGCTTTCGAAATAGTCTAATTCCACTATTTTAAGTGTGGATTGAAAAGTTTTCTAACAAATAAGTTTTGCAATCTCTGTATTTATGTAATATGTGTATTTCTTTGCATCTTTCTTTTGAAAAATTAAATAGAATTGCATTTCACATTTTCTAAAACATATTAGCATGGAGCTTGATTTTCTTGTAAGATGATATTTCACGTTTGTTCGTTATTTATGATAGAAATGCATTTCACGTCTGTGTGTTATTTACGACTTGCATTTTATGTTTGTGGCTTATTTTGCGATTTGCCTATTTTTGCTCTTAGAAGAGAAGGGATCTATTACTCAACCTTTTATTTGCCTCTGTCATTTTGTTACACTTGCACCATTTTCTCCTTCCTTCTTCAAGAACTCTTCATTAAAAAATCACTCAACAAAGTTTTATTTGTTTAGTTTCTCTAATGCTTGTGTTGTACTTTACTATTGATTGTAGCTTTACTTTACTTGTTTAATTTCTTCGCGATTTCTCAGTTTCGATGTCTCTCCAAATCGTGAATCGGTGATTTTTAATAGCAATAGTGAATCGTCCCTCTTTTCTTCACTTCTCCCTCTTTTCTTCTTCTTCCTTCTCTGCTATTTTTACCCTCTACTATTTATCCAAAACCGTAATATTTTCTTCTTTGTAGAAAAAAGAAAAATCACAGGCATTATCACCTATGACCCGTTCTCAGCAATGAAGGGTTGTTTCCATTTCTCAATTTACCCCTTTCACTCTGTTCCTTGATATTTGCCTTTTCTTCTCTTTTGTAGAAGGTTGTTCTAAAGCTGAATTTTCACCACTTTAAAGTAAAAAAAGAAGGTCTTGAAGTTAGTCTCCACTCTCCTAGATCAGATGGTGAAGATTTTGAGAAATAAGAATCTTAGTTTTTTTCTTCATCACCATCTTCCCCTCCCCCTTTTTTTAGATTGATTCTAGTGTGGCTATTGATTGATCGATTTCTATCTTTCAATGGCAATGGTAATGAAAATGGATTTGTATAGTGGAAGAACCAATAAATGATGATGTCGACACTGTAGGTTAGGGTATTGGAGGTTCTCCTTCAAGTTTTTGTCTCTACCAATTTGAAGTGTACTTGGGCTCATATGAACTGACAAAGTGTAATTGAACTTGAAGCTAATGTTTCTTTATCAAGCGCTCTTATATTGTTAAATTGTCATAACATATATTTCAATTATGCATTTGATGGTCTAGATATTAGTTGTTATAGATAGCTATTTTGATACTATACCATTATGATTGAGTTTCCATCGAGCAAATTTATATTGTTAAGTTAGTTTTGGATATGTTACTGTCTTCCAGGTTACTCTTAATGTCGACGTGCAGTGGAATCCAATTGACCCTTGCAAGATCCAAGATCAATTTGAGAGATGTTGTTATGTTAATTAACTTTTTTATTCTCTTAGTGTGGCTTACAAATTTTGGGTTGTTCGTTTCTAGCACGTTTAATTGTTGATCTGTGTACATTCTAGAAGTTTTATGAAGATCTATATCAGGAACTGAACAAGAGTACGAGAAGATTGAAAGTTTGAATGTTTGTGACAATCTAGCTGGCCATTTGGTAATACTCTCCTATTTGCCCATGGTTTGAAGGAAACTGGTTTTAGAATCAACATTTCAATTTTAACATATGCTATTTTTATTGTAGAATTAGCTAATGAGTTTTATTTATCTGCTACTTCATTGTTGCTATGTTACTGCCTTCTAGCTTTGTTGATAAGTTATTCATGGCTTTGATGGAAAATAATTTAGTTCCTAATGTTAATATTTTTGTTAATGAGTTTTGTTACGGTTTGTAGTAATTTTTTCAATGGGTTGATAATTAGCGTGCTAGAAGAATGTATCATGTCATCCCTACCATTTTTTATTTTCACGTACTTATTACTTTTTTTTTGTTGGCCATATTTTATATTTCAATGGCCAGATTTTTGTTGGCCAGATCTACAACTATATTTTTGTTGTCTAGGAAATGCTGCAATGATTTTGGGAATACAATAAATAAGTGGAGTTCAAACGAGCAAAATATGTTCCTTTAAGAGGTAATAATATAAAACATTATTCTTAAAATCTAATTTGTTAAAAGTGATAGATTAGAATATGTGTTATAGTGCTCTGACTATCATGCAGTTATGGTAGTCATAACTTAGTTATTGTTGAAGGATCTCTTATTCAAGAGAATCAGTGAGGGGAAACAAGATCTTTCCAAGCCTATTGTGAAAGAATAAAACATTTACAAACAAACAACCATAATTATGCAACTTAGAGAAAATTACAGCATGCTTTCATAACTTAAATACAAAGGGAATTGAGAGACATACCTTTGAAGAACTCTTATTCACGTATTCCCTCGATCTACACTGGTCAGGCATCCCAACAAAGTCTAAATGATCACGAACACAACGAACACCCAATGTAATCACGAACTGTCTGATCCTCAGCAATCTCCTCGATCAAGAACAAACAATACTTGTCCCTCGAACAGTAAGTAGACACCATCAGAAGGCTACCTTGGTATTCTCGGAGTGAGAATTCAGGAGGTGTGAGCTCTGTGTAAATTTGGTAGAAGGAATGAAGAAGTATACGATCGAGTAAGTGGGAGAAAAGTATAGTTTATCGTATAGACAGTGGGTACTCGATCGTCTGGTAACGAGGAACAATCGTCAAGAAAACTTGCTTGGTCGTTTATTCTCTCGAAAGGGCTATTATATAGTTTCCTTTCACTCGATCAATTGTTATGCGATAATGATGCGATCAACCAAAAAATGAAAACTCTTTTCATTTTATTCTTCCGTTATTAAAACTGAAATTAACCTCCCACTTGCACGGTTAATGGACAAAAGAAAATAACCAAATAAAACAATTATCTTATAACCGTTTTTATTATAAATAAATATAATAACTAATTTATCATATTATATTTATAACCTATAGTTTTAATATCACATCATATGTAATATATAAACCATAGTTCTTTTCTCCTTTATTTAATATAAATCATATTTATATTAATTCCTCCAAATAATGTATTTAATACATCAAATCACTTATATCACATATAATTGAAATAATTTAATTATATCATATATAATCAAATTCTCTCTTGTTAATTTGAACATTTCATACTAACCCAAAAATTGATTCTGAACTTGAATCCATTGAGCTACCAAGGGGACCTTATGGACCTGTAGCTTGAAGCTCCAACGGTACATGAATAACTGACTAAACTATTTAATCACGATATCCACCATTCGTTAATTGTCGGACACTCCACTAAAGATCGACAACTGCACTCTTCTCACTACAGATATATTTCTTTTTCCATTGGATATAACTAATCAACATTACAGTAACCTTTCACAGATCACTCGTAAGTATAGTCGGGCCAATTTACCGTTTTTCTCCTGTAATTACATCTAACTCCTTAAGTACTACTGATTCCTCTAATGAACAATACATCATAGTCCTACTATGAGTGCACTTTTCGGGCCATGAGAAAGTGTATGGTGCCACATTGTTCAAGCCTCGGAATCAGCCCTTAAGGGAGTTATCTATCTATTTACCCCTACTTCGGAGAAGGAGTGAATTCCGTCTTGTGCAGCTAAGCTTTCAGCTCCCCAATCAGACGAGTCCCCAAAGTGGTAGGTTTGAGTCGACAATCTGGCCACTCGTACCCATGCAAATCAAAGGACCGCCCTCATAGGTATGAGTTCCCCACTCACTCAGGATTAAGGTCATGTTACCTATGGTCATCCTAGTGAAATGAAAGTCTCTGTCATGAATGGCGTTATATAACAAGACTAAACATTTCGTGGTCCGATCTTATACAAACTCTTTTGTATAGGATACCTTCACTTATATGTCTCCACATGAATAATCAGGATCAGACCATCTATAGCACTTCACAACACTTGTAACATCTACGGATAAGGTATCCATCCTTTATTCATATACTACAAACCATTTAGGTTATCACTTAAGGCATGATTCACTTGTATGTCTCCACATACATGCTTAAGTTACAACGATAACCAGGGATCTTAGTTTATTGGTTTGTGGTTAATTCAACTAAAATATATCATATTTCATAGACAATAGTGAAGAAAATATCTCATATTATTACATCACAAATATTTATTCATACATATGTTTACAAACTACAGGACCCTACGAGATTTAGGGCATCAACTCCAATAATTGTTTATGTTTCCATGAGTTGTTATGGTTTCTATTAGAGTTTGTTTTAGCTCATGAGTTTCATTAACTTCTTGTTGAGTTTATTTTTTTTTTATAAGATGAGTTGTTTATAAGTATTTTTTTGGTTATGCATTTTGTCAGATGAATTTGGTTTTTATTATTTTTTCCTCTTAGTTTTGATAAGCTTGTAACTTGTGTTGGTTGATAAGTCGGTTTCCATTGAGTTCGTTTGTGTTTGTAAGCTTGTAAGTATTTTTGTTTATGTTTATGTATTTTTCTAAATGAAAATGGTTGCTATTAGTCTTTTCTCTTAGTTTGATAGGCTTACTTGTTTGGATTTATAAGTAATTGTCCATTGAGTTGTTTATAGTGGTTAGTTGTAGAAGAATTTCCAAGTATCTAAGGGGTTAGTTATTGTTTATGTTTCCATTGGATTGTTATGATTTCTATTAGTAGGCAAGGAAAGATTTGTAATTAATTAGTTTTAGACATTCTTTATTAGATAAAAACTCTCTTTAGATCCTTACAAACTCAATTAATGTGCTATAAAGTAGTATATAATCTAGGGAAACTCTTTTTGTAGTTCAAGATGATAGGATATACAAGCATGCAACGGAAGCAAACAGAATCAATAAGCACTCTAATTATATTTAATTTCAGTTCTAAGAGCATGCTTTCCAGAAAATTAAAAGAGGGTTTCTTATGAACATACCTTTGACGAATTCAATCAACTTCAAGCTGCTCTTCACATGATTCCAGCTCCAATTCGATAGTGAACCACCAAGAGAACTTCTATACTATTCTCAGCCTTGAATTTGAGTGGTGAAACTTCAATTAGAGTGAATTTGTGAAAGGTATAAGTGTAGATTTTGGTCAAGACGAATTTCTGTAGCAGTCTTCTAAAGAACCCAGAAAATTTCTTAACCAATCTTCAATTTTAGAGCTTTTATACACAATGTACATGCAAGCATTCAATACTGAGCTCAATGCCAACAACAACTTCATGAAGAAGTAGGATTTGTGTGTAAATTTGGGAGGAACACCTAATACTTGGTGTAAAAGTTTAAAAAATTTTCGTAAATTTTTAAAATAATAATAAAAACAAAATAAAAAATTCCTTGGCATACAAACACAAACTATTAATAATCATTTAAAAAATATCCTTAAACTTTCAAAAGTTGCATTAATACTCCTAGCTTTACAAAAAAAAAAAAAAAAAGAGTAAAAATGCTCTCAAAGCTAATATAGTGATCAATTTGTTTGAAGCTTTTTTGAGTTTGAAAAAAAAATAATTTTAACATAAATTGTATAGATATTTCATTTTTCTTCCATTTGTCCAATTCTTACACCAATTTTTTCACAACAAAATACAAACCAAAACTTCAAGTTAAAACATAAAATACTAAAAAATCTCAAAAAATAAAAATCTACGGTTAAAACTTACCAAAACGATTATAGCCAAATAAGCAAATAAGACATATTTGGCTATTAACACATACTCGACTACTAACATAGACTTTGTTCAAATATTTAAATCCTAAGATCTCCTGATATTTCAACTATTCTCTTTCTATGTTTTTAACCTATTTACCTTAACTGGATGCGGCAATGTTGTTTTTCTTTTTTTCAATGAGATAAATAGAGGTCAGACAATTAACAAGAAGGAAAGTAAGACGAGAGAAAATAAAGAAGTGTTAGGTCATAAATTGAAGTAGGGGAGAGAAAGAAAATAAAAGAGGAAAAGTGATTGGGTGTAGATAAATGATAAATGCATTTTTTACTTTTTTTTTTTTAAGGTAAAAGTACTCATGTAATTTTTGAAAGTTCAGAAGATATTTTTATAACGAGGTATTGACGATTTTTGTTTATATATTAATAGTAAGAGTTATTTTGAAATTTTAGAAAGTTGAAAGGTATTTTGAAATCAAAACTAAGTTTTTTTATTTTTTATTTTTTATTTTATTTTATTTATTTATTATTATTATTAAAACCAACATAGCGAGAGATACAAATTTATAGAGGCCGATGGTGAGATGTGACACGGACATACCAAATTTATTTTCTAACGAATGTTTTTCATTTTTTAAATCATTATCTAATTAAATTCCATTTTTTAATTATAGAATTTGTTTTCCAACTAAAACATTATCATCAAAATTTGAATTTAAGGGGTAAATTTTAAGATAATTACAATCTAATATCTATGTTTTTTTTTTTTTTTTTTTATAATTTAGGTATTTAAAAATTTGGAAATATAAAAATGTGAATAATTAAATAAAAATAAAAAATTGAATAAGTACATAAAAAAACACTTTAATTATTAAGTATATTCTTCTCTTGTTAAATTAATTAAAAATGTAAGAATGATTCTAATAATCATACTTATTTCATTTCCATTTCTATATCAATAAGCTTTTGATTATGATTTTATATTATTTCATTTCTTAGTAAATAAACAACATAAAAAAGAATATCATTATCATTCTAACATATTCACATTCTAGTCTATTTTCATTACGATTACATTCAAAATCTACTAGTAAACACATCCGTATTTCATTAAACCTTTTTTTTTCTGGTTTAATTTGATGTGATATTGAAGGCAAGTCAAATAAAAGTGTTTAACTTTGTATGCATTCACAGACAGAGAAAAAATAATATTGTTGATAATAAAGCCCTAAAAAACAGGAGCCTGATGTTTTTGACTTTGAAATTTAAAAAATACACCAAAAAACCCAAAAACATGTCGTGTAAAATTAATCAACTTCAAGTTGTGGATAAAACCATGCTTTTAGTTCACTCATGTTTTGCTTTGCTACAAAATAATACATTGCTTCAAAGCCATGTGCTGCTTACCCTAATACTTGGAAACATACTCTCCAACTTGCTTATTTTATTGACTTTACTGTCTAAGAGTTTGGAAGTTTCTGTGCATTGCAATTTGCATTCTTTGTTATTATTATTAATTTATTGATTAAAATTTCACCGACGTTCACTACTACAAATTTGATATTTGTTGATGGACAGAAAATATTAAAAAAATATCTACTTTGATGGTCAAAAAACGTCAAGAAAGTCAACATCAAGAAAACCTGACCATCAAGAAAACTGGTTCTCTTGATGGTAAAAAAACGTCACTAGAAACCCTTTCTTGAAGATTTTGGCCATCAAGAAAGGGTACTTTGACGTGTTTTGCCCATCAACTATATGGAAAAAAATGTCAAGAAAAACACTTTTGTTGATATGCTTTGAATGTCAAAGAAAGATAATATTGACATTTTCTGTCCATCAACTATTTTTTAATAGTGTCAAGAAAATTCTTTTTATTGACGAATTTTAAGAGTCAACTATACACTTTTATTGATGTGTTTTACCTTTTAACTATATCAATTTGAAAAAAAAAAAATATGGGTCATTTGGACCCCTTATATGCAACTTGTAATTCACCTCAAACAAGTTTTTAATATGCAATTTGCATTTACATTTATGGTACCTAACCCGTGCTTCATACACAAACAACAAAATACAGCATGTTACTTACATAAAGTTTGTAGTAGAACATCTTCAAACAACTTCAAAAGAACAGCTTTACACAACTTCACTCAACTCCTACAAACCTACCAACAACTACACAGTTCTCTTGCAATCCATCAACTAAACACAACTCTAAATATTCAATACCACATATCTAAATTCATATTATCAGACCATCTCATTGAAACAAATAACATATATAATAAACTTACTATCCAACAAATCAACTGAGTATTTTTATATAATCAACCAGTAAAACAACGTTTCTACAAATGACCAATATCTAAAAATAAGATCATATAATACCTAACCCTACCAAAATTGACATTGTATCTCATATCTTAAACTTATAGTACTAAATTATTGATGTGTCGTATAATAAAGATTCATCATATGTAGCGTCCTATAAAGTCACAATACTCAAACCTCACCGCATCTAACTCCATTTGTCTGTAGGGTGTTTATCTCGTCAACTGCAAACAAATAAATAAATGTATTTATCAACAAAATTGAAATAAGTTTAAAAATTATAGCTAAAGAAAATAATCTAACAAAATGCACATCACATCTGTAATTATTTTGCTCCTGTGCTTTACTATGTCGCACATGAACTTATATTATCATTTAAGCACACTATAATACCCACACTCCGTATACTTGGTTGTTGAGCACACTATATGTACGCATATATTTCAACCCACACGGTATAAGAAAACAATTATTTTAATCAAACTTATATTATTATTTAATCAAAATTGAAATGCTTACCTTAATAGGAACCTAAGTAAGAGGTTAAGCTCTCATATTTGTTCGAGCATAGAACAATCTTATGGCCCTAGAAAAATAAACACACAAGATATCAGAATATTTACATAATATATATAATGTGAAATAACTACTAAATACTTGCGCATTGATCATAGTCTTCACCCCCTCTCGAACACCATGTCCCAAAGAGTTAATTGAACATACCGTACTAGTCCGGATGGAGATAACAAATATTATCCACTGAAAGCTATATAAAAGACATCTCAATAAAGTTAAATAAAAATATTTACAATTCAAACGCTAAAACGTACTTGTTTCTAAACTTACCCGGGATTATACAGATATATATTAATTTATTCTTCATCGATGCCAACCTATCGTACAAGAATCGAGATATCTGTTCATCGGTACCGGAACCACTTGAAATTTGTGCAAGATAAATGAATGCATATTCCTCCCTAATACTCGGTTCAGAATCACACATCTAAAAGAAAAACAAAAACTTTTAAGATTAGAAATGTTTAAATAAATTAGTAATATAAATTACTTTCGCCATTAATACGTATGCTACATAATCCATTATAACTAAAAGTGTTAATTCTTCCGCCGACAAAACTGTTTGATGTTATCCTTCATCAAATAGAAATTAAATTGATACCCAAAAATCTGTTTAGGTATTGGGATATTAAGATATTCATCTTCCATTTCGTCATTCACATGCTTGAACACGAACATTAACGTTGTTGGCAATTTTAATGCATTGGTCTTCGATTTTATTCCTTTCAAAGCAGATAACTCAAGAGAATTTATCTTATGTGCCTATCCAAAAAATGTTGAAAATTAAAATGAGAACATGCAAATGCAACAAAACATGTTTCTAAATAAAACTTTACCTTTCCTTCTTTTTCTATAACTACCTAATGCTTTGACCATGGAACATGCGATCCAATTGCGTCGTATACATTACGAATACTTCTAGAAATAGGTATGGGCAAATGGGGAACAGTGTCACTTACAAGTTCAATAAGAACCCGCACATCATTCGATCCAAGCACTATTCCACAAACTACATTATACCATTTTCTCTAAAAAATAGTGTATGATGCCACAATGTTATCAACATTTCCAACAGCAAGGCTATAGGGTCTCCCCTAAAAAAATACATTCACGATGCTCAACTTATTATCAATGTCATGTAATTCAAGAACGATGTTCAAAAAAGAATTAAATACAATGTTCACCTGATCCAGCTTTTCCCCATGAAGGACATTGAGACTTGTTGTTTTGTAACAGAATTCTGATCGCAGTCAGGGTGTGCATCTTAACTTGCTTCCTCAATCTTCTTATGAGAATTCAACTCGTACATGCATTTGGCCATTAAATTGTATTCTGCCTGTTAGGAATGGTGTCTTAAATCTCCTTGTAATTTCGTAGTTTGTAAACTCTGTATAAATATATTGAAATAAGTGTTATTTTATAAGCATTAACTCAATCCAATAAATTAAGATCCGAGGTTATTTTATATAAATTTAAACAAATATGTAGAGACATACAAGTGGATCTTATTTAAATAATAACCTAAATGGTTTATAGTAGATAGATAAGGTTGGGTACCTTATTCTGGTGACACTATGGATACGACTCGTTTGGTAGATGTTACAAGTATTGTAAAGTGCTACAAATGATCTGATCCTGATCATTCATATAGAGATATGCGAGCAGGGATATCTCATATAAAGAGTCTGTATAAGACCGGACCACTAAATGATTGGTCTCTTTATATAACACCATTGATAATAGAGACTTGCATTTCACTAGGATGACCATAGGTGACATGACCTGAATCCTGAGTGAGTTGCGAACTCCTGCTTATGAAGCGGTCCTTTAATTTGTATGGGTGATAATGGTCAGATTGACAATTCAACAAGCCTACAATTTTGGGAATTTGTCTGGAGAGCTAAGAATTCAGCTTCACAAGACGGAATTCACTCCTTCCCCGATGCAGGGGTAAGTGGATAAATTGCTCCTTGAAGGGCTGATTCCGGGTCTTGAACATAGTGGTCACACCCTCTCTTGGGATGAGAGGATTCAGTCATAGTGAGACTATAACTTATTGTTCATTAGAGGAATCAGTGTACTTAACGAGTTAGATGTACCTACAAGAGCAAAAGGTAAATTAGTCCAGCTATACTTACGAGCGATTTTTTAAGGGTCACACATTGTTGATTGGTTATATCCAATGGACACAGAAATATATCTGTAGTGCGAAGAGTGCAACTGTCGGTCTTTAGTGGAGTGCCCGGTAGTTAATGGATGGTAGATATTGTGATTAAAGAGTTTAGTCAGTTATTTATGTACCGTTGGAGCTTCAAGCTATAGGTTCATAAGGTCCCCTTGGTAGCTCAATGGATTCAAGTTGAGAATCAGTTTTTGGGTTAGTTTTAAATGTTCAAATTAACAAGAGGAAATTTGATTAGATATGATATAATTAAATTATATATGATATAATTGATATGATGTATTTGATACATTATTATTTGATTGGAGGAGTTAATATAAATATAATTTATATTAGTTGTCATAAAATAGAAAAGAACTATGATTTATATGCTGTATATGATGCAATATTAAACTATAGGTTATAAATATAATATGATAAGTTAGTTATTGTATTTATTTATAACTTATTAATTATATGATATTGATATTTCTTTTTCTCAATAACCGACCTTAATGGATGGTTATACACTGTTTTATGGTAACTGTGAGATAAAAAGAAAATTTGTTTTCAAAATCTTACAATGCAACAAGTGAACGACACAAGACAACTAATTACCAAATAACTTATAGAGTGTCTAAACGACAGGATCGAGTTTACTATACGATAGCACTCGTTTATTAAACGATCGAGTGTCAAGTCTATACGATAGACTTCATCTACTACACGATTGTGTGATCGTATACTCGATCGTTTACTCCAATCTTTTCCTCTATCCAAAATCAGCCAGAGCCAACAACTCCTGGATTCTCACACCAAGAATACCAAGGTAATCTTATGGTTGTGTTCAATTGATCAAGGATCGAGTTATATTCGTTGCTGGTGTTCGAGGGAGATCGAGTTCGAGTTCTTGATCATTGTGTTCGAGTTATTGATTGTTGCGTTATTGAATGATTGAGGGAAATACGTGAAGAAAGAGTTCTTCAAAGGTATTGTTACTCAATCCCTTGTATTTACTTAAGAAGCATGTTGTAATTTATCTTTAATATATAATCGTTTATGTATGATTGTAAATGTTTAAGTTCTTTCACAATGGGGTTTGGAACGATCCGTTTCCGCTCAAAGGTCTTTTATAATTAAAGTTCCTTTCCTGCCAAAATTTGCGTTTTCTTTTTTCCAATTTATCTCTAAATCAACACTTATGAGTTCCTGTGGATACTGATGGAATGTGTTTGTTATAGTATACGAAGGTGTAATCAACTCACTTTGAGGATTAATTTCATTAGTTGATAAAGTAAAATGAAGGTTCCTTTCCTCAATCCCAAAATCAGGTCATAAATGATCGACCAATTTCCAAGAAGGAGAGTAAGCTGGATGGTGTAGATTTCCATCAACCAATCTTTCATTAGCATGACATGTTAAATTCTTTGAATGAATTGAACTGTTGAACATCCTTTGAAAGCGTGGAATTGGTGAAAAATATCGTACAACTTTAGCCGACACTTCTTTTTTTTTACTTCAGATGAGTTTTTACACTTCTTCCATTTCGATTCGTTACCATGAGAATAGTTAGATGCATTAGTAAATTCTTTTCTATATAGGCAACAGTCGTTGGGACATTCATGAATCTTCTCATATGTCATTCCTAAAGTAACTAAACTCTATTTTGCATCGTATGTAGATGTTGCAATTTGTTGTTTTCAAGACTTTTTAACAAGGTCAAGAATTTTGTAAAGCTAGTATCGCTCCACTCGAATTTTGCCTTTAAGTGATACAATTTGACTAATGTAACTAACTTAGTCAATTTTTCACACCCAGGATATAAAGGTTTCTCAACGTCTATAAGTAACTTCTTAAACTTTTTTGGATCATCAACACTATGTTGTTGTGCCGCTTCAACCATATCAACAATATTATCATCAAAATTATCATCCAAACTTTGTTGGTTGAGGTTGTAATCTACACTAAGCTCTAAATTTGATAGGGAATACCTAGCAAGTTTTTCTCCATGCTAGATTCAATTGCCATATCTTTGGTCAATACCATATATTATTAAGTGATTTCTGACTTCATTAGTACTAAGCATCTTACAATTTTCACATCTAACACAAGGACATCGTATAACAGTTTTACCACTCAAATGCTATTGTGCAAACTCAATAAAACTATCAACACCTTCCGCATATTCCTTAGATAGTTTATCTTTCATCATCCACGATTTATTCATTATGCTATAACCTAATTAAACAAAATCAATGAGACAAACGACATCGTACTAATATAAGGAAGTTAAATAAAATTGAGGTGTAGGGATCAATCTTAACTTAAACTAAACTTATAATAAATCATCTAAGAGACTACCATAATTGTAGGATAGTCATTCTATAGCTAAATTAATAAACATACTACACTTAACTCACCCCGCGATATGTAAAACATTTGTAATTGATAGAGATTTAAAGCTATTAAAATATATTACATAGCAAATACAATTAAGGATTCCAATATTACTAAAAAAAAATCAAATCATTAAGTGACTAACATAATTGTATGACAGTCATTCCACCATAAAGTAATCAACATAATACACTCAACCCACCCTAATCAAATAAAGTCAATGAGATAGACCATATTATACCAATGAGTCAATAAGCAAATATAAGAAAGTGGTAGAAGACATCCTTAACTTAAACTATATTTATAACAAAACATATAAGTGACTACCATAACTGCAGGATAGTCATTCCATATCTAAATTTACCAACATATATAATTGAACTCCAATGGTAAACATTTTAAGATATCGAAATACATTAGATAACGATTGCATTCAACATTTTCAATATTCCTAAAAAAAGCAAATCATATCATTAAGTAATCAACATAATACATTTAACTCACCCCTCAAATTTATCAAAACAAAATTAACCCACCCCCAAATTTTTCAAAACAAAATTAACTCATCCCTAAAATAAAGACAATCAAACACAACTAAATCAACCATTTTTGTTTTCAAAGCTCACTCAAATATGTTTGTGGAAATTCGAGAGTTCCTTTGAAACTAACTAAAAAAAATCTTTTTCATAAGTTTCCCAATATAATTTTTGTTTTAATGTCTCCAAATTTATTAAATTAAAAAAACAAGACAAAACAAAACAAATCAAAATTTGGCCGAATTCCCAAAAAGATAAGCAATTCAAACTGATAAATAAAAAATACTTGACCTCAATAAAAGATTGATCACAAAATCAGATTAAGGGATGTCGATCAACATATTTAATACTCATTTAGGGCCACAGGAGTTGAAATCGGGTTGGTGGTTGATGGTTTGGGATTGCGACTAGAAGCTGAAAATTAGGTTGGCAGTTGGCGAATAGAGTTGTGGCTGGAAGATGATTAATCTGTCAAGGAAGAACAAATTGTCTCGTCAACAGATGACAATGAGCCATGTAGAAGCTGATATAAATGCTCTCGCTGGTGTATATGCTCTCGCTGGTGTGTATGCTCTCGCTGGTGTATATGTTCTCGCTGGTGTATATGTTCTCGCTGGTGTCGCTGGTGTGCATGCTCTTGTTGGTATCGCTGGTGTGTATGCTTTCGCTAGTCTCCTTGGTGTGTATACTCTCGTTGGTGTTGCTAGTGTATGCTCTCGTTGATGTCGCTGGTGTGTATACTCTCACTGATGCTGATGTGTATGCCCTCCTAATAACCTCTGCCATATAATTATTCTCTACCAGCTGTACGGAAGATTCGTTAGTTATTTTTTTGTCCTTATTCTAAAACCTAAGTGTATATATCTATACATCACTACCCTGTATCATGTGTGGGGAAAAGATTTAATAAATGAAATCAAATATACAGAAAAGGGAAGAGAAATTGCTCTCCCAGATCTTCATCTTCTGCTACAACTTTTTCTTCTTCAAGCTTAGCTCATACAGTTGCTCGACTTGGTATCAAAGCACCAGGTAAGCTATGGCAAATCAACCCTCTACAAACTTTTCCTCACCTATTTTTTTTGAAGCTGCCAGCGGTGGAATCATCACAGGTCCTCCTCTAAATCAACTTCTCAACCAAGTGACATTCATCAAAATGGATAGGTCGAACTTCTTGCTTTGGCAGAATCTTGCGTGGTCAATTCTAAGAAGCTATAGATTGGAAGGTTATCTAACTGGGGATACTTCTTATCCATATCGTTTTATTCAAGTTCCAACCAGTGGTCGATCCGGTGAAAGCTTCCGTGCAGATCCAACCACTGTCTCAATCCCTGATGTTGAAATGCAATCAAATCCAGCTTATGTAGCCTGGATAGCAGTGGATCAACTCATTTTGAGCTGACTTTATAACTCAATAAACCAGGAGATAGCAACACAAGTGATGGGTTTTTAAACCTCTAAAGACTATAGGAAGCAATCCAAGAGTTGGTTGGAGTCCAATCCAGAGCTGAAAAAGATTACCTCAAAAGAATGTTTTAGCAAACTCACATAGGCACATTGAAAATGAGTGAGTACCTTACTATGATGAAACGTTTTGCTGATGATCCTGCCCTTGCAGGTTCCCTCGTCTTCTCCTTTGATCTGACTTCACAAGTGCTAGCTGGTCTTGATGAAGAGTATAACCCAGTTGTAGTAGCAATCCAAAGCAAAGGAACAATATGTTGGTCTGATCTGCAATCTGACCTGCTGTCATATGAGAAAAGGCTTGAGTATCAACTTACTGTCAAGACAGGAATTACCGGAATAGCTAATGTCTCACTCTCACCCAGCCCACCCTCAGCCAACATTGTGCATAATCAGTCCAATCCTTCAGCACAGACCCCTCGAAACTCTTATGGATATACACAACCACCAAATTTTAGGGGTAGAGGAGGTCGCAACAGGGGTCGTGGTCGTTGGAATAATGCATCCACAACTAGACCAACCTACCAAACATGTGGAAAACTTGGGCAGACAGCTGATGTTTGTTACTTCAGATACAACAAGGAGTTCAACAACCCCAAACAAACTCACAACCGTATTGAATCTACTCAACTCCCATCAAATCGAAGTAAAAAACAGAACACCTCTGTTCTTCTTACTCATTCAGCTATAGCTTCACTTGAGCCAGTTGCTGACTCCAACTGGTATGTAGACAGTGGGGCGTCCTCACACATCACCAACAATCCAAGCTTCCTCCAATCCTCATCTACCTACACAGGTAATGACAAAGTAGTGGTTGAAAAATGGTAAATCCCTTCCTATATCTCGTTATGGACATACAAATATACCTACTAATTCTGGTGTTCTTTCATTATTAAATATTCTTTATGTGCTTGCCAGAGCTAAGAACCTGGTAAGTGTTTCCAAACTTGCCAAAGACAACAATATAGTGGTTGAATTTCATGCTGACTTTTGTGTGGTCAAGGACAAGGAGTCGGGAGTACCAATCTTGAAAGGCCGGCTTAAAGATGGACTATACCAGTTGGAGGATGTCAACCAGGCTATAAATAATGCACCACTTACTTCAAGATTATTAGATGCTCGCTTGACTGCTCCATTCAAAGAGTTCTCACATCAGTCTGCTTTTCAAACCAGCAGGATAGTAACCACAATGCTTCACCACAGGCGACTTGGCCATCAATCCCCTAAAGTTTTGTCAAAAGTAATTAGTGGATGTAACTTACAAATTACTAATAATGAGAAGTCATTTTGTGAAGCTTGTCAGTTTGGAAAGTCTCATGCCTTACCCTTTTCTGACTCTCTTTCCCATGCAAGCATACTTTTTGAACTAGTGCATACTGATCTATAGAGGCCAGCCCCAATGCTTTCTGAGGATGGATATAGATACTATGTGTTGTTTGTTAAAGACTGTAGTCGATTTACTTGGCTATACCTGTTAAACAGAAAAGTGACACTGCAATTGCCTTTAAACACTTCAAGCCTTTGTTCTTAATCAATTTAACAAATCCATTCACATGTTACAAATGGATGGTGGGGGTGAGTACAAAACAGTGGCACATTTATGTGATCAGCTTGGAATTCAAATAAAGGTCTCCTGCCCCTACACTTCAGCACAAAATGGTCGAGCTGAATGTAAACATCACCATGTTGTTGAAACCGGTCTTACTCTCTTAGAACAGGCTAAGATGCCACTGCACCTATGGTGGTATGCCTTTCAAACTGCTGTTTATCTTATTAATTCTCTTCCCTCTCCTATCCTTCAGGGTCAGAGTCCCATGGAAGTGTTGCTATCTTTAAGAGTTTTTGGGTGTGCGTGCTATCCACATCTTCGTCCATACCAGCACCATAAGTTTTCCTTTCACAGCAGCAAATGTGTCTATTTTGGCCCTTCCCCAATACACAAAGGTCACAGATGTCTTACTGGGGATGGGAAGGTCATCATCTCTCGCCATGTCATATTTAATGAAGACAAATTTCTATTCCAAACAGGCTTTGCTAACCTTCAAATCTCTACTCCCACAAATATAGCTCCATCAATCTCCACATGGTTCTCTTCACCTTCTGTCCATCCATCTTCTTCACAACCCTCACCTGAAACAAATCCCTCTATCCAACCTCAATCTCCTCACACTTTTTCTACACCAGCCACAAGTTCACCTTCCTCACATCCTAGCCCATTACTGTCTCCCTCAACTACTTCTCAATCCCCTACAGTGTCACCCTTAACAACACCTTTACCCTCCTCTCAACAACAATCCATATAACCTACTACTCAACCCCTCATTGGCACTCATTCAATGATCACCAGAGGGAAGGTTGGTATTTTCAAACCCAAGGCTTAGGTTGCTGAACATATTGAAGACCTTACTCATAGTGAACCAACTTCAGTCTCTCAGGCTCTTACAACTCCACAGTGGCAAGAAGCTATGAATGAAGAACTTGCTGCACTGCAACGTATAAATACCTAGTCACTGGTACCTCCTTCATCTGATCAAACTATTGTTGATTGCAAATGGGTTTATCGTATCAAACGTGATGCTCAAGGCCTTGTTCAACGGTATAAGGCATGTCTTGTTGCCAAAGGGTTCATCAACACCCTGGCTTTGACTATTTTGATACATTCAGTCCTATTGTTAAGATGTTTACTGTTAGAATTGTACTTACTTTGGCAGTGTCTCATCACTGGCCACTTCGCCAAATTGACTTCAATAATGCCTTTTTCAACGGCAAGCTGAAGGAGACTATCTACATGTCTCAACCCCTAGGCTTTGAAAGCAAAACTCACCCACATTACGTTTGCAAGGTCAACAGAGCTCTCTATGGTCTCAAGCAGGCTTCTCGTGCGTGGAATGATGAGCTCAAAGCGTCTCGTTGTCAACTCGACTTCAAAGTAAGCTCCTTAGACACTTCTCTATACTATATGCGTACCTTATCCTTCATCACTCTGATGCTAGTCTATGTAAATGATTTGATACTCACCGGCAGTGATCAAACTCACATCGGTCATCTTGTTGCCCGACTGCATACACAGTTCTCTCTCAAAGATCTAGGACAGCTCAGCAAATTCCTTAGTGTCCAAGTCTCTTATACACCCTCTGGCCTACATCTGCATCAAGCTCAATACATAACTGAGCTTCTCTCTAAACTAAACCTCAACCATATGAAACCTTGTCCAACCTCTGCAGTACCTGGCACCTCTCTGTCCTTGAGCATTAGAACACCCCTCCATGACCCATTTCTATATCGCAGCACGGTTAGTGCTCTCCAATACCCCACTAATACAAGATCGGACATTGTCTTCATTGTTAATAAGCTTAGACAATTCCTCAAAGCTTCTACTGATATTCACTGGTCAACTGTCAAACGTGTGCTTAGATATCTTGCAGGGACTCTCCACTTTGACCTAACCATCAACTGTGATACTTACCTCAATTTAACAGCCTATTCTGATGCAAATTGGCCTCAAGTATTGATGATCGAAAATTTACAGTTGCTTATTGCCTCTATCTTGGATCGACTCTCATTTCTTGGTCAACTAAGAAACAAATGACAGTGGCTCGTTCCAGTACTGAGTCCGAGTATCGAGCTATTGCTCATGCTGCAACCGAGATCATTTGGGTGAAAAATCTGTTAACCGAGATTGGTTTTTCTCCAAAGGGTATACCTGTTCTCTGGTGTGACAACATGGGTGCATGTGCCTTAGCTGCCAACCCTGTCTTTCATGCACGAACTAAGCATATTAAAATAGATGTGCACTTCATCCGTGACCTTGTCCTTCAAGATCAACTTCATGTTAGATATGTACCCTATACAGAACATTTGGTGGATTGCCTAACTAAGCCTTTACCCCTTGATACATTTGTCTACCTTCGAAGCAAGCTCGGACTAAAGGACTTACCCTCTCGCTTGAGGGGGGATGTCAAGCAAGAACAAATTGCCTCGTCAGCAAATGACAAGGAGCCATGTAGAAGCTGATATAAATGCTCTCGCTGGTGTGTATGCTCTCGATAGTGTGTATGTTCTCGCTGGTATCGCTAGTGTGTATGCTTTCGCTAGTATCGCTGGTGTGTATGCTCTCACTGGTGTCGCTGGTGTGTATGCTCTCGTTGGTGTCGCTGATGTGTATACTCTCGCTGGTGTCGCTGGTGCTCTCACTGGTATCGCTGGTGTGTATACTCTCGCTGATGCTGATGTGTATGCTCTCCTAACAACCTCTACCATATAATTATTCTCTACCAGCTGTACAGAAGATTTGTTAGTTATTTTTTTTTGTTCTTATTCTAAAACCTAAGTGTATATATCTATACATCACTACCCTGTATCATGTGTGGGGAAAAGATTTAAGATACGAAATCAAATATACAGAAAAGGGAAGAGAAATTGCTCTCCCAGATCTTCATCTTCTGCTGCAACTTTTTCTTCTTCAAGCTTAGCTCATACAGCTGCTCGACTTAATCAACAGTGGCTAGCCACCGTGACTTACAGATAGATGGCGACTCACACAAGAAGACCGACGGTCTGGGATGGAAATCAAGTTTCGACAGCGGCTTCGCAGCTTGGGAAATTGGGAAGGACAACAGCTGACGAATGACGAACGACCGACAAAGCAAATGGTGAGATTTAGGCTGACGAAGCAAACAAACACCGGATTTCAATGGCTAAAGAAGATAACCAATCAGAAAAAGGCGTGGAAGCATTGAGTATTGGTTGTGAAGTGGAAATGTAAAAGGATTGAAAATTGCAAAACGACGTCGTTTTGGTTGTTTTCTTGATGGGCTTCAATTGTCAACAATACCATTAACCATCAAAATAGGTATCAATCTTGCACGTAAATTTAACTTTTGCCAGCCGTTTTGGTTCTTTTTCTTGATGGACTTTGTGACCGTCAACATAGGTTTCTTGATGGACATTGACCATAAACATAGGTAGGTTTCTTGATGGTCATTGCCCATCAAGAAAAGCCCATCAAAAAAGAAATTTTCTTGATGGGTTTTGACCATCAACAAATCTAAAAACGGGAATTCACTATTTTGACAAGACTTACAAATTAGAAAGATATTTTTCTTGACGTGCATGTACGTCTAGTTAAATATAAAAATTAATTGTATCAAGAAAGTGTATTTTTCTTGATGGTCTTTTGTCATGACCATCAAGAAAACAAAAACCATGTACATCAAGAAAGACCAAATTTATAGTAGTGGTTTCCATGTTTTGAATTATTTTTAGGTTGACAAATGCTCAGACTCGTATCGATTTGATATATATATATATATATATGATAAATTGTGGAGAGAACTTTGGCATAACCATATGACATTTTTTGTTATCGATATTAATTGTTAGAAGTAATTTTAGACCAATAGAATAAATCTAAAAATAAGGAAAAAGGAAGTCGAACTGGACCTCAGAGGACTAATTAACATACGGGGCATGAGTTAATGAAATTGCAGGGCTTGTCCAGCACGTCCCCAATTCAATAAATCACAAATTATCTTATTATATTATGAGATAACTGAATTTTGAAAGAGAACATGAGAAGACTTAGGTCAACATTCTTCATAAATGGACATCTTTATAGCTTCATATGAGATAATTTGAATCTTACTTTTAGACACATCGGAGTGTGTGGAAATCACATCGGTCTCTTCTTATAACAAATTTATCTGTGTCACATAAATATCGAGTGTATTTTCTTTGTTCAGATTTTGACTTCAAACATTAATGACATTGATTATATAGAAAAACATTAATAGAAGTCTTTCAAATATATATAAAAAATTTTGGAGACTAAATTGACACACGGGGTGAAAGGAACTACATTTGTAATCTTATGTTTTAAATTATAGAAAATAAATTGACGATGCAAAAAAATCTGAGTTTTTACAGTTTCGGAAGTCTCAAGCCCAAGATCTGTATTATGGCCCAAAAACTTGAGCCCAATATAGGCCCAAGCTCAATGCTCATGTGGATTTCTCCCGGAATTTGTCTTGTTAATAGTAGCTGAATTTCAATATCGATTCTGAAAAACAACGTTTCTTTTGGAAAAGTAGCAGATCGCAAATATATATATAAATTTTAAAACCTTAAATGTTTATTTGAACATTTTCAAAGTATATGAATCAAAATAAATTAAAACAAAAAATATAGGAACCAAAGTCAAGGTCGATCTCGGTGTTGCAATGGACTTGACCACAAATCTAAAAACCAATCATTGAGTGAATTAACAACCTCGAGACAATCAGACTCCACTATGATCTACTTTGTATAGTTATATTAGATCACAAAAAAGTTAGTTTGATTTTTTTTTTAATTTGAATAAATAAAGCAATTAAAAAAAGTAAAAGATAGAACAAATAACTTTTAGAAACAAATCATTCGAAATAATTCAAAATTCAAAATATATATTTTTTTATGAAAACATTAAAAGCTATAAAATGTAAAATAAATTTTCTAAAAAAAAGTAGTAAAAAAAATTAATGCAATTTTAATGCATATCAGTTAAGTGAATGAAATATAAAATGCTTTTCCTCAACGTAATTTATTTTTAAGTTAATTTTTTTAACTGTATTTAATCATAGAATATAAAAAAATTTGGAATTTTAAAAGTTTTAATTTTTTTTTCACTCTCCAACGCTAAAATGGTTGTTTACATTAATTTTCACAACAATTTGGAACCTTCGTTATAAGAAAAAAAATTAAGTATATGGTAATAATAATAATTTAGAAAATAATTAAGGCTGGAAAATTAAAATAATATTGTAGTTTTAAAAACAATTTATAAAAATATTGTTGTTTTGAAACTATTTACAAAAATATGATTTTTTTTAATATGTCGGGTGTTGAAAATTCGACCAACCTAGGTCGAATTTTGGTCGAATTTTCAACATTCGACCTTTACCTTTTTTTAAAAAAAAAAAAAAATCCATTTTATAAATATGGTTTTTTTTATTATTTTTTTCTAATATGTAGAGTGTCGAAAATTCGACCTTTACCTTTTTTTTAAAAAAAAATCCATTTTATAAAAACAATTTCTAAAAAAAAATTATTATTTTGTTATTTTATTTAACTTAACTCTAAAAAGAACAAATTTGAACTTGAGGTTGAGGTTGCTCTGGTTCTTCTTGATGTTGCTCTGGTACCTCTGCAGGCGCTTTATAATATAAATATTCATTATGCTCTCCATGACCCCGACCATGTCCATACACGTATGAAGATGAAGGACCAGCCTCTGAGTCAATGTCCTGAACCAAATGCTGGCATCATCATCATCAGACTAACATAATTAGTTTGACTTTGCGTCTGCATCACAGGGGCAACTCTTCCACATTATGGGCAACCTCATCAAACTCATCCTCTTCCCGAATAGGTCCTCTACATCTAGAGTTGGTGGGGAACAATAGGTATATTGTACATATAATGTATCTCTTCCATATAGCGTTGGTTGTCACTACATATAGCAAATCAGATCATTCGCAACATCATGGAGTCTACTATTGCTCAATCTCTGTGAATTATAAAACAATTAGAAATATTTAAAATAAATTTAAATTAAAAATAATTAAATAATATTCATTCATTTACCAGATGACCCACAGTTGCTCCCGGACGAGTGACGTAGCACCTTATGACATTATTATACCAATGAATGTAGTCTTGAGTGACATCCATGTCAAATTGTTCAATAGAAACCCCCACTTCAATAAACCTTCTCAAGAGTTGAGAATGCCTCGTCATAGTGGGAGGGTTGTACAACAGCCTAACCGGTACATGGGTTTAACTGAAACTCAAGTCATCATACCAGATGATGGTTTAAAGGATCCATTGTCTTTTAATCAAGCAATGAATGATGTGGACAAAGACCAATGGATTAAAGCCATGGACCTTGAAATGGAATCTATGTATTTCAATCTATCTGGGATCTTGTAGATCAACCGAAAAGGGTAAAACCCATCAGCTGCAAATGGATCTACAAGAGAAAACGAGACCAAGCTGGTAAGGTAACGACCTACAAAGCTAGACTAGTGGCAAAAGGGTTTACCCAAAGAGAGGGGTTAGATTTTGAGGAAACCTTCTTTTCAGTTGCCATGATAAAGTCTATTAGAATACTCTTGTCCATAGCCACATTTTATGATTATGAAATATAGCAAATGGATGTCAAGACAGCTTTTCTGAATGACTATCTTAAAGAAAGTATCTATATGTCTCAACTAGAAGGGTTTATACAGCAGGGTCAAGAGCAAAAAGTTTGCAAGCTTAATCGATCCATTTATGGATTAAAACAATCTTCTAGATCCTGGAATATGAGATTTGACGCTGCGATCAAATCTTATTGCTTTGAACAAAATGTTAACGAACCTTGTGTCTATAAGAAAATTGTCAACAAAACTGTCGCTTTTCTAGTGTTGTATGTTGATGATATTCTACTCATTGGGAATGAGGTAGAATATCTAGCTGATGTTAAGAGATGGCTAGCTTCATAATTCCAAATGAAAGATTTGGGAGAAGAACAATATGTTAATGGAATCCAAATAGTTCGGAATCGCAAGAATAGAACATTGGCATTATCTCAAGCATCTTATATAGATAAGATGTTGTCTAGGTATAAAATGCAAAATTCCAAGAAAGGATCTTTACCTTTCAGGCATGGAATTCACTTGTCTAAGGAGCAGAGTCCTAAGACACCTCAAGAGGTTGAGGAGATTAATCGAATTCCATATGCATCTGCAGTTGGGAGTTTGATGTATGCAATGTTATGTACTCGTCCCGACATATGCTATGCTGCAGGAATTGTCAGCATATTTCAGTCCAATCCTGGTCATGACCATTGGACTGCTGTTAAAAACATTCTCAAATATCTTCGGAGAACGAGAGATTATATGCTCATGTATAGTCCTAAGGAAATGATCCTTATAGGATACACTGATTCTGACTTTCAGACCAATATTGATTCGAAGAAATCAACTTCGGGGTCAGTATTCACTCTTAACGGAGAAGCAGTTGTGTGGAGGAGCATCAAACAGAGTTGTATTGCGAACTCCATAATGGAAGCTAAGTATGTTGCTGTAAGCAAATCAACAAAAGAAACTTAGTTGATCCATTTACGAAAACCCTCTCGGCTAAAGTGTTCGAGGGTCACCTAGTAGGACTAGGTCTACGAGCTTTGTGTCACTAGGACAAGTGGGAGAATTGATGGGTATTGTGATGCCCTAGTTTATTGTATTTGTACATTTTATTCTCTCCATGTAAACTCAACATTGTATATATTTATATATATTGATCCACTGGAGTTTTAGTTCAAGTGGAAGTATTGTTGGGTTTTATGTCCTAAAAACTCACGGTTTGTAAAATGATAAACATTTTCTATTGTCAATATACTTGTTATTGATCTCATAAATTGTATGAAAGTCTAAATCCAATAAACTAAGACCCATGGCTATTGTATGAGTACTTGAACTTTATGTGGAGACATAAGAGTGGATCGGATTCAAGTAAATAGTCAAAATGATCTATGGTACATGAATGAGGTTGGGTACCTTATTCTGGTAACACAATTGAATGCTGCCTACTCTGTAGTTGTTACAAAGAGTTGTAAAGTGCTACATACGATGTAATCCTAATTCGTACATGTTATGACATGAGAGTGAGGGCATCATATGCAATGAGTTTGCATAAGATCAAGACCAAGAAATAAGTCACTCTTACTTTATAACGTTGTTTACTGTTTAAGACTAACTATTTCACCTAGATGACTTAGGTAACTCGATCCTAATCCTAAGCTAACTTTTGTTTATTCGGGATTGCCCTTAGATTTGCATAGTTGAGGGTTGGCTTAACAGTGCCGGCTCAATAAGACTCCCATTTCAGGGGTAAGACCAGATAGATAGTTAGGGACATAAGATGCAAGACGGAGTTCATACCTACCCGATTTAGGGATAGAAGAAAGGTTGTTCTCTCAAGTACTGAATCCAGGTCTTGAACAAGGGACCCCACCCTCTCATTATGCTGAGAGAGTTTGGTTTGATGATTGGATCACAAACCAGTTGTTCATTAGAGGATCAGTAGGAACTTGAGGAATAAGACGTAATCTCGGGGGGTAAAACAGATATTTGACCCAGCCATTATAACGAACAACTTGTGAAAGGTTGACTTGTTGATATGGTTAAATCATGAGGACATAATATATCTATGCAACTATGGGCTTTAGTAGAATGACCCATTAGTTAACAAACGGGGATTAATTTGGTCTAATGAGTTTAGCCAATTAATCTCGGATCGTTGGAACCCATGATTTGTAGGTCCGCGAGGGCCCCTATTAGCTGGATTAGCTCTAGAATAGCGTGATAAGTTAATTTAAAATGTTCAAATTAGAATTAAGGGAATTAGCAATTATATGAGATATAATTATGTTTAATTTTAGAATTAAACGGAATAGGAGAATTTATATATTTAAATATGATTTAAATATATAAAGATGGATATATGTTAAAATTAATTTAATATTTTATATTAAATTAATTAAATTTTATTTAATAATTAATTTATGAAATTAATTAATTTTTCATTTTTTAAATCAAATAGATTTTTTAAATCAAAAATTGATTTTTTGGTAAAATTGGAAAAATTAGAAAACAAAAACACAAAATGGAAAAATGGAAAAATGGATTTTTCCATTATCCATCACCAAGTAGCTCATACATATTGCATTGTCTTGGCCTTGTCTTCTCCAAGCATGAGCTGCAACTCATGCAACTCTTCTCTTTGCATGTTGATCTGCAATATAATGAGAAGATTGGAGTGAAAATCAGGCACACAATCCATAGAATTTTGAGACAAAATTCGGTTTGAAGAATGGTTCTTCAACAAGATTGTTTCAGTGAGTTTTTCTCCTTCATCCCTTGATTCAAGCTTGTTTTGAGTCCCACAGCTCAATCTAGAGCACCAAGAGAATAGTGGGGTAGGTCTTGAGGTGGTCTACAACAAGATACGGAGAAGATTGCAGTTGGAGAAGAAGCTTTGAAGAAGTTCTACAAGAGGTATGTCTTGAAACCCATTTTTTTGCAAAAGCATGCTTTATATTATGTCAAAATCAGTGAATTTGAATGCTTAGAAGATTCTTGTACTTCCGCTACAATTGATACAATCCTACAGGAGAATAAGAAGATTTATCAATGAAGAAATGAAGAAGGAAGAAGCAAATTTGTAAGGGTTTTAATTAGGTTCGAAAAAGACAAAATGAGAGAACGAAGGCTGAAGAAAATGAGAATGAGAGAATGAAGGCAATGAGAAAATGTGAGAAAATGTGAGAAAATGAGAGGCTGAAGGCAGTGAGAATGAGAGAACAAAGACAATGAGAAAATGAGAGGAGATGAGGGGGTTATAAGCTTAAAGGTCGAGTTTTCAAAACTTGACCTATGAGCATTCGACATTGGGAAAATTAAATGAATAGGACGGGACGAGACACTAACACGCTACAGAGATTCGGAATCGTTTTAAAGGAGGTCAAGAGTTCAAATCACTCTGATGCGCACTGCATAGATTCAGATTCATTTTAAATTCATCGTAGCGTGCCGCTCATCGTCTACTTCCACTAAAGGATCGTGTAGTAAAGCTTAGCGATCGTGTAGCACTTGGTAGACGATCGTATAATAAAAGGTAGACGATCTTATAGGTTCTAAGAAGGCGATCGTCTAATAGTAATAGCTAAACGATTGTGTAGGAGTTTGTGAGCGATCATATAGTGAGGAAATAGAGCTCTCGAGAGTAGGAGTTCGGAAGACGATGTCGTGGATAAGCCATCACAATGTGCCGTTTATCGTCCACTTCCACTAGACGCTTGTGTAGCACTTGGTAGACGATTGTATAGTAAAAGGTAGGCGATCGTATAGGTTCTGAAAAAGAGATCGTCTAATAGTAATAGCTAAACAATCGTGTAGGACTTTTTGGGCGATCGTGTAGTGAGGAAAGAGAGTTCTCGAGAGTGGGAGTTCGGAAGACGCTATCGTGGAGAGGCCATCGCAGCGTGCCGCTCATCGTGTACTTCCACTAAAAGATCGTGTAGTAAAGCTCAGCGATCGTATAGCACTTAGTATACGATCGTATAGTAAAAGGTAGGCGATCGTATAGGTTTTGAGAAGGTGATCGTCTAATTGTAATAGCTAAGCGATCGTGTAGTGAGGAAAGAGAGCTCTCGAGAGTGAGAGTTCGGAAGACGCTGTCGTGGAGAGGTCACCACAGCGTGCCGCTCATCGTGTACTTCCACTAAGCGATCGTGTAGTAAACTCAGCGATCGTGTAGCACTTGGTATACGATCATATAGTAAAAAATAGGCGTCGTATAGGTTTTGAGAAGGTAATCGTCTAATTGTAATAGCTAATCGATCGTGTAGGAGTTTATGGGCGATCGTGTAGTGAGGAAAGAGAGCTCTCAAGAATAGGAGTTCGGCAAACGCTGTTGTGGATAAGTCATCGCAGCGTACTGCTCATCGTCTACTTCTACTAGGCGATCGTGTAGTAAAGCTCAACGATCGTGTAGCACTTGGTAGATGATCGTATAGTAAAAGGTATGCGATCGTATTGCTTCTGAGAAGGCGATCGTGTAATAGCAATAGTTAAGCGATCATGTAGGAGTTTGTGGCCGATCATAGAGGATTTAGTAAACGATCATTTAGTCATACTGAGCAATAGTAGAGAGATTGTAAACGATTGTTTAGCGTCTCGTAAGTGACCGATTAATCTTATTTGATTCCTATTGTCTAATAAAGAAGTTGTTCATCGTTCACTTGTTCTTTCCGAAAATTTGCACCTATTGTTACATTAATAAAGAATTACTAAACGATTGCATAGTAATTATACTAAACGATTGTGTGCAATCGTGTATAATTACTAAACGATCGCATTGTAATTTACTAAACGATTGTGTGTGATCGTGTATAATTACAAAACGATTCTTTAATTTCTTTTAGGTCGAGGGTTCTTCTTCAAATTTTTTCCTCTTTCTTTACTTTCCTACAGGTCGAGGGTTCTTCAAATTTTGTCATCTTCTTCAATTTTCTTTAGGTCAAGGGTCAAACCCTCGACCTCTTCTTTAAATTTCGACAAAATATTTTACACAAAATTCCTGCCCTCGAAAACTCCAAAATAACCATAGATTTCTAAATAGTTTCAGAACCACTATATTTCCCTAATCACAATATTTAAAAAAAAAAAAAAAAAATCTCCATTTGATGATAGAGTAAATGATAAAATATTGCCAAAATTAGAAATAAAAATTTTGATTTGGATACTGGTATTTTTCTTTTCTTTCCTAGCACAATAATAGTATTTTCTTTTGAAAAGAAAATACTTGGTGCATCTCAGGTATCACCTATTTTTGTGCATCTCATAAAATTGTTTAGTCATAATTTGTCACGTGGTAAAATTTTCTTATTACCTTTTTGAAATATTTTAATCATTTTTTGGTGTGAGTGATGAAAGTGACTAGGATAAACTCAAGTATTACCCAAAAGGGAAAAAAACATCTTTAGATAGGAAAAAAAATTAGAAGTTATATCAATTTTAGCTCTAAACTTTCAATCTTACTAGATTGCATCTCTAATTTAGACAAATATTGTAATTTTAATAATTCTAACCATCTAGTAATTTATCAATCCTAACAAAGTATTTAGATGAATAATTTATGCATTAATGAAACTTATTTTTCTATTCTAAAAATATATATATTAGACCAACTAGTTTATGAGGATTTCTCGACTGATTTCTATTAAAATTAATTTAGAGTTAAAATTGATACAACTGGATAAGTTTGGGAACGTTTGGGCAAGGACTATCCTAATAAATATTATTTTGGAACCCCAATTAGTTCCAGTCAACACTATTTCAAAAATTTAATTCATAAAGTATTAATTATTTGCTACAGTTTTTACTATTTCACATTCATCATTTTTTTTTTGCTACCATGTTTAATATTTTCTTCTCAAACTAAAATAGTTTACACCTCAAGCACATATATTATAATTCAAATTAAAATAATCTACATCCTAGACGGAAATTGTTATAACTCAACTATAATAATCTAGAACTATAATAAACAACTACTTGCCCCAAACATCCCTTTAAGATTATAATTGATTTTTCTTTTTCTTTTTCTCTTTCTTCTTCTTCTTCTTCTTTTTAAATAGGTCTAATTTGGTAAGCATTTAGTTTTTTAAAAGTAAGCCCATAAACGCTCATTCCATCTTTAAACTTCTTGATTTGCTATCTACTTTTTGTCCGTATTTTAAAAATCAAGCCAATTTTTTTAAAATTAAGAAAAATAATTTCTAAAAATTTGTGTTTATTTTTTAAATTTGACAAAGAATTCAACCATTTTATTTAAGAAATATGAAAATCATCGTAAGAAATTAAAAGAAAATAAATTTATTTTCCAAAAAAAAAATATATAAAAATTAAGGTATCTTTTGGTAACTATTTTTTTTTTAAATATGTTTTTGATTTCTAGTAAAAAAAACCAGACAAAGACTATTTTTGGGTTTTCTACTTTTTTTTTTTTTTTTAACCAAAAAAACATGTTGGGTAGTTGTTTTTAGTTTTATATATATTTTTTTAGATTTGAAAAATTAAAAGGATGTTTGATAATTGTGCTTTTCCTTTTTATTTTTAAAAAATTGAAAATAAGTTTTGATAAACATTTTAGTTTTATATTTTAATGATAAAAGTATTTTTTTTTTGTAATATTTTTTTCATCTGATATACATAATGATAAAGATGTATATCTACTTTTAACTTTCTTAAATTTTTCATATTTGATAAAACAACATCCATATTTTAAATATAGTGATTAATCACATATAAAAATAAAAAGGAAAATAACAAAAAGAGATTGACAAAAAGAAAATAGGAGAATAAAGAAACGATTAAAACAATTAATCTGACCGATCAATCCATAATGTTTCCTTATAACAAATTTGTCCCTTCACAATGTGTTAATAATTATAAATAAAAATATATATTTCGATAAAATACAATAAATAATTTCGCTTTTATAAGAGTAAATTACGGTAGAATAAGAAAAATGAAATGAAAACTGTTGGTGGCAATTTATCTTTTTTTAAAAAATAAGAGAAAATCAACCATTAGTTGGAGAATCCCAATTTTGAAAAAGAAGTCTCCATTTTGTACTTCAACCTTGGACTATGGGTTAGTTGGCTGCCTGCGCTTCTCTCTTCAGAACACAACATTTTCTTACACTTCTGCATTTCTGATCGGATTTTCTTTTTGGGTTGTTTTATCCTCGGGACGACATGATAGTATTCCTGACCTGCTTCGCAATTCAACCTATAATGAGCTTTTGTTTTGTAGGTTCCGTTCTTTGTCCGATCGCCGTTTTCTGTTCGTCATTTGAGGGTCTTGTCGTTTCAACATACACCAAAGGAACACAAATATTATAAGTTATGGGATCTGATCCTAAAACCTTTCAATATAGCCACTGTAAGAACAATTTTTTAGAATAACTCACAACCCGGATCAAACTCATGAGCAAGAGGTTGAGGACAAGTATAAATACCACTAAAGCAAGGGTCGTGTATGTTATTCCAAAAACGAAAATGGTTTTTAAAAGAAACGTTTTTTCTAATGTTTTTGAAATTCCTTGACCTTGTTAAAAATCTATAGTAAAATTCAATATGTTTTTTTTTTTAAAAAAAAAAAACGAATTAGTTATCATAAAGGTCCTAAATGATTACCAACTCCCATTTTAAATAGTGAAAAGAAACCCACGACAAAATCATATAGGCTGAGTGCAGAAAGTGGTATGGTGCAGGGGGAGTTGGGGAAAGGGTCGATAGGTGTGGGGGCCGCGTGGTGCTGGGCCAGAGTTGGAAGGCTCGAGGGGGTAGAAGTCAGACAGTGAGGAGGTTTCACAGGCTGGGCTTGGTGGAAGTGAGGGGAGATCGATGGGCACTCAAGTTCTTTGTGAGCGGGAGGAGCTGGTTTCTAAAACCGGTTTAGCTAGGAGGTTTGGTCCAAAGGTGGTTCGGTTGGAGGAGGGGTGTAGTTCTGGGGGTTTTGGTTCTGGCGTGAAAGGGGAAAATTCGTGAGCAAGCCTTTTTGGGTCTAAGTTGAGGGGTAATTTAGAGTTCATTCCTCCATCGATTGAAAATGATAAAGTTATTGTTGAACCTTATGAGGAAATTATTGATGAGGGTGTCTGTATGTGAGAAAAGTCTCTGGTTGGTCAGTTTGTGGATGCAAAGTTCTCGTATTCTGTTATTTGTCGTCTTATTCAGAGAATTTAGGGACGTGTAGAGATGCTAACTATTACCTTGTTGGATAGCGGTTTGATTATTTTTAAATTTCGAAAGGTAGAGTCATGGGATTGGGTGCTGGAGAATGGTCCGTGGCACTTGGGTGGAAGTCCATTTTATTACGACAGTGGTCTCCAGGTATTATTCCTAAAACCTTTTTTTTTTATTCTGTTCCTATCTGGATTATACTGGAGCGTATTCCCCTAGAGTTGTGGACGGATAGGGGTTTAGCAGTGTTACTAGTGCCGTAGGTAAACTTGTCTCTTTTGATGTTGCAACAAGAGAGCGGCGACGGTTATGTATGTGAGGGTTTGTGTTTAGGTGGATAGTGATTCGTTAATGCCCCCTTTAATCACTATTAGAATGCAGGATCAAGAGTTTATTATTCCAGTTGTGTATGAGTGGAAACCTCGTAAGTGTTCTTGTTGTGGTTCTTTTGGACATACTGGGCAGTGTGTGAGCAACAAGGTGTAGAGAAGGGTCGGGAGTTGTGTATTGTGGCAGTCAATGAGGGGTGTTTGGAGAAGAATGGGGGAATTGAGAGTGTGAGGAAGGGGTAGGACTTGGGTATGGGTGCGAGGGGAGCTGGCCCAGTGGATGAAATTAAGGATGCAGGGAGGGCTGAAGAGTTTACTATGGTTAGTCAGTGTAGGCATGATAGAGAAGGTATAGGGCATAGGGGTGGTAGTGGGTTACCGAGTACAACGCCCTTAAAGAGCAGAGTAGTTTATGGGTCCCCTGGAATAACAGGGTTTATAAAGCATATTGATGATCGTAATCAGTTTGATGTGTTGTATGATAAGGGGGGAGACTCGTTGGCTTTGGCACTAGTACAAGCAGATCCTGATCCGTTGTTTGTTATGGATGGAATGTGCGGGAGTTTGGGCAGGTGGGAAGTGGTAGGTGTGATCTATTGCAAAATTCATGATTTGGTGTTCCTAGAATGTTAGGGGGTTGAATGACCCTGTCAAGTATAGGGTGGTGGCAGACTTTCTAGCTTCCTCATCTGTTACTTTCTGTTGTTTGCTTGAGACGAGGGTTCTTCATGAGAATTTTGGTATGGTGATGGATAGGTTTGGTGATGCTTGGAGTTGTGTGTGTAGCTATAGTGTGCAGGGGGTTGGGAGGATCTGGGTGATGTGGCGGAAGAGTGTCTATGATTTTTCCATTGATGTCAGTAGGGATCAATTCATTTCTGAAACCTTAGTGGATATTATATTTAGTGCTAGGGTATATATTGGTGTTGTATATGCTTCTAATCATGTGAGTGAGAGTAGGAACTTGTGGTCTCAGTTGATTGATGTGTGTGCCTCATTGCAGCTTCCTGGAGTTGTTTTGGGGGATTTTAATGCTATTCGTAGTAACTCGGAGGATTTTGGTGGTTGCCCTAGCTTGAGAAAGATGGAGGAGTTTGATGGGGTGTTATTGGAGGCGGACCTGGTTGAGTTGGGTGTGACAGGTAACTGGTTTACCTAGACTAGTAAACTTTAGGGGAATGTATTTTGCGCCGTTTGGATCGTTGTTTGTCCAATGAGGCGTGGAAGGTAGCGTTTTCGTATTCGGAGGTTAGAGTTGGTCAGTGGGGGATTTTTTATCAGAGTCTTCTTCTGGTTTCTACAGGGAAGACGAGGAGCAGGCCGCCCCCTACATTTTGTTATTTTTCTCATTGGGCGGAGGCAGAGGGTTTTCTTGATACTATCAGGTCCGTGTGGAGAAGGCCTGAGGATGTGTCTCCTATGGTTAGTTTTGTGCGTAATTTGAAGGTAGTGAAGAGGGTTTTTTCGTGCTTCGTTTGGTAGGCGTATCTCTGTATTAGCTAGTGAGGTATGGGCAGCTAGGCAGTTATGGAGACTGCTCAAGCTGCAGTAGAAAGGAATCCTGATTCATAGTCGGTGTGTACGGAGGCAGCTCAGGCCACTGAGGTGTTCTAGTCAGTGGCGAGATTGGAGGAGGCGTCGTTCCGGCAGAAGGCTAGAGTCAGGTGGCTGGAGTTAGGCGATATGAACACAGCTTTTTTCCATCGCTGTGTCCGTTCTTGTCGCAACTCAGTGGCTTATTTACAATCGTGGTTGTTGGGGGGATTCATCATACGGTGCATGATAGGGTGGCAAGGGTGACGATAGATTTCTTTCGAGGTTGCTTAGGGGCTCAGCATGTGGGGTATAGGGATCTTACTGCCCAAATTGGGGATATTGTGCAGTTTAGCTGGCCCGAGAAGAGGGTGGAGGCCCTTGGTCGGCAGATGAGTCGGGAGGAGATTCAGAAGGCTTTATTTTCGATGAAGTCTGGGAAGGCTCCTGGGCCTGATGGGTTTTCAGTGGATTTTTATAGAGCTGCTTGAAGTATGGTTGGAGATGATTTCTGTGACGTTGTGCTGAATTTTTTTGAGACATGTTACCTGCCTGGTGGAGTTAATTCTACTGCTATTACTCTCATCCCTAAGAGATGGGGAGCTGAACGTATGGAGTAATTTCATCATATTTCATGTTGCAATGTTATGTATAAGTGTATCTCGATGATCTTAGCTGAGAGATTGCAGTTGTGGTTGCCTGATTTCATCAATGGTAATCATCTGCGTTTGTTCTGGATTGGTCGATTTTCGATAACATTTTATTGTGTCAGGAGCTTGTGGGGAACTACAAAGAGAGCAGAGGGAAGTCGCGTTGTGTGCTAAAGGTAGACCTTCAGAAGGCTTACGATTCGATGAATTGAGATTTCTATTTGGTGTGTTGTTGGCTATAGGTACGCCCTTTCAGTTTGTTAGTTGGGTAAGGGCTTGTGTTACTTCACCTAAGTTCTCTATGATGATTAATGGTTCCCTTGAAGAATTTTTTCTTGGTAGAAAGGGGTTGAGGCAGGGGGATCTGTTGTCTCCTTTTTTTGTTTGTGATGGTGATAGAGGTCTTATCTAGGTTGTTGAATAAACCTCATGTGTGGTTTAGGTTCCATGATCGGTGTGAGCATTTGAGCCTAACTCATTTTGTATTTGTAGACGATTTGATGATTTTCTGTGCAGCTGAGAGAGATTCTTTGGAGTTTGTAAGGCAAGTATTGACAGAGTTTGTAAAGTTGTCTGGGTTAGTTACAAATGTTGGGAAGAGTTCCATGTTTGTTGCAGGTGTGGAGTCGGTGGAGGTGGAGGTACTAGCTGTATATATGGGTGTCTCTCTTGGTTCGTTGCCTTTTAGGTATCTGGGTTTACCTTTATTGGCTGGTCGGTTGAGGGTTGTGGATTGTGCACCTTTGATACAGAGGATTACAGCTCGTATTAGAAGTTGGGCAGTAAGGTCCCTCTCCTTTGCTGGGAGGTTGCAGCTTGTTAGGTTTGTTTTACAGTCCTTTCACATTTTTTGGTGTAGCATCTTCGTGTTGCCTATGTGTGCAACTCATGAGGTTGATCGTCTGTTACGTAGTTATTTATGGAAGGGTAGTGTGGTGAGTCGGGGTAGTGCACAGGTGGCGTGGGATGAGGTGTGCTTGCCGTTGGAAGAGGGCGGGCTGGGTGTGAAGCATGTGGCCGCTTGGAACCAGGCTGCTATTATGAAGTTGCTCTGGCTTATCTTAATTAAGTCGAGCCACTTTGGGTGGCGTGGGTGGAGGCGTCTGTTTTGCGTGGGCAGTCGTTGTGGGCTGTTCGGAGTGAGGTTAGAAGGTCTTGGTGCTTAAGGGCTATCTTGCGAAGTAGAGATAGATTCAAACATCTAGTTCGCTTGATGATTGGCGATGGACGGTCTTGTTTTGTTTGGTGGGATCCTTGGCTGCTAGGGGGCATGATTTTGGAATCATATGGTTTTACGGTGATTTATGATGCAATGAGTAGTTTGGACGCGCGGTTGTCGGAGTTCATGGATGGTGAAGGAGGTTGGAGGTGGTCTACAGTGTCTTGGGAGCTGCTTAAGATCTGGGGTTTTATCCAGGCAGTGAGGCCTAGGGTGAGGGGAGAGGATTATTAGGATTAGGTGTCGGATGCTAATGGTCGATTTTCTATCACTAGTACTTGGGAGAGTATACGTCCTCGTCGCCCTAGGATGTCGTGGCCTGGTATTTTGTGGGCGGGGGTGGTATTCCGCGTCACTCCTTTTGTGCGTGGTTAGTAGTGAGGGACAGGTTGAGTACGCGGGATTGGCTGAGGAGTTGGGGTATGTTGTCAGAGGGGGGGTGTCTTCTGTGTGGGGGAGATGTGGAGTCGCGGGATCATTTATTTTTTTAGTATGGTTTTAGGAGAGAGGTGTGGTCTAGTGTGTTGCGTCAGTTGGGTTCGATGCATTGGGTGACTGGTTGGGATGTAGAGTTGAGTTTGGTTGTGTCGAGTGGGGTCGGGTAAGGGGGTGCGTAGTAAGTTGTTCCGTGTTTTCTGGTGTGCTTCCATATATTACATCTGGCAGGAGCGTAATCGACGGCTATATGGAGGTCGACTGAGGTTGGTGTCTGCTCTGGTTCACCTTATGGTCTCTACGGTTCGTGCTCGAGCTACTTCCTGGCGGGTTGACCTTCTTGGTCTTATCTAGTATGTGTATGGATTTTTTTCCTTTTTGAATTTCACGTTGTTCTCTGTTTTGCTGTAGCCCCTAGTTTGTGGGGTTTTGGGTTCTTTTCTCTGTCTTTCACCTTGGGTTCTTATCCTGTTGGCTTTGTTTTGGTTTTGTTGCTCTATCTTTGCTTGTGCTTTGTTGCTTTGATGCCTTGATCCTGGGTTGTGAGATCCCCTTTGTTGTTGTATAATAATATCACATATTCTAAAAAAAATCACATTATTTCAAAGGGCCCTTTCATGGATGGGTCTTCAAAACTTTGTCTTTCACAATAAAACGAGAAGCGTTTAAAACATATTTAAATAAATAATAATAAAGGGTTTTCTTTTTTCTTTTCTAGATATATATTTCAAATTTTAAGGTATGTTACATGCTATTCTTTATGTTTAGTATTTGAAAATTAAAGGAGCAATGGTAAATATAACAATAAAGATTAAAATATCAATAGATATATTATAATGCAGAAAAATTGCAAAACAAAATTTAAATTCAATTATTAGAGTCTATTAATGATAGATTATATCGTTAATATGAGTCTATCAGTGATAGAGTTTATTATTAATAGAGTCTATTAGCGATAAAGTCTACATTAGTAGAAATCTATCAACAATAAAGTCTATCACGGATAGATTTTGCTATATTTGCAATTTCTTAAAAATGTTGGTATACACTTAATTATGAGTCCTAAAAGTGCTACCCATCACGATTATCGAAAATTAACCCTATAAGTACAACTTCTACAATTTCACCCTTGAAAAGTTTTGTTATATTGTCTATAATTTTTTTTTTAACCAAAATCGTTGGTTTTAAATAACAGAATAAATAAAAAAAAATTAGAAATTGAAGACTAAATTGATATGTGAAACTTATGTTAATTATTGTTAAGCTAAACTCAAAAAATTTTCGACTTTAAAATGTGTAAATATTTATTTTTTTTTAAAAAAAAAATAAATATTTATGATTTTTCAATGACAGTAATTTTTACATGACATGAAGGGCATTACGGTAACTTAGCCCCATTCACGTTTTTTCTTGTTGCCAAATCAGAAATAAGCAAAAACCTTGCTGTCAGACTACTTTAACACTGAATAATGGGTCCCACACTTATACTCACACAACTTCTAATGGGCCCCGCATAGCCGCAACTCTTGGGTCCACACAACCCTCTCTCCGGCTCTTCTTTCTTCTTCCTCCTCCTCTCTCCGCCGTAACTAAAAATTTCCAGTTTCAGGTTTTGGTTTCCCGCCCCCCCCCCAACAAAAAAAATCTCTCATTATCATCAATGGCTACCAAACCCTAAAACTCGCATCCTTCTTCTTCTTCTTCTTCCTCAATTTCTCCGTTCAAACTCTCTTCAATTCCTTCCTCCAATGGATAACTATTCCTATTCCTCCTATGCCGAATCTCGCGACTCCTCTCCTCGTTCCTGCGAAAACCCTTCTTGGGACGACCCTTCTTCCAACCTAAACCCTACCAACAACTACAAAGTCAAATTCATGTGTAGCTACGGCGGTAAGATACAGCCCAGAGCCCACGACAACCAACTCACATACACCGGCGGCGACACCAAGATTCTCGCCGTCGATCGTACTATCACTTTCTCTGCTCTTTCTTCCAGGTTATCTTCTCTCTGCGATGTTACTGTTTGTTTTAAGTACCAACTCCCTGGCGAAGATCTCGATGCTTTGATTTCTGTTACCAACGATGAGGATCTTGAGCACATGATGTTGGAGTATGACCGTTTGATTCGTATCTCGAAGCCTGCGAGGTTGAGGCTTTTTCTCTTCCCTCTAAATCCACCTGTCCCGACGATTCTTGCCTCCCGGGACTCCAAATCGGACAGACAATGGTTCGTCGATGCTTTGAATTCTGTGCGGATTCAGCCTCTGGAAGATTCCTCGCCGCCTGTTGATACTCCTGGATCTGCCTCGAATCCTGATTTCTTGTTTGGATTTGATAAAGGCTACCATCCGTCTTCCATTCCTTGTTCTAACTTGACGGATCTACACGCCGTACATACCGTGTCGAATACGGCGGTGAAGGACGTT